>NC_086198.1:42797359-43101573 GCF_035770615.1 Melospiza melodia melodia
GATAGGGGGATGAATTGCCCAACCTGTGCTTTCCTGACAGAACTGGAGCTGTCAGACTCTCAGAGCTGGAGAAGCACTGAAGTCTTGGTGGAGATTTTCTAAACGCTGCTGAGCTTTCCCAGAGGACTCACAGTTCTCTTCCTTAGGGATTTCCCTATAAACAAGCATCTGAATTTACAGCATTTCCCTGATTCCTGCCTCTGTTCTAGGCCCACTCATGGGCTCACCCTGCACAATTCACCTCATTCCCTGATTAGTGCTTGGCTCTGTGAGCGTGCCAAGCCCTAAGTAAAAGCACTTGGGCTTTATAAAAATATGGAGCTATTTTGGAAAAAAGGATCTGCAGCACTACAGGAATGGTGATTTAGGATCCACACTAAAACCTTCAGCTGCCGAGCAGGCTCCTGTGGCAATAAAAATCCTCTGTTCTACAGATGTTTTGCACACCAGAGCCAGAACACTGTCACAGGATGTCACCAATATAAAACATGTCTGTCAAAATTTTATGTCTTGGCTTGTCCCACGTGGGAGGGGGGAAAAATGGCTTGTCATGAGCTGGGCTTTAGAAAGAATGTGACAACGTGGTCTGTGTTAAAGCCCTGACACGACACCTTCCCACAGCAATCCAGGCAAGCCTCCAAATGCTTCTTATTCTGCCACTTCTCTAACATGGAGGGAAATAAAAGAGGCTTCCTGGCTGTGCATCTGACCTTTGGAGAAATGAGTTTTAGTGTTGTGCTGAGGTGCTTGTCCCTTCTGATTGTCCTGGCAGCTTTGGATTGCCTCCCTGTACCTTGCTAAGCTTTCATCCCCAGGTTTGGGATCATATCTTTTAAGAAGATTGAAGGGAATTAAGTCCCCAGGCTCAAGTCTCCTTTTCCAAGCAGCTGACAAATCGTAGTGTGTTCTGTGTGGCAGTTACTGGAAATAGCTGAAGTCTGCAGAGGGTGAGCCAGGATCCATAAAAATGTTCTTCCTAGTTAGGATGACAATTTATAGTTTAGCTGCAGCTCCCAGCCTAATGATGGCAGATTTACTCACAGTGCCATCCAGCTCTGCTGTGCTTTATGACCAAGGAGCTTCCCTGCATTGGAACACAGTGAAAACTGTGGGGATGATGCAGGAAAACCACGTCAGAGAGATCCTCAGCACTCTCCTAGAACACATTGTCTTAATTAACTAAAAGTCATAATCTAAAATAGGGATAACCTAAAAGTAATTGAAGCCTGTATGGTCTAGGCAATGAAAGGTGATGCTTCCCTGGGAGATCTGCAGTTTCCTCTGTGGAAGCAGGGAGCAGAAGTTAGCCAAGGAAGAAATTCAGTTGGGACTGAAATTTGCAGGTGAATGAATAAATGCTGATGATGAGAAGTAGCCCCAAGGAGTGTGGGTGAGTAGGAAAGCACAAAGGGGAAGCAGGCTACAGCACTTCCTTGTAGGAAGGCAGAAACCCCAAAATCTAAGACACAAAACTTTCTCCTAAAAGAAAAAAGTACCCAAAAGGTGATTTTGTGCCTTTTTTTTTTTTTTAGATCAGATTGCTTATGAAATATTAAATGCTTCACGTTGCAGAACAATTTCTCTTTGCTTACTTGGTGTGATTACACAAAGCTCTGCAGGAAGATGTGCTGCAGCTACAATGTCATTAAATAACATTTTCTGTTGGTGGGTCTATTCTCTCCTTCACCAGAATATTTAATTGCCACTGATGCTGATGGGAATTGAGAGCCTTTGGAGGGCGTGCAGATTTAATGTGGAGATGATTCCCCAGCTAAGGCAAACACAATGAAACAGGCACAGAGAGTTAAAGAAAAACTGTAAATAAATATCTGCCTCAGAGCAAGTTCTGAAAAAACTCATCTCCTCCAACATCCAGCTCTTCCTTGTAGCTCAGCTCCTCCTCTGAAGGGAAGCTAAATTACCAACAGGGGATGTGTGTTACAGATAAGTTCTGCAAGGCAGCAGAACATCCACCAGACTCTGAGAAGTGGCAAGTACAAAGTCAATTGAATGGCATGCAGTTATCTCCCAAATTATAAACCACACTTTTCCACCCCCACAGCATTTTATGGAATTGCAATTCAGATTGAGAAATCCCACTCCACCCGCTGCTGACCTTCTCCTGGCTGAAAATAACCTCTGAGAAAACCCCAGGATGACTCCAACTGCCAGCCCATAAACCCCCCTGACCTTCTGTGATGGAGACAGATTTGTGTATTAACGTGTCACATTCCCAGTCCCAAAGAAATAGGAGCACTATAAAACTGGCCCAGGTCTGGTTAGAGGGAGCTGCAGCAGGACAAACAGCTTTGCAAACCCAAAGTGGCAGATCTGGCTTTATTGAGATGTTTTAAATGTTTTTCTCCACACCCAGCAGCTGCAGCTGACTGAAATGCAAATATCAATCTGGTTTCCTGGGAAGTCTTTAATTCCTCATGAGCAGAAATAGGAGTATAAATTATATGCAGGATTCATTTCTGCCATTCTATAAATCAGTTGCTGACTGGGATTTGGATATTTACAGGCCTGACAAAGAGCTCTCCTCTCCTCTCCTCTCCTCTCCTCTCCTCTCCTCTCCTCTCCTCTCCTCTCCTCTCCTCTCCTCTCCTCTCCTCTCCTCTCCTCTCCTCTCCTCTCCTCTCCTCTCCTCTCCTCTCCTCTCCTCTCCTCTCCTCTCCTCTCCTCTCCTCTCCTCTCCTCTCCTCTCCTCTCCTCTCCTCTCCTCTCCTCTCCTCTCCTCTCCTCTCCTCTCCTCTCCTCTCCTCTCCTCTCCTCTCCTCTCCTCTCCTCTCCTCTCCTCTCCTCTCCTCTCCTCTCCTCTCCTCTCCTCTCCTCTCCTCTCCTCTCCTCTCCTCTCCTCTCCTCTCCTCTCCTCTCCTCTCCTCTCCTCTCCTCTCCTCTCCTCTCCTCTCCTCTCCTCTCCTCTCCTCTCCTCTCCCCTCCCCTCCCCTCCTCTCCCCTCCCCTCCCCTCCCCTCCCCTCCCCTCCCCTCCCCTCCCCTCCCCTCCCCTCCCCTCCCCTCCCCTCCCCTCCCCTCCCCTCCCCTCCCCTCCCCTCCCCTCCCCTCCCCTCCCCTCCCCTCCCCTCCCCTCCCCTCCCCTCCCCTCCCCTCCCCTCCTCTCCTTTCTCCCTGGACATAGGAAAAGCTCTTTACACAAACAGATCACCTCACAAGTTAGTTCAGGTTTCCAGGTTCTAGGAGGGAATAGTCTGATTCATTAATTTTCTGGGAGTAGTAAAATTTTTCAAGAATTCTGCTGTTGTTTTATTAAATAAGACTGAGGCAGGAAATTTGCCTGGACCTGGAAAGCCCGATGGAGAGCCAGCTGATTTTTAGGGCCTACAAGTATAGGGGCCCACAAGTTTGGGGTTTTTTGTTTTCCTGGGTTTTTTTAAACAGATTTAGACTCCTAAAATACTTTGGAAATTTAGCTACCTTTGAAAATTTGTCTACAAGCACCAGGCAGACCTGGAAAAAAGGGCAAAACTTGTGGTGAGATATCTGTAATGTCATTTCTAATTTGCTCAATGATAGAAGCTCTAGGGAGGTGGAATTAGCTATTCTGGAAGGTTTGTAGAACAAATCCTCGACTCTGCTATGATTTAACCTCATTCTGACACAGATCAGTAAAACAAATGAATATTTTATAATAAAAAATAGAAGCATTATGAGATTTTAGGGAGAGAAAAAAAGCTGTCTCACACTTCTGAATGCACAGTTTGAGGAATTTGCAGTAGCTGGAATCAGGGCCTTTCAAGATTCCTCAAACGGAGCAGAAGAAAATTATTTTTAATTAGGGCAAGAGCTTGCTTGGGGCTGCGTGTCCCTCTCCTGTGGGGTGCAGGGAGGCCAAACTTAGGGAGGGCAGGCCCAGATTTTGGCTCAGGAAATGGGAAGGAGGGTTTAAGGGAAGAAGCAAAGCTCTGTCTGTAATACACCATCAGAAGTGTTTATTCTGTGGCAGTGAGAAGAACCCATAATCAGCTGTGAGCACATCAATTATTTAAAACAATTCCAGCAAGTACAGCCCTTGACCTCCCTCACCATCCCCACCCCCCCCAACAAAAATACTTTGAGTGATCAAAATTTATTTTCATTCCTTCTGCTTCAACACCAAGTATTTGTTCAACTGGATTTGCTGTCATCATGTAGGAGGGGAAAGAAAAATTTGAGTAAAAAGGGCAAGACAGTGAAATTTTTCCTCAGGTCTATCAACAGGATGTCCTTTGCTCTGAAATACTGCAGAAATCATAGAAGTCTTATAAAAGTTATCCAGTCACTGGAGCACTGAACACTTCAGAATCTGTGTTGCTTGCAAGTCCTGATTTCTTTTTGGCAGCTTTTCTAGGTAGGAGAGTGATGGAGGAATCGAGTCTGTGGGCAGGTCCACACCTTTGCAGTCACACTAAAAGGATGAACTGGAACACAAAAAGAGAAATAAAGACAGTGTAAGAAATGTTGTCTGACAGGGAAATTCCTGTCCCATGAACACAGAGTTATGCAGAAAAACTCCAAACTTAGCCTTAGTTCAGTACAATCAAATTACCATTGGTCACTGCTGATTTATGTCCCTGCTTGACACAGATGTTGCACACTCACATTCCTGTTAGAAACATCAATTTTAAGCCTATTATGAACATAATTTGTTACTGATGAGAGCTAAATGAGTGGTTGATGTCTCTCTTTTGGGTGGCCCAGCAGAGGGGAAAGGAGCACCCCACCCCCTGGCTGTTCAGGGGATGAAAGATCCCCCATCTCCCTGCCTCATGTGGGGAGGGGGAGATGGAAGAGGAGCAAACACTCAGCTCCTGGTTCTGTATTCAGGGCACATCCCCACTGCCTCATTATCACATCAGAGAGCCTGGACCCATCAGCGCTTTCATTACACAACCTCTTCCTCCCCCAGGAATTTCTAATTCCGCCATTTTAATTTGTTTGGGGGACTCTCGGCAGCCTGCTCCCCTGTCAGAGAGGAAATTTGGTTTATTAGACAACATCTCAGAGCAGTTAATCCTGCAACTTTATTTTAGACCTTGAGAGGTCAATGCATAATTTAGAGGGGTTTGGATTCCGTTCTGATTGCTTCTTGCTCAAAGACAACCTCAGTTATAGGAGCTCAGCTTTCCCAAAGCTCTGCTTTCATCATCAGCTCTGCTGCCACGGGCCCTGACTCCCCTCCCTGCCCCACAGGGTCACATCCTGGAATTCTCATTTCCAGGGCAATGGGAGCAAACTGCAGCTGCAGCCCCCCTGCAGCACTGTGAAACTCTGAATTAAAGCCTGCAGCACAGGAATCCTGTGGCTTACAGACAGAAAGAAGGACCAGCACAGTCTTTCCCAGCCACAGCCCTCTTGCCTTCAATAATTGTTGCATTTTTGCTGCCTTTGTTTTGCTGGTCTGTAAGAATCCCAACAACGATGTGGTCAGTGACATAAAAAGGCATAAAAAAGCAAAGGAGATCATTTCCAGGCAGTTCACAAAGGCTCCTCTGTCACACGGTGGTGCAGAGAAATTCTGTGCTGGTGGGTCCTGTTACAAGTGGAGGGAGTGAACCTGGAAATAATGTTATTTCATCTTTGTGACACATAAAGAAGTCAATTCAAATGTCAGTTCTCAATGGAACATGAGGTCTCTCGGAAATGTGAGGCCCATTCAAACCTAAAAAATAAGAGTGAGGTATAAAAATATCTGGTGGATTTTTAGGACATGGTGCCATTACAGAGCTGAGAGCTGGAGAGATGGACTTCTTTCTAAACAAAAAGTTAAGAACAAGAAATAATTTTCTGGATTCTCTAGTGTTTGTCTCATTTCCTTGAAAAGCTCCTGAAACCAGTGTCATGTTTATTCAGCTTTTAATCAAGAGTGAGGCAGTCCTCTTCTAATTAAAGCTGAGCCAGTTTTAATGCATTTTAACAGCTATAATTCTATCAAATGCTCCATGTAGATACTCTTCTCTGACCAAGCCTTACTTATCCAGAGCTCTCATTATTCCAGTCATCTGTGGTGTTGCCAGTGCTCTAAGATAAGGGATTGTGGGTTTCTATGTCACATACAAATACATGTGTTTACCACTTCCAGATCTGAGGAATGACCTCCATCCAGGACAAGTAAGGAGTTTCTGCCCTGCCTTGCTGACCTTGCCCCCACAGCTCTGAGAACCAAGCACAGTTCATGTCATATTTCTGGTAAACCACCCTTTCATTTCCCTGTGGGCACAAAAAGCAGATATTTAAAAGTGAGTGTGTGTCTGATCTAGAGATACACAAGGCAGATATTCAGGAGTGAAGATATGTATGTCATACATGTTTGTGTGATATACAGGGGCTGTGTTTGTCCTTTCGACTCCATAAAAGTCTACAGGAAGGGTTTGTGCTCCGGCACACTGTTTGTGTCCAGAACACTGAAAAAGGTAATTAAAGGTACTTTTCTGCACCAGTTTGCAGACTGAGACCCTAAATGACTCACGCAGTGTCTGAGGTTTCAAAAGCACAGCGCTGCTCAGCAGACAGAAGCTCAGCTGTCAATAGCAGGCTGCAGGCAGTGCCCGCTGCACGGCCTGCTGGGAACATGAAAGGATTTGCAAACAAAGCGGGAAAAGCCCAGCGCATGACCAACCTCCCAGTCCAGCGAGAGACGTTCCCATCCTTTGCCCGTGTCCGGACAGACTGCAGTTTGTCCGTGCGGTGTCCGTCCGTCCCACGCAGAGTTCCTGGTGCCCCCTGAAGGGAGGAGCGAGGCTCGGCGCGGCCCCGGCCGGGATGCAGGAGGAGCGGCCGGGAGGCGCCCGAGGGGCTCGGTGCCGCTCCGCCGGCAGCGCGGCCATTCCAACACTTGTCGGGCTTGGGTTTGGGGCTTTTTATGTATTCTCCTGTGGTTTGTCTGGATTCGCTGGGAAGGGCGCGGTCCGTGAGGTCCTGTCCTGACGATGCCGAGTGAGCCGGAGGAGCGGGAGGGTGCGGGCGGGCAGGGATGCGCCGGGCCGGGCGCCCCCGGTGCTACCTGACCTTCTGCAGCTCCTGCCGCAGCCACGAGGGCAGCGGCTGGCCCAGCCTGTGCAGCAGCTTGGACAGCTCCACGTTGTGCTCGCGGTAGTAGCTCGACAGAAACGCTCGGGACTGAGAGGGGGGAGAAACAAACCAAGATCAGGTTAAAGGAGACCCCCCCCGTAATGGGTTAAAACTTTAAGTTTGTTCATCCAAGCTGACAAAGTAATTCCAGTAAGACTGTTGCAACATCTCTAGTTTGTTTAAGTAAATTTCCAGACTTTAAAAGATAAGGAAGATGAAGCCAAAAGACAATAGGTTTCACAAACATTTGTTTATCTGTTTAGTAAACTGTTAATATGGGTGGGGGGTTTGCTATGATTGATAACACAGTATCAGCTTATCCGCTCAGTAAACCTAAAATTCCAAGAACTCAGCAGATTGAACCTAAAAATTCCAGGAATCAGACAAAGGAAAATTACCAACCTTCTTCTTCAGACCCCGGGAGGTGGACTATGACCACCTAAACACAAAAGAAGAATATGCAGAGTACTTCACATCAGCCCGGAAGAAGGACTGTATAAGAACTCCACAGAAAATCAGAAGAGTGCGGCAGTGTCAGAGCGGAGACTCTCCTGTCGCCCAGCGCGCCCGGGGCGCTGACTTTGCCTATTATCGCTTGCTCTATCAATTAATAAATTCCATGTTATTTGGACTTATTAGTCGGTGATTCATTCCCCACCGCAACTAACCTATAACACCCCCCACAAATTGGCTCTCACAGGGGGAACTCAATGCCCTCTCTTCCAAAGCTCGAGTTTCTGATTTTTAAAAACATCAATCCATTGAAAATACAACAAAGGGGGGAAAGGAATCAGTGTGTTTATTTAAGGTCAGTATTAAAACTGCTCCCATAAATTTCCGAACAGCCCTTACCTCTTGGTCCATTGGTGGGTATTTCCGACCTTTGCTTTTCCCCAGGCACTTTGTTTTCCCTCCTTCCAATAACTGGCACCAGAAGCCTTTCTGAGGGTCAAACCTGTGGAGGATCATATCTTTTAAAAGACCTTGCTACAGAAACATTTCCTGGCTACTGAGACATCAGTGTTAGCCCAAAATTAATGCTGCACACATCTCCCTGGATGACTGGAATTCTGAGGACAGAGGGGGCAACCTGTACAAACTCTGGGGATTCATTTTTTCCCACAAATCTGCCTTGGAAGTGTCTAAAGGCAGGAAGTTTTTCCCACTACCTGCACTGGGTAATTTTTGTTGTCCTTGTCCAGCCCGCAGGGTGATGTGCAGGTCTCCTGAGGAAGCGCTGCTTGGGTGCTGATGATTTAACCTTCCTGAGGAAGAAGCTGGCTGCTCCCTATCACTGCATCTCAATACCATTTTCCTTCCTAGGGCGGCATTGTAGCATAAACACTGTCTTAGCAGCCTTATCTGAGCCATGCCATTTGATTGTGGAGTCTGAAATGCAGAGATAGAAGGGGTTTGGATGAGGGCTTGGAAACGGGCTTGCTGAGGAACGAACGGCACCACGTGGCGTCGGGTTTGGAATTTACTGCTCCGGGACTGGAAGCAGCCATAAAACATGCAAACACTGCTCATTCCTGCTGCTCAGCAGATGTTTGAGAGGGATGAAAGATAATTGGCTGGAGCACAGAGTTAATTAGTTACACACCACCTTTCTGCCCCTGCCCTGTCCCTACGATATGGATGCAGAAGTGAGTGAATTTCAGGAGAAGGGTGAACCTTCTCCATGGGTTTTTTCTTGCCCAGCCTATTAATGCAGCCTGACCTTTGTTTCCTAAATTGTCTCTGCAGCTGTATCAATTAAAAACAAATAAATCATTGATTAAATGGGTATATTGATGATAGATTCATTTCTGCTTTGGCCTTTCCCATCTGCTCCCTGCATGGTGAAGTGCTTTAGCTGCCTTGCATTGATTTCCCAAGAGGAGCAGCAACATCATGTGCTGGGTAAAAGGGAAACTGCAAAACTATGCCCCAAACAATCCTTCTGCCTCAGAAGCAGCTTATTGAACATTATGATGTGCAAATTTGGGAAGGGGAAAAGAGGGTGAGACAGTTCAGGCTGAATTCAACTCTCTGTGTTCAGAAATCACAGAACTCTCAGGGCTTCTGTGAATGTAATTGGGCACAGTGGAGGTATTTATTTAAAAATAGTGATAGCCCTAAGGCTGAAGCTACAGGGGAGCGTTTTAGAGCTGTCAGCAGCAAGCCTTGGAGGCCTGGTTATCTTCCCTTCCCTGCAGAGGAAGCCTGGGGGAGAGGCAGGGTTCTGGGAAGGCAGTACCTGATGCCAGAGGCAGGGAATGCCTGGGAGAGCAGAGCCAAGAAATGCCACCATGAGGATCTCTCTCTCACTCTGACAGAATGTAGCAGCCCTCCAAGGGAGAACACTTTCCTGAGCACACTCCTCTCATCCTGTCTTTTCCTCCAGCCCTGCCTCTGTGCCCCTCCGCTCCCCTCCCATGGCTCCCTTCTGCCTGGCTTGATTTCCCTCTCCTGAAGGACTTTCACACAATTACTCAGGGTGATGGACTTGTTGCCCAGTGCTGCTCACAGGCCTGGCTCCTTAGGCTGCTTCCTGACGCCTTTAGGAATGTGTGCTGTGCAGTGGTTAGGCAGTAATGAATAGGAACAATCCTAGGCAATCTTTTCCCCTTTGACAAGCCCTGCCAGAAAGCAGCTACACACTTTAATGCATTTTCCCCTTCCATCCCAAATCCATGCAGAAGTGAGGGCTTCCACAGCACATTTGCATTCTTGATGCCTCTAAACAGGGAGTGCATAATTTTATGGATCTGTTTACAATCCATTTTTCCTGTCCAAACCAGTATGAGAGGCCAAATTTCTTCCTGCTGTGCGACTCCATGACTTTAATTTAGTTCCAGCAAGGAAGATGTATGTCTGTGGGTGTGGATTTTAAAAACCCAGCAGAAGGCACTGCAGATGTGCAGTTGTGAATTGTTCAAGCATCAATAGCTCAGCTCTGTGATCAGACTCCTCCTCCCCTCCACCCTCTTTGGAAACTAATGACTTTAAAAATTGCATTCTGAAATCCAAAATTCTTTCTCTAGAAAAAGGTTTTGGCAGAGCAACTTCCTTAAGCACTGAAGTCTTACTTTGAACCTGTGATATAAATAAGCTGAACCCTGCCAGGAGAGGAAACATTAAATGGAAATTGCAAGCAGAGAGGAGCAGTGTGGGGCGGCTGCAAAGTCTGTGGTTGTGTTTCCCTCAGGATCAGCCTGCAGGGAAGGTGAAGCAGAGGCTGTGCTGCTTCCCACTCCATGTGCTGGCTCAGGGGCTTGGAAAAGCAGTGCCAGGCTTCTCAGGCCACAGATATCCCAGGGCTGGGGCTGTAAGAGATGATGCTCCTCACACAGGGAGGCTCAGGGCAAAAGCTTCTTACAATTTTCTGCTGGACTACGAGGGGAGAGGGGAATTCAGCCCACTCCCTCCCCTGCAGGAGTCTCAGCTGTACATGGAAATGCAGACAGGAAGATGGGATTGGGGAATGAGTGCTTCTCACCCAGCCTCTGCCATCAAGCTCCTTTGGAATGGTGAAGGCAAACTTTCCACACCTGACACTGCAGGCTTCAGCTCCTGGACACTGATGGGAAAGAAGCCCAGGCTTCTCCAAGTTATTGTTGTCCTGATGTGTTTGTAATTAGTAATGCAGGGATCCTGGTGGGAAGGGATGTGCCCTGGGACCCCACAGGGCAGATAAGAAAGGGAATACACTCACGTTAGGACTTCAGAGTAATTGTAGTGAGGAGAGACTCCCAGAAACTTCTGCACTTCATCCATCACAGTAGCAGGGTCACTTCTCAGCTGCTGTCCATCAATAATGAGCAACTGCAGGGGAAAATATGGCACTGATTTGGAAACAGGACTATGGGTAACCAAAAAATGGCATTATTTCATTTCTGTGACAACCTGGATTTAAATTAGCTTTAAATGACTTTGTACAGTGCTAAAAGCATTCATGTGGATGAACCCCTTTTTAGGTTTGATTTTTACTTTGTTGAGTTGGATTTGCATAGGTGGGCACCTTGTAACTCTGAGTGTGCACCTTGTTCAAATGCAGGAGTTAAACCTCCCAAGCCAAACCTGACACTCAGACAACTCTGAGAAAAGAGATAAGGAAAGGATGTAAAATATTGTTGAGGTTTACGATGTGTCTGTTGGAAGTCCTGAGGAGAGAAGGCAGCAGCTCCAGGTGAGGGCAGAGGAGGAGCCCAGGGAACAGGGCATGGGATGCTCAGCACCCTCTGCATGCTCAGTTTGCCAGGACATCCCCCTCTCCTCTGGAGGAATAAGCTGGGATGTGGTGGGCAAGGAGGAGACGTGGCCTGTTGGCTCCCAGGGCAATGCTGCCCTTGCTGCCAGCTCAGCAGATCTGGGCGGGACTCCTCCCCATTTATCAAAGAGTACAAAGGGCAGAGGAAAGAAAGAAGTAAATGGCTGAGATTTCCTCCCTTCTCGTGGAAACGGGATTGACCTGCTTCTCCTCTCTTTAGTACAGCTGAGGCTGGATAAAAAGAAAAATCAGGATTGCAAGAAGACAGAGCTTCTAATTCTTTTTGTTGTTTGGTTTGGTTTTTTTTCCCCCAGGTCCCTGACAAAGTAGGCAATGCTCAGCTCTGCCTCCTTTCAGCACATTCTGTCCCACCCAGGGCACACTCTGGGGATCCTTGCTGATGACAGAGCCTTTTCCAGCTTTGCCTGACAGGAGGCACAGGCATGAGCTGCCATGTGGCCATGTCCTTGGATAAGGAGTGTCCATGCATGTGCTTTGCAGTACTAAAATGTTTGCTTTAGGTTATTTTATTATTTTATTATTATTAGGTTATTATTACTTCAACAATGGAGGTATTCTTTAGATCTATGCCTTTAGGTAAACTTTTCACAGCGAAGTTATAAAAGACAATGCAATAAAATATCTGAAGGAAGAGGGGGCAAAAGAAGGAATCTGTGCTCCAGCTCTAAGAAAGGCCAATTCCATCTGAGGATCAAAGACGTGAAGCTTTCTATGATGGGGACTGACTAGGGAGCAGGATGAAATTTATATTTCTTAAAAGCCCTGGCTCGAGGTGTGACGCCGCGGCTTTCCCGGGGCGCAGGAGCCTCGGGACAGCTTCGGGCCGTGCCAAGGGCGGCCAAGCCGGGCGGGCTCCCTTACCTGAGCGGGCGGGAAGTGCGAGAGCCACCTGTGGATGTGCAGCGCGTACCAGCCGGGCTCCAGGCAGCGCCGCTGCAGCGCCCGCAGCTCCGGCGGCGCCCGGGGCCCGCCCGCGATCACCTCGTAGAAATCGAACCTCAGGGCGGCGGGGTCCTCGTGGGAGCGCTGGTGCTGCGGGAACGCAGGGAAGGAAATACGTGCAACGGTATGGATGCTGCAGATGAAGCCTGAATTCTTAAAAATCTTAAAAATCACTGCTTTACTGCTTTGCCTCGGCAGCTGGAAAGCTGCCAGTGAGACGTGACCCGGTACAAGCTGCAGCCCCTGGCCGTGCTTTGCTCCTTGCAGAACTAGCTGGCGGGATCAGAAATTATGTATTTCATGCTGTCCCAGTGTTATTAATCCCAGGCTATTTTAACACTGCATTTAGTGTTTCCTTTATGTGTTTGCCTATGCCATTTTCACAAGCATGACTATATATTTCCCTAAAAATAGAATTTTTAAGTAGTGCAGATTTTGTTATGGAAGGGTGTTGGCTCAGTAAAAGGCAAAGAAGAGCATCCTGGAGTTTCCTGGGGAAAACAACAGGCTTGCTTTTGTTTCCAAGCAGAGAAAAAAGCCAGTGTCTCCAGTCACAGCCCTTTTTACCTCCTTGGAAACTTCAGGAGACACTGGGTGCATCTGAGCACGGTTGCAGGCTGCTGAGCACACACTGGGGGAAGGGGAGTGGGGCCAGAGCTCAGCATTAGGAGCTCTGATTCCCTGGCTGGGCCATGCTCCTCTTCCCTGTGTATCTCCCTGGGCATGGAGCCCTGCTCTCCCTCTGTGCCCTGTCAGCTGTAATTGAGACTGAACTGTTTGATCCCAGCTGGTGGCAGCTCTGTGCTGGGAACTTCCATCATTCCCAACACCAGTGTCACAGGTGCCAGCTGCACAAGGTGGCATCCAGCACCCTCCTGCTTCCACGGGGTGCCAAGGCTGTGCCACAACTCCCATTATTGCCCAAGGACACAGGTTCCCACTGATGCCACCACCATCCCCTGGCAGTGGCCCCACTGTGCATTCCTGGGGCACAGAATTCCATACCTGGTACCAGGAGTAGGCGCGGTCCGACGGGTCAATGAGGATGGTGATGATCTTGGCCTTGGGGATGAGGGAAGCAGCTCTCCTGGGAGCTTCCTCAGAGTGGAAATAGTTGGCACTCTTCTCAAACAGGAGGTCGGTGGTGGTGTTGGAAGGAGTGGGGAAGAATTCCATGTACCTTGGAGGGGAAGAGACTTGTCAAAATGAGCAGAAGCACAACAGGGTCATGGCCCCATGCTTCCCATTTCATGGTGGGTGACAAGGTGAATTTTCAGACATAATTCTCAAGAAGCAAAATTTAATTTTTCAGCTCAGCCCAGACTGGAGTAATGGGAATGCATCTTGGCTCTTAGGTGGTGCTGGTAATAGCTAAAGCCCTCATGAAGTCTGGTAATTAGGTTTTTCCTGTGATGGATGGGATTTTTGCTAATAACTTCAGTGTCAAAGGGATATCTTTCACCAGTTTGGAGTGAGTTCAGTTTTAGCTGCAGAAAAAAATTGGGAAAAGCTTCAAAATGTCAACATTTAATGTCAACATTTAAATGTCAAACTGTTTAATTTTAACATTGTTGAAGTACTTCATTTTGGGACTGACACATTTTTGCTTTTGGACACTTTCAGAACTACATGATTTGAATTTTGGCTTTGAATGGTCTTTTCCATTTAAAATTGATTGGATGGATCCTTGTGAAGAGATAAATGGAACCTCACTTCATGAAAAGCCACTTTGGAAGGAACAGAGTGTAAGTCAGTGCAGCTACAGCTATGACAAGACAGAGATGTTACTCATGACAGAACTGCCTCTTGCATTTGTTTGTGTGAAAACTCAGAAAATCCTTACTGTAATATCTAAACAAAATTAGGGGCTTGATTAAATGCCCCATCATTACCAATTAGATTCTCTTTCCATCTAATAATAATTCCCAGCATAACAAATTCATCCAGTAATTAAGGGGATGTCACACCCGCTCCTGGAATTGTTCCACTGTGATTTCCCATGCATTAAGAATGAACACCTCGATTTTGTCATTCTCCTTACCAGTCAATTCCCTTGTGGTAGTTGTTGCCATTGAAGAATTGAACTTCCTCAAAAGTTTTTGGGCTGGGGAGATTGCTGATAATGGAAGGGTGCATCAGAAGGAATAAATACAGGGCTGTTGTACCTATGACAATGAAAAGAGGTGCCATTAGGAAATATTAAAAAATTAAAAAAGGACCTTTGACTCTGTAGAAACTTTTAAAAGCTCTCCTTGTGCTCCTTACCTGTTTTCTGGGGTCCTATCACCAGGAATTTGGGCAGGTGGTCACAAGTTTTGTCTCTGGACCAAATATCCCTGTGTCTCTTATCGTCACACGGGTTCTGAAGGACAAAAGGTGGTGGTGCCCATCACACTGGGAATCTGAAACCTCTGCAGGGTCTGAGTGTTCTGCACTAATGCCAGAGCCCTACACTGAGCAGCAACACCCCACAGTGTGTGTACAGTGGTTTTGAATGACTGAGGACAAGGTTCAGTCACTAGCAGAAAAGAAAAAGAAGGGGGAAAAAAATTGGAACATTGATTTAATCAAATTTCCATTTGAGGTTCAGATGGAAGCCTCTGGATGGCTTTGAGGCATTACTTTTTGAGCTGTCAGAGTGGTTCTGGATGCATGGGGCTTAGTGCCAATTTTAATTTACGTGAGAATGCAAAAGGGAAGGACAAAATAGAAATGTGGGATATTATCAATCTCCTTAGCTTTCTCCTACCTATGAATGCAAAATAAAAACCTGTGAACAAAAGGCCCTGCAGAAGAGGTTGGGACTGGCTGCTCTTCAAAGCAGTTACCATACAGATGCTGCTTTTGCAGAGGTAACAGAGGATACACTTTGCTGGTGAATAAAATTAACTAAATATGATGGATAAAATTATCAGCTGAACAGAATTGCTGCAGCCCAGTGAAAATATTGTAGATTTATACTTCCTTTGTAGCTGGGCCAAAAATTATAGGGGAAATTTTCTGCACCTTTTTGCAAGTGTAAGCCCTAAATAACTGCACAGGTTTCCTTGGTGCCCTCCTGGATTTAACCCTGTGTAACCACAAGCTCAGTGTGGCTCACAGTATTCCAGGTAGAAGAGGCAGGTACAGGTAACCATTAGATGACAGTGTTGAACTCACATTCCCACGCTCGAAAAAGGCTTTTTAGAAGAAAAGATGCTCGTTCCAACGAGGGGATTGCAGCAGGAGGAGGGAAAGGAGGTGCCTTTACCTGCCACAGGGGGTCAGTCTGCTCGGGGAAGAGCTGGAAGTACTTCTGGGCCAGCTGCACGGGGGGCAGCGTCTGCAGCCTCAGGTTCGTGGAGCTCCTGACAAAGCTGGCGAGGTTGGCAAAGGTGTAGAGGCCCAGGCGGTCGTTGCCATAGTTGGACAGGTGGGTCATGAAAATGCTGATCTGGGGGCAAGAGGAGCCTTTCAGGCGTGGCACACTACAAATCCAATTTGCTGTCCCCCCCCGGTGCTGGCTGGTGTGCCTAGAATAGCCTGGCTGTAAGTAAGGGAATAAATTCTGACACAAACACTCCCAGGCTTTGTGAAGGATGGTATCTCAGCTAAGTATCTCTGTCTTCATGTTCTCCTTAAAGCTGATATAACTTCTTGTTATCAGCCTTTACGTGGCCACTGCCTTGTAGATCTCATGATTTATTTCAGAGGAATAAAGAGAGTTTATAAGAATAACGTGACAAATGTATTTCCCAGCGTTTTCTTTCCACGAGGTGATTAAACTCAGTTTTGTGGCTGTTTTACCTGTAGATTGTAATTTTTTACTTTTATGAAAATGGCACCAAACTGAATGTTGTCACTTGGCTGTTTTAGTGAGTGCAGTGGCCTGAGCTGGGATGGACTGACAGTGAAATGGGATCACAGCTGCAGGCAGATTTGGGGGACTGAAGCAACCTCATTCTGAAGAAATGAGCTGTCAGCAGTGGGGACACCTGGCAACAGTGGGGACACCTGGTTCCCAGTAAATGGTTTGCTCTGCGCAGAGATAATTGTGTCCAGGTGAGCCTCATCTGAGATGATTAGGAACGGGAGAAGTTTATAAAGTCACATGCAGGACAGTGGCTGTGCTTTCTTCTTTTGGAAGCTGCTACAGGAGTTGTGTTTAGGTCAGTGCATTCTGAGTTTGTAAATTCAAAATGAATGGAATTGAGGGTTTCTGGGTTGTTTTGAGCAATGCCTTGCCCAACCCAGGCCTGAGGGACAGTGTTTACGCAGCACTCCTTTGGAGCCTGGGCTGTGGGTCAGATATGCTTGAGACAGGCTCTGAAGTACCTCTGTGTGTGTCTCAGGAGGGTTTTTAGCAGTGATCCACCTGCAGAAAAGCTTTCCCTCCTGCAGGTTCCTGCTCTGCTGTCCCAGGCTTGTCCCTAGTCCATCAGGGGATGAGAAGCCACCAGCTTCCCAATCTCACCCTCTTGCTGTGCCAAGGTGGTGCTTCTTTAAGCACCAGCCCCCCGTGCTTGGAAATGTGTCCATCAGTTCGTTAAATTATTAACAAGGAGCTTTTAGTGCTCCTCCAAGGGGGAGACAGATGGAGCTTAGGAGAAAGTGTCCCTCATGGCTCCTCTGCAGTGGGATGGCATTCTGCACACTTTATGCCACAAAAGGTAATTTATTCTTCCCTTTTATTCTGCTCTGGGCCCGGGCTAAGCAGAGATTGGAAGCTGTACAAGTTGTTTTTTTCTGTGGATTGATTTGGTGGATTCCAGTTCTTGTGCGTTTTATGACCCAAAGTGTTTGACATAAACAGAGTGACTCTTAAAATTGCCCTGAACTTGGTGCATGTCCCTAAGTACTACCCCAGAAACCATAAGGAAAGTAATAAATCATCCTCTTCTCACAAAATAAACCCCAGCCAATGCAAACAGATCCTTGCTAGTTCAACTCCCGCAAATGTGCAAAGTTCTTCCTGTAAACTGTTTTAAAGTGCTGAAAAGGAAAACATTTGTAGGGAATGTTGCTGGAGAATATCACCTTGTTGCTGGAGCATTTGTTTGATGAGTGCTAAATGACATTTAATGTTATTGCACCAAATGAAGTATGCAAGTAAATCCGTGTGCTCCTTGTGCTTTGTTTACACTTGAAAATGGATGAGATTGTTTTCAATGTTAAAATGTACTTGTAGGAGAAGAGTATTAGCTTATTCTAGGAGTTTCATTTTGCTGCAAACCAATTTAAAAGATCCAGTTAATCGCTCTTCATGGAGTCAAAAGATCTTGGACACTCTTTTGACTTCTTTTGCTCCAGTGGTCTTTTTGGAAGTGAAAAAGCCCCAGATATGATGCATTATTCATGGAGTAAAATGGGATTTAATTCTTTGCTGTCTACCTCCAAATCACTGGGGATGAAAGGTGATGGGTTTTAACTGCTCACTTTAGAGCATGGATGATCGCAGATTGTTTGCAAACTAATGGCAGGACCATCGCACCCTCTCACTGTTTGCTTTTTGTCTCTAGGGCTATTTCACATCACTTACATCTAGAATTTAGATATACAGTGTTTTCTCTATATGGAATCTTGTTTTCTCTATATGGAATGTTTGTATATGCAGGCTTGTGTTATAGAAAATGAAACCTACAGTAGTTAGTAGAGAGAAACAAAGGGCTTCAAAAAAAACTATTTTGAATAGAAACCAGTGGCTTGAAACTGTATTCTCTACTCAGAGTTTGTGTGCTTGCTCTGGATGCACTGCCCTATTAATTCAGAATAAAGCGCTTTTTTCCTTCTGTAACTGCCAGACTTAGCACAGCTTTACCTAAAAGCACTTGGTTTTGGACAAAGATTAGCCACCTGCCTCTGGAGGGCACAGCTGGAGTGCATCACAATCTCAAGGATGGCAATTCTGTGTTGGGAATAAAAGATTGGCTGATTCCTTTCTGTTGCTGTCTGAAACTCTCCCTACCCATCGATCAAGCACTTGCAATGAAAAAATCCATTAGGAAACTTAGGTATAAATGTGTTCCACCTCATCTTCTCAGCCACTCCACAATTAAATAGGATCAATGTTCCCCTTTAGTAGGTCATTTCCTCCTGCTGCTTGGCCCATTGCTGGAAAGCCCAGGAGCCAGAGTTGGGTGTCATGTGGGAATTCCACTGTTCTGAGAGGAAATGGATGTTTAGTGTCTTTAGCTTTTTTAAATAAGGTTTGCCAGAAGGGAGGAGTTAATGTGTGGATTCTTCTGCAGCTAGGGGGAGGCTGGGAGGGAGAATTTTGTGTTGACAAAGCACTAATTTTAATAATGACAAATGGCTTCTCTAGAATTCAGCACTATTCATATTCATGACCCTTCTGCTGCTGAAGCAAAATCATTTATATGCCTGAAAATAGCACTTTTTTTTTTTTTTTTTTTTTCTTAGTTTTGCTCTCTTTCCACTCTGCACATCTGTTTATAATTTAATACTCTTGACAGGATAATCAAATATTTTCCAAATATAATATCTCTAAAGAAAGCAACAAAGTCAGTGTTTGGACAGAAATATTTTTGTCTTTGATTGAAGGGGAAACAAAAGCACGGAATGGCATTTTATTTCCTGTGCCCATATTCATTACTGTGTCTGCTCTCCACCTTGAGTGCTCCCAGGATGGGAGTTGGAAGCTGCTGTCCAGCAGTGGTGGGAAGTGGCCTTGGGACAGCTGTACAAATGCTGCAGAGCCTCTATGCTCTTTTAAAATTCCCTATTGGAAGAGCAAAATTGGTTCTCATTTACCCAGGAACGCTTTCTGCTTTTCCATTGTTTAGTTGGCAGGATTAAATGAATTCCTCAGTATTGACAGAACAATCTTGTGCCTTGTTCCTTTCCTTCTGAGAATACAGTTCTTAGGTTTGATTTTTTTTTTTTTCCTGTTATCTCTCCAAGTTTTGCTTCTAAAGTAAAGGCCAAATCATGAGCACATTCCAACACAGCCACCGCTCCCCCGATCATATACATTTGTGACACCTCATGATGTGTGGGGTTCCAGATGAAGAAAACTGGTTGGGAGGTTCTAATCCATTAGTTATATATATTGGTTTTTTTCAAAGCCTGGAAGTAGAAAAAAGAGGGGTTTTAGTTTTTTTCCCCTCTCAGCACATGCTTTGAGAGGCTGTGAAAAAAGTAACTACTGCTTCTGATGAATTTGTGCAATTGGTGTGTAGCTGGGTGAGGGTGGAAGATCTGAATGGAAGTTTTATGGCTGTTCATTTGTCACACTTGTGCAAGTGATCAGCAGCACAGCTAATTGTAGCCAAAGCTGCTGCCACTCACATCTGTGGGCCCCAGGAAGCCTTTGCAGAAGTCTACAGCAATTCAATTCTCTTGTTATTTCCATTTTCTAGTGAAATTAATGATACAGGAATTTGTTTTCTTGCCATCTGTGTTTTCTCATTGAAAAGACTTCCTCAGACTATAAACTCTCTCTTAAAAAAGGAAATAAATCTACTCAGTTCAGACTTAAGGACAAACCCAAGTTCAAATTAAGGAAATAAAGCAGATTGCAGGGGTTTTGGATACTGTTGGTTTAGGTCAAGCTGAACATGAGGCAGAGCTGTGGAGGACAAGGGACATGCAGGCAAAAAGAAGCCCAAAGGATGATGACTTTGGATAAGTGCCTATAAATGACAGTTTGTCTGCCATTTCTCTTTAGACATGTGGTAAATGAAAATCTGCTTCTAACTGGGCTTGGAATGATGGGAGGAATGATGTCTCTTATCCCTGATATGACCCTCTGTAATCTCCAGGGCGGAAGAAGGAAACATTCCCTGGCATTCCCTATGGACCCCAAGTTACAGAACAAGTGTAAATCATTCTGTTTATTCTGAGCACTCCTATAAAAACTAAGAAAGAGTTTTCACCAGGATATTTTCTTTTGAGCTGCAAAGAAATGCCTGGCAAGTTACTATAGGCTGGAGATGCAGGAAATTTATCATTTGTTTTTATAGCATTTCTACTGTCATGTTGCTATCTTAGCAGTTTTCTGACTGCTCTGGGTGATAGAGTGTTCATAAATGATGATTAATTAATCCAGTTTGGTGGCCTACTCTGAGCAAACAAACCTCAGAGTTAATTTAATTCTCCACTCTTGGTTTCAGAGAAAAAAAAAAGGCAGCATTTTCAGTTCACTAGAGGATATAATATTCTCAAATCAGCCACTTTCCAATTAATTTGAATGGCGAGCACAGTGAGGAAATTTAGTTCTTGGCCATTTACTTCTATTAAGGATTCATTTTCAATAATCAGAGAGTTCTGAGTCAGCTTGTTTTCACCTGGAAGACTTGCTCCTCTCACTTGAATAAATAATTGCATGGTGTGTGCATGAAGGTATCAGATTCTTTCCCTCTCTCCCCAGTACCCCTTTGTTGACATGCAGTCGTTGGCTGCTATTTCTGCCATCACCCAACTTGCTGGGAAGGAATTCTGGTGAAATATCAAAATGTGTGGAGTGGAGCAGCAGCTTTCATGAAGCAGGAAAATGTCATGAAAGAAGGAAAAGAGATGTGCTATGCTTGAAATGTTTTCCTGATCCTCTGGGTTTCAAGCTAATTAGTTTCTAAATGTGCTGCTGAAGGCTTGAGTTTCCATGGGATAATATTTCCCTGTAGTAGCTCTGTGCAGGCATGTGGGATGAAGGGGGAAAAATAATGATTTACCACGGGGGGGAAAAATATTCAGGACCATGAGGAAGGTCAGGGTTGATTTGTGTGTTTATGAACATTAAGATAAATTCTGATGTAACTTGTTAACAAAACTCCCTTTTAATTTGGTGGAATGAGCCTTTCCCTCTTGTCAGGTTGGAGAGGAACACGTGTGTCCCTGTGGGCTGCACCCTGATAACTGCAGCTCCACAAATATTGACATTTTTTATTGGGAGGTTGCCTGCCTGATTTTTTCTGTCCCCAAAATGTGCTGAGATGCTCAGCTCACAGAGCCCTCAGCAGAACCGCACTGTGAATTACTTTTGGATTGCAGCACATTTCCTACAATGCCCAAGGTTATTTTTTATTCTTTCTATAACTATGCTCAGAGAAACAAAGCAAATAAAAAGAAAAACATTACCAGCGCTCAAGATGTTCCATAATAACATTCCCAAATCTCTTGTGGAAGGTATAAATTAACCCCTCTCTGTATTTGCTTTTAATATGCCAAAGCAATAACGTGTGATTCTCCTGTCTCTGCGATGAGAGTGAGCAGGGAACAAGAATAAAGTCTTCCAAGTGTGGCACATAGGATGTCGAGAATGCAGATCCAACAGGCTGGGAATGAGCAAAAGCCCTTTAGTCATGGGGAGAGTTTAAAAATGGAAATGCCTTTAAGTGGCCCTCAGAATTAAAAGCGTCCCATGCCACTTCCCAGGGAGTTGGAATAATAATTGTTATGAACAAAAATTCGGTTAATATTTTTTTTGTGAGAAAAAGTTACCACTACTGCTGGGCTGCTGCCTGTGTTATGGTAATTACGGGTCGTTGTTGTTAATGGTTGTTTTTGTATTCGTAAAAGCTCTGGCTGGGGCGAGGTAATGGCCCTTCTCCTGAGACAGTAACGGGTGGGGACCTTCCCGAACAGTGAGGAGAAGAGACCTGGGGGGGGGGAGGGGGGTGTTATGCAAAGTGACTCGCAAGACCAGAATGCTTTGTGGGACCCCCGACTCCAAACTCACGGAGAAACACCAAAAACAACGAGCCACCTAAGAGTTGAGAGACTGGAGTGATGTCTGGACGTGAGGAACCGAGTGCTGAGCCTGCAGAGATGCGGGAAACCTTCATCGTTCCTCACCCTGTCTTGAGATCCCCCGGGCCAGGTCTGGGAGGGGAGCAAGAGTGAGACCGAAAAACCGGAAAGGGATCAGCAGGCGCTGAAGGCTCCCACGAGGCCTTGATCCCCAGCTCTGCCCCTTGTGGACAAAGCTCTGCATATCCTCCTCCTCTGAGTCGCCTTGGGAGAGACGACGGGAAGGTGCAGACCTGCCGAGCTACCCAATCCTGAGCTGATCACTTTTAATAAAGGCGTTAAAAAGGAGAAGAAGTCTCCTGGCCCTGTTTATTTCAATAATGAACATTATTACGGGCTGCCTGTAGCTTCTGCTGAGGGGAGTTCAAACCTTTTAATCACAGGTCTGATTTTGCTCTTGACAACCAAATTCCTGTGAAGAAAAGCTAGTCTTTCTGAAATTCATCTGCCACGTTTCACCTCTGCTTAAAGCTTCTTAGGGGTGTTTGATTGAAGTGGGAAGAGAAGCCTGAAGTGTTTAACTTCACCCTTTTTCTGCTGCTTTTCCATTTTTAACCTGATCTGTCAGTTGCAAATATGTGATACTTTGGTGGCTTTATGGGCCAAATGCTGGCCAGGGTGTGCCTGACTCTACATCCTATGTGGTGAGGCAGGTGTAAACCTAGAATAGGGAGGGTTATGCATATAAAAATAGGGAGAAAAATTACTTGTGCCCATTTTGATGGTGGAACTATGGAAAGGAGTCAGTGGGAGATGGAGTGAAAACACCCTGTGAGAGGAAGGGGAAAGGAAGAGTCAGTCCTGATGAATTCCTTTGTAACAGGGAGAGGAAAAAGGGCGCTGCAGGAAAGGGGTGCCAGGACCCTGGGTTATCCAAAAGCTTTTCAAGATGAATGGGTAATGGGAAAACGTGTATCCCATTGGCAAATAAATCCAATTCACTGACTGCTCAACCAAGCCCGTGGGTGTTGCTGCTTCTCCTCAAAGCCCCATACACTCATTTTTGCTGTAGTGCTCAACTGAGGTGCCTTTTGTGCTGTCACTTGCTGGCTTAATAAAAAGCTCTCCGGTTTAAGGAGGTGTTTTTTAGGAGAAATGACTCTCTCGCTGTTGTTCGTGGAGGCAATAATATTTAAGGCTGTATTTATTAGCTTATCTTGGCTGTTAAATGTTTATGGCTGTTGTTTATGGCCTGTGGAGCAGAGGAGGAAAGGAGCCATCAAACAGATAGTGGGAGACCTTGTGGATACTCAAGAGGTGATGAATAGTTTGTAAAAGCATTAAACATGTCAGGCTCTTCCCGGGAGACTGAATGAAGGGCAGGGTCAGAGAACCCACTCGCTTTTGAGTCTGACATTTGGATGTGGAAAATCTCCCTGAAAACTTCAGCACCAATGGAGCTCTCTAACTTTGCCTATGAGAAACCTGTTTTTTGGTTTTTTTTTTTTTTTTTTTTTTTTTTTTTTTGTGGTTTTTTTTTGGTTTTTTTTTTTTTTTTTTTTGGTTTTTTTTTTTTTTTTTGGGTTTTTTTTGCTTCTGTTGAAAGCTTTAACGTTTTGGGGACTTTGTAACAATGGGTTGCCTTTAATTCTGAGTTTTCACAGGTTACATTTGGAAGCAGAGAGGGATTGAGGAATTTGCTCTGTTCATCCCATTTGCTCTCTCCACCTCCTGTTCTGTGTTTGGTCATGATAGCAGATGATGGGAGCCTGGGAAAATAGCACAGCTTCCACACCAAATTCCCTTTCCAAAAAAAAAAAAAAGCAGGCACCTTAAAGCAGACTGGTTCTACTGCTCGTTTCTCTATGGAGTGTGGCAAAACCAGAAGTGCCTGGAGAGTTGATGGGAAGAGGTTTAAAAGAAAACCAATGTGGCACAGCACTGGTGAAATAAACAGTGAGGGAGGGAGATTGTAAGAACATATTCTGTGAGAAGAAAAAGTTATTGTAAAGCACAATTAAGCTAAGCAAATAACCAGCGGTGGAATTTTTAAAAAGCTGAAAATAACTGAAATGTTGAACTCCTTTGAAATGCCATAAGCTTTCTTTTTTCATCTTATATAACCCAATGAAGCAAATGTTAAAAAGATATCTCAAAGCACTGCAAAAAGTTGTAAAGAATTTAGAAGTTCAGGAAGAGAAAAAAATCACATGATGCTGTTCAATGTGGTTTTAAACAGAAAATAAATTTTTGCAAGTTTCAAGCTGACTTTGCCTCTGCTGCTGGAACTGTGGGATGCTGCACACCTGCAGAAAACCTAAATATTTTTTTCATAATGCTGATCAGAACCAGAGAATTTTCTAGCATATTTACATAGCTGGGTAGTGTTACTTTCCCATTAAGGACATGGTGATTTTCTTTTAAGATGCTCTTTGATATTGCACTCCTGTCTTTGAAGATACATCATGAGCAGCAATGTACTTTTTGGAGTATAAATGTGTTTTCTTGGCTTAAGATCTACCTATACTTAATAGAAATACTTATGCTGTTACAAGAATCATAGTGTTGGGACAAGTTTTATTTTGCTATCAAAATAAGATTTTTATAAAGCTTTTTTACATTTTGGTTGGTTTTAGCTTTAGATGTAATTTTTCCCTCTTCCCTTATTTCTAGTGAGTGTGGTGGTTTTGCTGCTCTCTTTTCACTGCTACTGTGCAAGTGCTGATGCTACAGCTTTTGGGAGGTCTGTCCTAATTAAGATTTAGTGACTAACTGGGTTTTGATGTTTGTCAAACCACATAGTAAATAACATCAAAGATGATTATAACTTAACTCTGGTAGAACAGTCAGCTTTGGTCTGGCAAGGGAGATAAGAAACTTTAAACTGAAATTTTTCTTACTTGTATCAAATAGTAAAGCAACATTCCAAGAAGATAATATTTAATTTTCTGCCCCAAACTGTATTTGTATTTCTTATTTGTACATACATCTGAAGCTCCTTGTTATTGCTCTTAGCCTCCACATGAAGGAAACCCTTCAGAGGGGAGCTGGATTGATACCTTTGAAAGAGTTTGGCTGTTTGGGTTTATTTCAAGGCCAGTCTGTTTGCTGAGCCTTCCCCACTAACTTCAATGAGCTTTGCTTTGAAGTGTTTATGCAAAGAGTAAGTACCCCAGACTGCAGACTTGAGCAGCCTGCTGCCTTAGCTGGATTCTGGAAAGGTCTGCCTGGGATTCTTGTAACCCTCATTAAAACTCCAAGGAAGTTGGTTTGATTTCTGTCTGTCTTGGTGGAATTTATCCCTCCTCTGCCTACTACTAAATCATCTCTGCCAGACATGACTCATCTTAAGGATTCATAAATTAGACAGTGAAAATATCTCTCTGAGCCACAGAGTATTTAGCAGAAGCCATTTAAAAAAAATTCCATCAGAAGATCCCCTTGACAATCTCTCTGCAAACTTTATTTCAATGCAGTGTCCCTTGGGCACTTTCTAATTTAATCATCTCTGTGATATTGCTTCATGGAAGCACAAACATTTTTGGTATTTGAGCTTAATAGGTATTTGTAATATATTTGCTGAAATTGCTAACCATGATCTGAGGAAGGGTTGGAGTTTGTATATATCTTTTGAAAAACTGTTTAATCAAAAGTTGATCATGGCAGTTTTTTCAAATACCACCACCAATATCTAGGGCGCTCTCAAGTTATTGGGACACAGATTGGCTGAGGAATTTGGGCTGTTCTAAGCATTGCTTGTGGGGTTAGGAGTTGTACATGCTCTGCTGCAGGCTGCTACACTGCCCAAATCTGAGGAAATCTTCACCTCAGTGAGAAATGCACAGGTATTCATCCAAGTATGATAAAGCTCAGTGTGAATTCCAAGCTACAGTTCAGGAAAGCATGGGAAGAAAAGCCAGCCTGAGAGAACTGCAGGTAGTGGGGAGGCAGGATAAAGAAGAAGGATCTGTTTTATTCTCAAGTGAGATGTCATGTGTATGGTATAGAAAAATTCCTGATAGAAAAGTTCCATTTCTCTAAGACCACTGAATCCCACTTGGACACCAACTTACTTACCCAGCCAAATGTTCACTCACCAGCATCTAACTGTATACCACCAAAAATCTATTTTTAGGTGTCTAAATAAAAGTGACCTGGATTTGAGTCAGCTCTACCTGAAGTTGCTTTAGCTCTGCAGAGGAGTCAATGAGTACTGCAGTTTAAACTCACTGAAAATGAGGCCACCTGGAAAGACAGGGACATTCATCTTGTGCCTGGTGCAGCTTGTTTGGGTGCAATGGGAAGGAGGGAGGACAATGTCAAGAAAAAATAATCAATACATAGGGGGAGTTGGCTCTTTTGCTTGCTCCTTGCACCTCTAGGCCCCTGTCTTAAATGGTACCAGGCATTTTTTTAGCAGCTCAAAACCTGTTTCTAGGAGCTGGTGATGGAGGAATGGTGTCAGGCCTGAGCCCTGGGGTTTCCATCGAGCTATACGAGAAGCGCCTGAGGAGCTAAGCTCATGAAAAAAAGAAAAAAAATGAACAAGATCAGTTTTTTCTACCCTCACAGGTTAGTTTCAGCTTCACACACGTCTCTCAGGGGGACCTGGCTTCAGGCTGGGAAACAATAAGGAGCTGGAATTAATGCATTTCCCAGGAAATTGTTGCAGGTACAGTTGTAGCTGGAAATTGGCAGAAGACACTTTTCTCCTTTGTTCTTAAACTGCTTGTTACATCTGAGCAAGTGGTCCTGGCTTTGATTTCCCAACCTGATCTCCTTCCCTTTCCCCCTCCCTCCTTCCTGCCAGCCAGCACATCCAAAAACAGCACAAGAAGGTACCTACGGGGTTCAGGAGAACGGTGAGGAACAGTTCGCCTCCTCGGATACTTTTGTCCAGCTCCTGAGGACCACCAGGATATTCCTTGTAAAAAATAGTGTGAGTGAAAAGGCCACAGGTCTGTCGAGGGAGCACCTGGGAACAGAGGAACAGCAGCTTATTCAGGTATTGCAGTGCCATAATCAACCTGGGGAAGGACTTTGATTTCCCTTAATTCAATATTTTATATAGTTTTACTCAGTAAAAACAACAACCAAAACCTGCATTTGTAGAGCATTTGGGTACATGTGTAAAAATACTGCTGATCTTGAGTCTGTTCCAGCAGTAATTGGACTCTGCAGGAATTTGCTTTTGAGCCACTCCCTCTGCCTTGTTTAGGGGATCACAAATTGCACTTGGTATGCACAGGCAATATTCAGAGCAGCTTTTGGGACTTGAAACCATCCCTTGGAATATTTGTCAGTTCACTTTAGAACACCCAGTTTGGTAGGACAGGCCAAAGGGCTTGCTAAGTTTTCCTGTCCTCTGTGCGCTTTTAAGTGCATGGGAGGAGACTTCTCTCCCCTGGGTGAGGGGTGTAAGAGTCAGGCAGGTGTCCCAGTCCTGCCTCTGGGAATTTCAGGAACAGAGCTGAAACTTCAGCTTTGCAGAAGTGCTGGAGGAGATTACTTACACCTGTTCACCTTCCCAGGTGATGGGTTTCTAATCCTTTCATGCATAAAGATGAAGCAGAGCTGGGAACAGAGGTCTTAGGCCATTTAATGATTTCACAGAGTGCAGCCACAACTCGGCTGGTAGTGATGGGGCCACGAGCACATTTAGTTTCTGAGGAATACTTCTACAGTTGCCTGAGTCTGTGTGATTTTTGTCCCCCTCTTTTAAACTGCCTAACAAATGCACTCTTTGGGCATCCTTACAGCTGCTGGATCCTGGGGAATTTTAAGGAATGTTAAGGATGCTGGCAGAGGCGAGGCCTCCAGTAAGAGCAGCCCCCTCTGGAGTCCCTGCAGTAGTATTGCTATGAACATGGAAATGCAGTGTACCATGATGCCATTGTGGATGAAGCCCCGTCTGTACCGTGCAGGTTTCAGGTGTGGGTACTCCTCTGTGCTGGTCACACGGATGTGCCACACCTTCTTCCAGGCCTCGTAGAGCTGCACGTGCACCGGGTACACCCCCGAGTGGTGCGGGGCCACCGCGTAGCCCATGCCCGTGGGGATGCCGTGCTCCTGCAGGGTAGGGCACCACAGGGATGGACACGTTAGGGACACACAGAACACCCTCCCACGTCATCATTCAAAGCTGTGTTCCTGCACGCTGTGGCACTGGAGAAGCTGCTGTCCCTAGACAGAGTTGTACCTACTGTAGCACGAGCTGGAAGGAACTGGAATTACAGTTGGGTGACTGCAATGAGGAAGGAGTAATCCTTCTGGATTATGTTCCATTGCTGTTGTATGGAATAGATTTGCCTCCTGTTCCATTACATATTGCACATATTTTGCCTGGTTCTTTTTAAAGGTAATCTAGTGAACCACTGCTGCTTATTTACTAAGCTAGTAAACAGATGAAAAAAAATGTTGCAGTGACATATATGGAGTTTTGTTTCCTAGTTCTGGCAGAGGAGAAAGATTCCTTCCTAGTTTTATAAGTAAATATTCCTCATATCTTCTGAATCTCCTGATTTTTTCCATGGTGTTAGAGTATAGCAAAAAATAGCTTGGACTACTTTTACATTTTATCAATATCTATATTTAGCTCAATTCCTCTATGGAAATATATGCGTGTTCATCATACATATATAATGTATAATCTATAGGTTATCTTGCAAATTTCCTCCAAAGACGCAAATTCATCTTGCTCCCAGTACTACCAGACACGTCAGCCCTTTTCTACTCCTTTAAAACTGATCTGCAGAGAGAAATGGCTAAAATATGAGATGATTATTTTATGGGGGGGTTTTTGTCCTTCCTTTTGCCCACATTATCCATTGATTACTTTAATTCCAGGAACAGCAGGTTCTGCTGGGCATCCTTAAGTACTTAACAAAGAAAGGGTTTTGATTCATTGGCAAAAATGAGGTTAAATCTGTAGGGAACGCTAATTCCTACATTACATAATGCAACGACTTTAAATGATCCACTCCTTATAGTAAAGACCTCCGGTTACAGACCAATCCTGTAAAAGAGAAACCCAAACTCTCTATTTTGTCATTTACTGAGGACATAAAGTAATTTCAGTTTGTTAATGCTGTTACCTACTTGAGAGGCATGAGTCAGTTAAAGGGTGGAATGAGAGATAGCTCTATAATGACAGATGGTAAATCACCCGGTTCTCTATTTAATTTTTTTTTTTTTTTTTGCCATGGACATGTAAAAAGGAAAAAGCTGTATCAAAAGATTTCTTTGAATCTGGCCATTTATTGCCATGCCTGGGAGGTCTGTGATGCTCAGACTGTGAAACTGTTAACCTGAATATCCTGTCTCAGCTTTCATGGACAAACCTTCACAAAATGTGGGGTAGGGAGTACACAGAAACAGAGATGTAAGGCAAATGTGTCCTGGGGTTGACAATGAACACTGCTCCGGATGACTTATCCCAAAGTAGGGATCTGGATGAATATGTGTAAGATCCTGTTTATATCCTGGCTGTTTGATGCTGGAATTGCTATGGCAACAGAATGCTGAAATGGTGATCTGCCATTCACAAACCAAATCAGGCAGTTTTTCAGGAGTTCTCAACATAAAACACATGTTAGTCTCTGAATAAAACCTGCTCACTGCATAGCTCATCACACAAATACATCCGATAGCCAATATGGAGTTAAGAAGAAACAACTATCAAATAATTCTGTTTTCTTTGGGCAGTTCTATCTGCAGTTTACCTGGGAAGATTAAATACTGTGTGTCCCCTTTTAATGATTTTCTGAATTTTTGTTATTAAACTTATTTTGGGAGTGAAAACACATGTGTTAAAGGAGGCGTATACTGGTGTGTCAAGATATGAGAAATACTGAGTATATTTCTTGTGTATTATAAGGAGCAATTGCCTGATTTTTGCCTTGAAAATGTACATTGGGTTTTTTGTTTTCAAAATTTGTGCTTGTTGGTTTAGTTTGGAATGTAGGTATGATTTGCCATTGTTAGAGAAAATAAGAATGCTAACTTTTAATTTAATAAATTTTATGTCTACTGTAGGTCTTTGCACACAGTCAGTCAAGGTGCAGGTGTGAAGGCTTTTATTAGATGCAAAAGCTAAATTCAACCTCAGCTAAGTTTGCACAACCTTTTGGCTTTGTCTGATAGCAGGTGATGCAGCAAATGAGTATTTCAGAACAAAATAAGGTGAGGCAGAATAAATCTGATCCTGCTGCACAGGATGATTTTATCCTCTATTCACAGCCCATTTTTAGAGGCAGTGGGCAGCTCTCCTTCCCCACGTGAAGTACAGATATTAATAATGGGCCAAATGAGGCTCTTTTCATCACATGTAGATGCTTTAGCCTTGACTGTGTGGTCACTGAGCCCTCCCATTGTTGGGATTTAATTGGTGTATTAAAAGCTCCCGCTGTACTTGTGGTTTGAGCAGCTCAAGAGGTGCAGGCAGAGGAAGTGCTAATGTGCATCTGCAGTTGGCTGTAAGCAGGAGGTGGGAGCCAAGGAGTGCTGCTAGACAGGTCCTCAATTGATTTGTTTAGTTCTACATCTTTGTTTTTCCTTCCTGTCAGCTCCCAGCTGCCTTGTGGAGCCAGTGACAGTTTTTGCCCTGTCTCTGCTGTGCTTTGGGCTTTGTACTCACAAATGAGCACAGAAGATAATCACTGAGCAAACAAACCAGGGATGGAATAAAGAGCTACAGGCTTTGGATTAGATACATTCTACTTGTTTTTGTCAGATAAGGATGTACAAAGGGGGAGGAGGAATATCTTGTTATTGATGGCAGGGAAAGCTTTGTTTGTTTTATTTTTGGAATATATGCTATCAGAGATTTCCCCTTGAGTAATTTTTTTGCCTCTCTGTGTATCCATTGCATTGCCTATAAACAAGGAGAATAGTACTTGAGGAATTATCAGTTTGTAAAATTTAATCTGAGATTTTGTTCATTAATGTTTTTAATGGATTTTGGGATTCTCTGATAGAGAAAAACCCCAAACCACAAAATGTGATCAACTCAAACCCAACTGATAATCAAAATAATTTTAATTTCCCACTTCCTTAGGTAGGCTCTGGAACACGCCATCCATATTTACATAAATAGGATGACATTGAGATAGCAAAGCTTTGGGTAGCCTGTAACTTTAGCACAGTTAAAACCTCTGCCTCTTGCTCCTCTGGGGCTGAGGATCTCATGCTTGATGAGAGATTTGGCTGTGAGGACTTTGGGAATGGGGCTATGCATGGTGCCGCTGTTCGGCCATCACTCAGGTACACTTGGATAAGGATTTTGCCAGGCAAATTTCCCCTGCTGCCTACCAGATCCAGAGCAATGGGATAATGACATTTATTGCAGGATGTGAGCAAGTTTCTTCCTCTCACCACGGAGGCAGTGGAAATGATAAATATCTCAGGGATGCATGGAACAATTTGGAGGGCTCTGGGTGAAGGCAGCCTCCTGGTTCACATGCAATGTGCGTGGAAGGGAATCCTTGAAGGCAGATGCACAGAGGTGTCCATATCTGCACTGAGATCAAGGCAATTAGATACCTAATTAGCAATTAGTTCTGTGTGTAAAAAGCTGTTTAGGTACCTGATTTCTATCTGTGTGCTGACAGGGCTATTTGAGGCAGGCTGCAATTGTAAGCTCCATTTTACAGAGCTTTGTTAGGAGATGTGGATAAAGCCATGTGAAACAGAGCCAAGGCTTTTATCTACCAGCCAGAGGAGACAAAAGGTCATAATAAACAGAACTTTTGGGTGTTATTTGGCATCTTCAGCAACCTTGAGTATTGTTCTTGGATATAATGGTGTGCTCTCCCTTCCAGAAAACCTTGTTACCTCCTTAGCCATGTTTAAAAAAAGTGAACAAAGAAATAGCACCTTAGGTGAAGAATTAATGTGATCACACTTCCAAATAATTACTGCAGCTTTTCTTGCAGAAGCTGACTCAAAGTGTCACCTGTATGTGCAGCCAAAACAGGAGGTAGGGAGATATGGTCAATAAATGAGAAATGCAGGAGAAAATGGCACCAGCATCAAGCTGTGTTCTCCTGAGTATAATATAATGGACAACAGACAAAACACATGTAACATCAAGCAAATTTTCCATGTATTGTTCCAGACGTCTAATTTAAATTTGGATCCACCTTGGACATCAGAGAATAATGGGAAGAGGTTTGCTTTAACTTGAAGGGCTTAGACAAGTGCAGCTGCAGAACAGGGAATTTGTTTCTCAAGTAAGACATGATGCTGAGGATGAGACAGCCAGGGAGGAATGAAACCACTCTGAAGTCATGGCTGGGACCTCTCTGATAGCTATCAGGGAGGCTGTCATAGAGGGAAGATGAATTTCTCCCACAAGGGAGAATTTCAGAGGAAGCCTTTTGAAAAGAAATGTTCTCATAAGTAAATGGTACAGCTCATATAGATTCAAGGTCAAGGGGTTGATACAACCCCTGTTGAAATGTTAGCAGGAAATGAAAGTGTAATAACAGCAGCTTTTCACTGACATCAGCTCCTTATTTATAGGCACCCTAAGGAGTCTCTACCCTTCAGGACACAGGCTTTATCTTTCTGGAGTGGAAGTTACAAACAGATTCCATTACCAGCTCTGTTTTCAGGCCATGCTATAGATTTTACTCTCAAAGGTGGCTCGACCTGGGTGACTCCATGCTTCCTGAAAATATTAGAATTTCCCCAGAGGTTTAAAGATGAAGGGGTTGCGTATTTTTGAGATATGGATTATTTAAAAAATTACTCTTGCATTTCAAGTCTCAGCTCTGTTTGTGTCTCTGGGCCAGGCTACACCAAAGGCATGAACAGGCTGTGCCAGGAAGGCTGACAGGGAAGCAGGAGTGTAGAAAGCAAAGGAAACCATCCTGCCAAGCAGGAGATGGGAAGGGAGGCAAGTCTGGCATAACAAGTAAACAGTTAAGCCATTTTAAATTAATTTTCTTTAAAGGTTGGTTGGAAAGTATTTCCATAAACAAGGGAATAAATTGCTTCCAACTGCTTGTTCAGGCATTTGCCTCTGCCTTTTTCCTGATGTGCCTTGGCTCATGTGAGGGTTGGGAGGCAGGGCCTTGGCCTTTGGAAGCTGGGAAGGGTTGGGGAACTGCTGTTCCCAAAGCAGCTGAGAAAGCCCCACTGTGTCCCTCAGCTCCTGTGAGCAGCTCTGCTTGCTTGGCATTTCTGTGCCTCACCAAAGACCACACAGTGTCTTTCCAAAGCCAGCATTTATGGATTTCAGGTTCTCTTTGCCATGTGCAATAAGCCAGCAGAATTATCCTGAAAAGGCTGTAAATAGTACAAGTACTGTGAGGTCTGGGCAAGGGGGAGGGTGGCTCATGGAAGTTCAGAGCACAAATGAGGAAAAGGGAAGCACAATTATCTGTCAGTATCAGCAAGAGGTTAGCTGTATTCAATGACCTGCATTTTCCAAGCAGGTCATTTAAAAAGATACAGTGAAACCCAGAAGCTTCACTTGTCAGCATCAAGATTTGTCCCAAACCACACACCAGGTTTAGAGTTCACTGCAGCTTCCTCCCTGCCTTACTGAGTATTTTGCAGCAGAGTTTGCCAAGCTGATAACCTGTGTACAAAGTGCTGCCTAAAGCTGTTTAGGCCAGCTGCTGTCTGCTGTGTTTGCCCTGATTCTGGTCCCCATGGTCCTGCCAGGATACTGGGGCAGGGCTGCTGCCTCTGCAGAGAGCCTGTGTCAGTGGGAAAGGCCAATAAAAAATTCAGTTTTAGTCACAAACAGGCTGGGTTTGGGATGAGTTTCTAACCTCACTCATGCCTCTGTTTGCATGCCTGAGTAAATTATAGGTATTGTATAGACAAGCATGAAACCAGTGGGGAAGGCATGGCCACGGTAGTGAAGGCATCCCAGTAAATCTCTTGGGAACTCTTCCTCACCATTGCAAACTCTTTGTTGAGGATCATCTGCTCCACCAGGGAGGACTCATTGTGGAAGAGGTGTGGCTGCATGTGACTCCACATGTGGGGAAACCACCAGAATTCATCCACAGATCTCAGCAGCAGGTCATCACCCTCATCCTCCTCCTCAGTCCCTGCAGAGGGAAGAAAGGAACAAAAAAGTTACTAGAAAGCAAAAAAGGCCCATAATTGCTTTTTAAACACAGAAGAGTCTGCCAAAAACCCTGGTGTCCTTGGCTTGTCTCACTGTGTTCCTATTATGTTTACTAGCTATGGGAATATTAAATATAAACAGTAGGACTTTCTTTTTAATATATAATGATCTTCAAAACCACCCCCTCCCCATTTTCTCTATTTATTTTAATGCCACACTATCTTTTTATCCCCATAACCTGGCAGATGGATTTAATGACAAAACAGTGCCAGGAATATTAATGCTGTTTTCCAGGTCTTTTGAAAGCTGGACAAATGATGATGTTTGGTATTAAAGAAAAGGTATCAGTTATTTTCCATTTTGTCCTGATAATAATGTCACTGTTAAATACCAAGTACTCTCCATAAAGGCAACATATGCATAAAAATGAAATCTTATCAAAGCTTCCCCTCTATCCTCCTTGTAACTACCCCTTTATTAGCCTTGGTTAATTGAAATCCGATCATTTCTGGTAAAGTGTGAAACAAGTTTTAAAATACAACTAGGTGGAAAGCATGAAGCTGTAATGGCAAAGGCTTCCAAATATTTCTTAGGGTTCAATATTCAATGTTGACCAGATTTAATCTTGAAGGAAACCCAATAAAACCTCCTGTGTTAGTGAAGTGATCTGCTTCAGGCAGAAGCGAGGATTTGTGGCTGTAACAAAGAAAACCTTCAATTTGAGAGAGGACACAATGCTGCTGCCACCATTTGCAGAAACATCTGCCCTGCTTTTCCAGCCTGGAAAGGCACAGTGACATTCCAGTAACCTCACCTTCAAGCCACCCAACAATATTTGGTTTTTAGCACATTTCCTTTGTGTTTGTTGCAATTTGAATGCTTTCATTTTGTTTCAGTCTAAGAAATAATTGCCAAAATCAGTCTCCTGATGCAAACACAGAAATCCTGTTTTCTTACAGGCCCTTTAATGTTTTGCAAAACTCATTGGAAGCAAAAGCTCCACGGATGTCACTGTTTACTTGGCAGGAACATCCAGAGATCCCTGTTCAGTGCCTGCACTTCAGCTCTTGGCTTTTATTTTCCATTTCTGCCGTGGTTTTTGAAGAATGCCACTACACAAGGAGAGCAGTACTTTGAACCTTTCTCCCAGAGTCACTGAATCCCTTTGCTTCCCTCTTTGCAGCACTCTGCGAGTTCTAAGGAAGCTGCTCTCCTATGATGGGAGTGCTGCAGGAAAAAGAAAACAACCTTGTTTACTGGAGAATTCCATACTGAAGAGAAAGGCCTGATGGCTGCTCCCTCCGTGCCCTGCATTTTGGGAGTGACTGCTGGCTGGTTTTGGGGTTTGTGATTCACTTGCAGTCACTCAGGCATGGGCAAGTGAAGAAACTTAACCCAGGCCTTCAAAATGGGACAGAGCAGGGAGAAAATGGAGTTTGTGAGGCAGCTGTGGGTCTCTTTGATAAGCCCAAGTTAGGGATGGAGAAGAAACAAGTGGGTATTTGAAATACAAAAAGAACTAGAAGAGATTGTAGATTTAGGTCAATTTAGTGCCTTATTAACTTGTGAAGTAGAGTGTGGTTCTTGAAAAAAACCTACTTTTCCCCATTATTTTTTTCGTACATTTAGATATGCACCTAATAAAACTTTGCACTTTTACTATAACAAAACCCAACCAAGATGAAGCATAATCCTTTCTGTTTTAAAGAAGAATAAATAGATGTTCCACCATTTCAGTGTCCAAAGGGGTAAAGACACACTATGGATGAACTGCTCAGGTACACAAGGATGCCCTTGGTGTTTTCCCGAAAGATGTGTGGTGGTAAATCTTAGTGTTATAAAGGAGGCAAAGTGGTTGCAGAGATCTCTCTATTTCCTCAGGAGAGAGAGTAAGGTTTTTCAGGTGTGACAGGTATGATGAAATATAGAAGATTGGGAAAATGATGTCTCAGAGCCTCTGATTATTTAGAAAGGGAATGTTTAAAGGTAGATTTAAAATTCTGTCACCTATTTAACTGCATGAAGTTCCTTCTTACCTGTGTGGTAAAATTTTCCTGAAAATCCAAGGTTGAAGGTAAAATTTGCAACCTGAGTGCGCAGTAAATTTTGAGTCTCTAGTAAAGCCTGAAATAAATAAGAAATTAACACGGATTTAGAAAAATTAATATTATTTTGGGCTCATCTTTTTTTATAGGACTATTACAGAGAGCTTAATTTGTTCCATAAGAGTTTGATGGGCTAAAAAAGGTAGTGGGAGTGCCTGAGTGTCCAAGGAGGTGATGGTTCTGTGCCTTGGCCCAGGACATTTTCCCCTGGGGCACTGATCCATAGCAGGACTCAAACCCTGCCACTCAGAGGCAGCAATATACTGGCTCACTTCATTAGTGAAGCTTGATAAAATGTGCTTAAACCCCAAAATAAAATTAGGAATACTGCTCATCATCTAAGCATGAAGGTGTTGGGATTTGCTTACCTGCAGGACCATTTTGGGCTGTGTCTGAATAGCAAATTCAGGCTTAAGTGTGAATGAGCAAAGCTTCAGGTCTGGCCTGTGGTAGAAGCTGTGTCCATGTCATAAATGCATTTTTAATTTAATTAATGTTTATTTATATTCTCTCCTCCAAGCTAAGGTAAGTCCACTGGAAATGAAAGGAAACAAAGGGTGCTGCTTATGGAAGAAATAGTCTTGGCCACTGGTCCAGTTTTTGTTCTGGACGTATTTCCAGCTCCTAGGGAAAGGGAGAACATGATTAAACCTGTGTGAGCTTTACTTGATGTTTACTACTGGTTGTTAGCTCTGCACTGCTCCTGGAGCTGCTCCTTGTGCACAGATCTGCTTTGGGTCCCCAGCCCCTAGAATTTGGGGGTGCTGCATGTGAGATGGGGAGTGCCTTTCTCTTCCTGTTGGCCTTGCCAATGCTGAATAGGTTATAAACTCTGTTTTCATCCATTTTCTGTGCCTCCATTATGTGGCCCTTGAGAACTTTTCCTATTATCTATTAATAACACTCCTATTGATTGGACCTTCATGTTCTTGCAGAGTTCAAAGATAAAATGATTGCAGTGGTTTACACCCTACCCCAGCCCAGCTAATGTCCTTCATTTGAAAAAATTACATTCTGTATCGTCATAATTTCCTTTAACTTCATAGGAAAATAGTTTTTTTATCTAATTTAAACAAGGACCAGAAACCAGAAGTATCTCCAGTGCAGGATAAACCACAAAAGCAGGGTTTAAGCAGCTGAGGTGGGTGAGTGTAATACAACAGACTTCCAGGCAGGGTGCATCTGCCTTGAGTTTTTAAAATAGAAACATACTTAGGGTTGCAAGGAAGATGTAAAATTGAGATAGTGTTTATCAGCTGCAACAGTCACCAAGCAAATTCCTCTCCTTGCCGAAGGAAATAAAGCAATCTTATGTCAGTAAATCTTGTGATTTAACAGTAAATATTAAGGTGGTTGTATGGTTTCCAGTCTATCTTGCCAGACATTTTTAAGTTGATTATTTCAATCCTGTGACAATCTCACATGTGGGACTATATTTACATAATATATAACAAGTAAACATTCACTAAAATGCAAAACCTCAGAGATGAACACCACTGTTAGCTGAGACATTGAGGAAAATCCCCAGCTGGTAAAAATCCCCACTAAATTGACACCATTAAAGTCAGAGCGTAGAATCAGAGTCGTTATATTTTAGAAGATAATTTTCCAAGCTATCTAGAGCATTTTAGATATGTTGAGAAAGACTGATGGGCTGAGCAAAATCAATTGAATTTTCCTTTGAGGGAAGAACTTCTTGAGAAATTATCATCACTTAAGGTGCAGTAGGAGAAGGGGCAGGGAACAAACATCATTTCATCACCGGGGCTCCTCTCCTGCTCTGCTCACATCTCAGCAAGATGACAGAGCTGCAGGATAGGCAGGAGCCGCCCAGCCCAGCCTGGCCTCATTAAAAACACAGAGCAAGGATTAAGATGTGAATCCTGGAACCTGCAGCGTGTCAAGCATTTTCTCTGTCTAAAGGGCAAATCTGTCACTCGAACTGGCTTTGGCTTGGTCCTAAAGGCTTTTTTCTTGCCATTTCAATTTCCATATATGCATATTAATTCATATAATAGGCAGCTCAATTTTGTTGTCATGACCTCCCCTCTATTTAATGCTAAGAAGATATTGTCAGCTAAGGCAGTCCAAACTCATTTTGTCACTGCTTGTCTGTTTGGAGGAAGGCCACGCATGTCTTCCACACCCTTAATATGGAACAACTTTTTAGGTGATTAGGGTCTGCTTTCCCTATTTTTAATGAAAGAGTGGAGAAGCTGCATATCCCTGGCACCCAGGGCCAGAAACCTTCCTAGGATTTGCACAGGCTCCATGGGAGGCAGAAGGTATTTATTTGATTTGATTCTGAAGGCTCTGCAAGGTGGAGAAGCTCTATTGAATTTTAACAGCTGGAAAGCTGATCCCTTTCCAAGGCCAGGTGCCACACAGCTATTCCCACTCTGCCTGCTGTCCCTGGCTTCACAGGCATCTCCCCTTCCCTGGGGGCTCAGTGATCTCCATCCCACCCCTGTCCCCACTGCATGCCTGTGGAAGTAAAACCAGCATTCCCTGTTGAACCACAGGTGGTTATTTTTGGACGGCTGAACAGATCATGCTTAGCGATTATCACTTTCCAAGGAAAGAGCCATGGAGCACACTGTGCAGGGACAAACAGGCACATCTCTATGCCTGGCTAAGCAAAGACAGGGCTTTTTTTAAGGTAAGCCCTTAATTGCCTGGAATCTCTCAAAACTCATGGATTTAACTTTATTAATTAATTCTTTGCTTTGTCAGCGAAGCTTCTCTCTGACACTCACAAGATACAGTTTCTTCATTATATTGCATTCAGTAGCTTTTTACATTAATCCATATAATTACCTTTTCTAAATTTGAAGTTGCTGTGTCTTTATTCTTCATAATTGGTGCATCTATTAAGAAGAAGTTGATATTTCCCTGCTATGTCCTTGTTAATTCTAACTCTATCCCTCATTTACATAATAAACTTTTTGGGGCGATTGCTGCAGGAACATTTCATGCCTAATAAGAAGTAATTTGCTTTCCTTCATTAAGTACATTAAGACTTCATGCCCCAGACATCATTGACTGTAAACATTTGATTCTGCTCAAATTTAATGCACCAAGGCATTTTGCTCTGCCATATTAGGTTTATTTATGTGCTATGTTCTGGATTGTTAGCTGCTAATGAGACTTTGGCTCTTATTGCTCTAAGGCCTGAACAGTAACCTCATTTTAATGAGTTCATTATTTGCTGCCTTCTGAGTGGAAGACAACAAATTTTCCTTTTAATTAAAGGTCAAAACACCTGTGGCTGAGGGAAGTGTAGAGGTTATCAAATCCTTAGAGAAGGTAAATGAATGACTTGGTGTGATTTTGATGCCAAGCATGGGCTGGCCAGGCTGAGGTAGAAGGTGCCTCTCTGGGGAGCAATACTCCAAATCTGAGTTAGGCGATAACAATGCTAAAATGCAGTACTGAACAATGCTAAAATGCAGTACTGGATTTCTGAAGACATTGTTAAGGCAAAACAGAACTTGAAAATCAGCCAAAGTAATTAAAGAGGCTTTCCTCCCACCCAAAGGTCTGAGTGGATCAATAGAGCTGGTAAAGCACGAGCCCTCCCTTGCATGGGCAGTGGTGTTTGGGGGGAGGGGGGCAGATGCCACATGGATTGAGCCAGCACGATGGAATCCCATCTTTTTATTGGGGAAAGTGAGGCAAATATTGGGGCTCCATGTTGGGGCTGTCTGTAGGGAGACAGATGTATGTGCAGCTGTGGGTTGGTGTGTGTGCAAGTGCACAGACAGGGACTGGTGATCCCTGAAACTTCAGTTAAACCAAAAATGGATTCATTATGGGAATTGATGCACAGATCCTCGTCCTTTTTCTAGTATTCTATTAGCCAGTGTTGTTTGTTGTGCCCTTCATTCTGTTCCCACAGCAGGTAACAGCATTAGAGACAAGAAAGGCTCTTGGGAAAGAAAGGATCAGTGCCTGTGAGACCAGGTGGCGAAAACTTAGTCTAGTTTTGGAGGAAAAATCCTGAAAGTCTCTGAGATTTAGACATTGTTTAGCTTGAAAACTGCAGTTGTCAGAATATCTTTATGACACCTCTAAACATTATTTCTGCGAAGCAGAACCCAACTCCTGACACTCAGAGGTGTCTCAGGGACATTGCCGGAAACTGAGAGCATCAGGAAAAGCACAGGAGGGACACAAGGTTTGCAGGACTGAACATTTCCCCAGTGTGGAGCAGCCAGCCTGGCATTTCATTAGGGCTCCTGCTCATACATGTGCCCTTCCAGAGGCAATGCTGTGAATGTGAATTTTGGCAAGCAGCAAAATCTCCAGGTCTTGGACGTCCATGGCAGGGTCTGTGTGGTTGGGGTGCTCTGGGGCATTCCATAAGGGAGAGCTGCCCAAGGAAACCACATCCCAATTTACTGCAGAGCCTGCTGGTGAGGATGCTCAGTGGGTGGGGCAGGTGAGGAAGTTCTTCACCCAGTCTGGAAGGAGATCTAGGCAAGGAGGGGAAGTTGGATATCCCTGCTTTGCAGTGGATCTGTAATTTGCTGTCATCCTGAGTTATTTGACTTGCACAGACTGGTTTGAGGAAGTGCTTCTGGCACAGGAGGATGTGCCAGTGCCTGGCTTCCCAGGGGTGCTGGCCAAGGTTGCACTGTCCCATCACCTTCTGAGGGTATGACTGAGAGTCTTGTCAAAAATGGGCTCACTTGCCATTACTCAAAGTCATGATTCATTTGGGGACAGATCCTAGTGCTGGACAGTGATTGCACTGCTGCAGGTTTCTGCTCTGGTCTGTGTGTATAAAATATGGATATGCTCACCATATACACAATACTTTTTATTTATCTATACTGTGGGCAGAAAATACGTGCAAATATTTGCACATACGTAACTTTAACATTACCTCTGCTTTGAGCTGGGACTTAGATTAGCTCACCTCCAGAAAATACTTCCAACCAAAATTGTTTTTCACTTCCAGACAGTTTTCTCAGGCTTCTATGGTACATAGTTGTTATTAATACCAAGAACATGGTATTAATAACAATTTTTAATGCATTTATTCATTTTTATCCCTAACATCTGTCCTCAGTGCTTGTGCAGCAGGTTCATTCCCAAGCTGTTCTGTGCAGCACTTTGCTGCTGGTCTGTGCAAAGTTGGAGGGCTACAAAGTAATAGTTTTTACTCTAAATTTCCATCTGAAAATTTTTGGAAGGAAAAAAGAGAAAGCAAAGAGTACTTCCCGCAATGTTTCTCTGCACTGCAGGCAGCTGCTGTCAGGATGTGATTTTTTGATTGCCTCTTCCTGCTCTTGCTCCCTCCCTGAAATCTATGCTAGGATAAAAAATCTGACTAAGCCTGCTGTGGTCTTGGCAATTTTCAAAGCTGGTGGAATTGGAATTGATAGGAATACCACAAAGCACTTAAAATCATAGTAATGACTGTAAGGAAGGTGTGAAATAACTAGCCACTGCTATTTTCTGACAGGAAAGCCATCAGTAAAAAAGTGATGTCTAGCCTGACATTACTGATGGGGTCACTGCAAGACTGGGATTTTAAGTTCCTTATTTTCAGCTTTCAGATTGGAGCATAAATTTCTGTCATAAGGGGGACAATCAACTCAGCTGTGTCTGCACTTGTTAAAACTCAACTTGCTGAGGAATTTTTAAGCCCAGGGAAACTGAGATGATGATTTCTGTGTGGTGAGGATTTTAGCCAACTTCCCATGCTTATAGCAGATAATACCAGAGTGTAGGAATTAGCAAGAATCCACATTATTGACTTAGTGGCTAGAGTTTGAAAGCAGTTTAGGGGTTGGTGTCAGTAAAATCTTTAATGGGATTTTGAAATCACTTGCTCTATACCCTATGCCAATCCTGGCTGGAATAGCAGGGCCTGGATCAGAGGGAAACTGCCAAACCTCACAGACCTGGAGGCCCGTCTCATGCAGTCCTTCCTGCAAATGGTGCCACTCCCAGTGCTGGCTGCAGAGCACTGGGCACAGCCAGGGCTTTGGCCCTGCCTTCCCTAGGGCTGGGACTGCATTTCCTGGTGCTTTTATTGCTGTGAAGCAGCCTGCTAATCCGTAGTGCAATATAAATAATTAACAGGGAGCTCTCAGCTGGGGCTGAACACAGCCAGCTCTGGCTGCAGATCTATTTTTCATTGTAGAGCTATTACTTGAGCCTGTTCAGCATTTCCCTGGAGTTGGCTGCCTTTGTGTGAGGTCTGACAGGATAGGTGGGTTTCTTAGAAGCAAGAAACAGGTGATGATCTGCAAATATTTGTGTAGTATGTTTATTGGAAACAGGAAAAAAAATCTTTTTATTTCTTGAATGGAATACCCACTTTATCAGATCCATTTCTGTGGCTGTGTTGTAACTCTGTCCTAAAGTCAGAAAACTGTCAGGAGTCTACCTGCATTTAATTGGACCTAGAGGAGTGCATCTGTCCCAGTAGAGGTTCAGCCAGTTCCAGCTGAAGGAGATGAATGGGGGGATCCTGCAGCAAATTGACAACTCGCTGATGACTAAGTGGTGAATAACATCCCTGAGAACTCAGGAGGTGGCTCTTGATTCAGTATTAGAAGAGAGATGATGCTGAGTGTGACACAGCCTGGCAGTGAGAGCACCTTGACCAACTGCTCAAGTGTGGGTGCACAGATACATAAAAATATCCATGGCAATCATTCAGTCTCTTGTTGGAAAAAGGAATTCCTGGCCTTGTTAGAGCACCTAGCAGCAAAAAGCTCAAATGAAGAGCAAGGGGAGAGTGTAACAGGGCAGAAAGTATGAATGGAAAATAGGGAGCATGAATAAGAAGCGGGGTTTATTTTAACAGGGCCACACAGGTGAGTTAAGGCAATTGCTCCCATTCTGGGGAGGATCAAAGGCATTAGGCCTGGCTGGGAGCATCCACAGGAGCTGCTGCTGAAGCTGCAGGAGCAGGGAGTGGCTGCAGTGGCTCCCTGCCAGCAGTGATTGCTGCTGTGTGTCAGAAGAGAGATGATTTACAGCCTGTTTGGGCCAGAGCTGAGGGTCTCCAGTATCAATCACTGCTGATGCTGAAGGATTTTCTAGGAATACTAACCAAATGTGCTGCCAAGTGCTGGGAGGGGAAAAGCCAGCCTGTGCCCAAGCTGAGAGCAGGAGGAATCTCCTGGGCTGTGGGGAGCTGCTGGCACAAGCCCAGGGCTGAGCAGGATCCCTCCCTGCAGGTCCATGCAGCAGGGATAGGAGCTGGTGGCACTTGGAGCAGAGCAGCAAAGGGGCTTAGAGATTATTTCTTATCAGTTCTGACTTTTGAGAAGCTTAAGCATTTCCAGCAAAAGAAATCTCTTGAAGAAAGGCTCTTCAGGCAGGAGAATCAGGAAAGGCAATCTGCCAGTGGGAGATCAAGGATTATTGGTCCAGTTTTTGAAACAACATGATCAGGAATGCTTGTTTTGATTTCAGTGGCTCTGCTCCCTGTGGCCAGCACAACAGCTCCATGAAATAAAGAAGAGATGCTCTATTTCCCCATATCCAATCTGCACGAGGCAGGGGGGGTTTGTCTCTCTAATTCCACTGTAGAGCCCCCAAGGAAGAGGCCCAAAAAGCAGGGACAGAGTCCTCATGTCAGCGCTGATCAATCACAAAATTAATCCCTAAAATAGAAATTGAATGGCAAAACTGTCTCAAGGCTTTTCAGGGACAGCATCAAGGTCTAAAGTAGTATGTTAATAAAAAATGGTTGTTGAGCCATTGTGGTCTTGTGGCAGGAAACTGTGCTGGTGTCAGTCACTGTGCTGCATGTCCCCCACATAAAACCCACACTGCTCATTAGTTAGCTCAGGTCATGACTAGGCCATGCCCCAAAGTCTCTCTCTCCTTGGCACAATACAAATATAGGGTAAAAGACAAGTAACAGCAACAACTACATGTTGGTTGAGTTGTATATTCTTTCTTTTTCTTGTGTTTTGGTGCTTCAGACTTGTTTTCTTAAGCAAAAAAAAAAAAAGAAAGAATTACAAATAAACTCTACAGTCTGTTACAGGTGGGTACTCAGTTGCTATGAATTATTTAAAGACTAGACTAATGGAGGCTACCTTATTTATCTTCTTTAATTTATGGACTTGGATCTACTAAGGTTTAATCAGAGTGGTTTTCTGTTCCTTCACTGCCCTTGGAAATCATTCACTTGGATAACTTGTCACAGAAATCAAACTTCCTTCAAGTTCTCATCATGTACATTCATCTCAAAATTCTGAGCACCGACCAGCAGTGTCAAATCCCTGCCTTAAATTTACTGCTTAAAAACTACCTGCTGTATATGCTGTGTGGTGGGGAATTAAGGGTTTTTTCTGCACATATTCAATCATAGAGGAGAGATTGGAGCAGGTGATACATCCTGAGCTGAGGTGTGTCCTTCAGGGCTCAGAATGGGCATGTTGGCACAAGGATGGATCTGTCCTGTGGCATTGAGTGCCTCCACGTTTGGGGCTTTTCCCTGTGTGAGTCTGCCCATTGCCCACCCTCTCCATAAAAATCAGCAGCCAGGGAAGTCTGGAGAACTGTTTTCCTTGGTTATTGTCAAACTTTGATTTTGCAGAATCTTGATGAGTAAGGGTGTGCTTTAAAAACCACTAGGATTAAGTGCTGCTTTTTAATATTTCTGAGATGCTTGATACTTGTCTGGCAGAGCTTAACTTCTCTGACCTTCCTCCCTTCTTTGTGATGCTGCCTTCCATTATCCAGGGAGCTGGCTTCAGTGTTTTGATAACTAGAATTGGATGTTTCTGTGGAACAAAAAGGGAATTTCAAGGTAAATGTTCTTGCTTTGCACTGCATTTCTTTCACCAGAGATCAGAGTGCTTCTGCCACCCCCTGTTCCATCAGGTTCAGTGCAGAGAGAACTAAAGCCTTTGTTGTCCTCCAGGATAGGTTTAAAATCCCTCCATGCCAGAAAATCCTTCCCAGCATGAAGACAACATAGTGAGCTGTCCAGAGGAGGCAGCTGAAGATCCAAAGTTAAATGGCAATGCCCATCTTACATTTCCACTCAGTTCTCTTGAACAGAAACATGAAAGGCCAGTATGTTGTCCAGCAAAATCAACCCAGACCACCAGCTGAGGCTGGCACATTTGAAATGAACAATTGCAGAAGTTTCAGTAGGCTGCTTCTTCATAAAACTATGTGATTTCAGGTAAAATTGAGAACAAAGATCTTTAACAGTCAAAGGAAATGTTTCAGGTTCAAAAGTATCACCACACCTTTCCCATATGTGGGAAAATTACACTCAGAGCAAAACTGAAGTACTGCTGCTCCTCAGATCACTCTGGAATAGAACCTGGCAAAAAACTCAAACCTGCACCTTGAGAAATTCAAGTGGTCCAAGGTAATTGTGGAAAAGTGATGAAGTCTTTCAGTCCTTGCAGTAACTTCTTAGGAAGGAAACTTGTGCTAACAGGAAGCCCTTCTACATGGCTTTTCCAGCCTTTTTCCTTGTGTTCTGGAATGCTCTTCCCAGGGAGGTGGTACAATCACTATCCCTGGATGTGTTTAAAAAAAGACTGGACATGTCACTTGGTGCTATAGTGCAGTTGAGGTGTTCAACCTCAATGAACCTATACCTAGGGCATAGGTTGGACTCTGATCTTAGAGGTCTCTTCCAACTTCATTATTCTATGATTCTGTGTGAGTGCCCACAGCCAGCCAGCTGCTCCCAAGCTCCCTGAGCACACCCTAGAGGAGCAGTATATCTTCCAAGAGTAATAATGGCTGATGGCAATAATGGCCCAGTGAAAAATCAGAGTGTGCCATCCTTTCCTAAGTCTCCCAACTGTTGGATCTCATGGCTTTCCTCTGTTCTCACATCCAGGAGCACCCTGGTTGTGAGCCCTTGTGGTGATAGGTCTCCAGCACTTGGGAACAGGGAGGAGAGCTGATCTCACCAGCACGTGGAATACCTGCATGGCATCATCTTAAAAAAAAAGACAATTCACATCATTTGAATAATGCCAAGAGTGCTAAATTGAGACAGAAAGGTTGGAGAGGAAGGTTTGGTTTTTGCTTAAAACAGATTGCTATTTCAGAGCCATTCATAGGGATTTTGGTGGCAGCCAGAAAGTGGCATTACTGAGGCAGTTAACTTTTAAATCTACCTGCTTTTGATCTTAATCATTAAAGGCAGCACTTTTCCCTCTAAATATTCCCACTGAAAACTCTGTAGCTACTTGAAGTGTAAAGTATGATTTCATGTAACACAGGATCATTAAACTGGGAAAAATATGTTCAGCAAACTATCGAGCTTTTAATTATAGTTGTTACACTAAATTCCAATCATTTCTGAAGTGAGAGATTCTATTACTCTCACAGCTGAAGGGTAATGCCATAATTTTATTTTATATGGGAATAGCTGTTTAGAAATGACAAATACTGAATTGCTGTGACAGGCTTTGCTTGGGTATTGCTCTGCTAGCCCAACAGGATTGTTTGGCGAGGTGTATCCAAATCCTGGAAATAATTTGCAGCTGTAAGATGAGGAAGTGCTAAAAGCTGGGTGTTTTTTTCCATTATGGAAATCCTCAAGCTCTCCTTTGAGCTGTGCGTTCCCCCTTGTTTGCCCTCTCTCTGCCCCGCTGGGGTTCAGCACACCCTATGTGTTAGGTCACCAGTGAAATGAATAATCCAGAATATTTCTGTGCCTGCAATCTCAGATGGCTTTGAGCAGTTGAAGAGCAGAAAGGTGGTTTTAGCCATCCTACAGTGGGCTCTTTCCAGGCACAGGTTTCCTGCCCAAAATTCCCTCTGGTCTTGAACACTCACCTTGCAATATTTACAGCAGGGATGGTGGGTTTTGTTTCCTGATAATGTACTGGGAGCCTGTGCCCAGTTACAGCAGAAATAAAAGGGAAAGCATATGGGAAACCATATTCCCTTTCCTAATAACAAATACAGAGGAATTACACTTGATAATACCACAGACATGTTTGTTTATGATGCACATAAATCTAGGGATATCTTGCTAGGAAGAGACATGCAGAGCTTTTTCATTAAAGAATTCACATTTTGCAGATGAACCTATTTTTTAAATGTAATGCATTATTGTTGTTATTATTGTTGCTATTAACCATGCAGAGCATAGCCTCAACAGTTCACACTTGTCCCTGTAACTCCTAAAGTAATAAGATTATAGAGTATTTAATCTCTATTAATTATAGATTCATGGAGATTAATGCTTATTTATGTATGTATATTCAGTTCCCAAACATTTGTGCTAATTTGTTGAAAAACCTACAGTAAATATTATTACAAAGGAGGTCTCCAGTCTTGTGGCCCTCAGGGATTAAATATTACTGGGAAATGGACAAAGTACTTTGATCCTCATCCCCTGAGCCTGTCTCCCTTGTCCTGCTCTTCACCAGGCTGCTTTTCCCCAGGTACAACTTGCTGCCCTCTAAAAACAATTGGGTCTCCACCAAAAAAAGCACTTGTGCTATCAAGAATCACTGACAGCTTGAAGAGCCAATATTTCATCAGATTTGGGCCAGGCAGGCAAATACAGTCTGCTGTCAAAAATGTGAATTCCATCATTTTTAATACCATTTTTTACTTGAAGGGCTGATGTTTTGGGGTGAAAAACACACAGGTGCTGAAGCCAATGGATTTAATTGATTCTGATTCAATCCCAGCAGTTCAAGTGGAATATTGAGACAACTTTAAGGAATTGCCTCAGAGTTGGTATTTTAGGTTTAATGTGTAATGTAAAAGCTACGTGAATAATTCTGTCTCTTAAGTAAAATGAAGAGGCAGCAAAAACCTGAAATATCCATTTCCTTGAAATTCTTGTATTAAAGGAATGTCTCAGCAAATTGTGAATTACTTGCATTTTTTAATTTCTGGAAGATCAGCAATTCCAAGGCTACATTTAATTATGATCTTTGGAATTTATTTTTTTAATATTCTTCAAACTGCCCCCTTTTCCTTTAGTCTGCCAGAGCAGATGAGCTGGCAGAACACAATTTTGTTTGAATGATATTCCAGTGAAACATTGTGCATTTCATAAATCAACATTTTGCCACAGAAAGCTGTTTCAGTGGAGCAATCCAGGTTGATCAAGTAACTGGAGTATAAACTGCATTTTCCTCTGCCTTGTCACTTTGCCATTTTAGAAGGATTTTCTACCCATCTATAAGTATAAGGATAAATGGCTAAACAAGTAGGATGGAAGGAAAATTAAAATCCTAACCTCTCACTCTTTGAATATTTCCATACCTTTGTCAGAAAGTATTGGGAGGGTGGTATTAGCTTTAATAGATTTAGTTTGTGGGTTTTTTTAAAATAAATGTTAAAATTCCAATTAAATGATGGCATCAATTAAAAAATTAAACTCTGAGATGAGAGATTCATCCTTTTCCGATCAGAAGTGTTAAAAATAACAGGGATGTGATGTGCCAGAGAAGCTGAGTGTGTCCCACACCACAGATCCCACTTGTGTTTGGGTGTTGTCTGGATGGAAAATGGGAACAGCAGACTAAGAGAGTGCTGGCAATTCACAGAAAGAACAGAAACATAGACAAGGGTAAGACTTACAAATACCTAGAGAAATTGTCATGGCTTGGTAAAGGACATGTAAAATTTGTGCTTCTGAAGGGGAAAAAGTACTTGATCCATGGCTTTGTTTCCTAAAGAAAGCCATGAAGTGTTTTAACTAATACACTGCTTTGCAGGAAATTCTTATTAGCTTGTCCTTTAATTTTCTGGAAAATACTGAAAATGAAATTCTTAATGGAATTGAATAAAAATAGTTTTGTTTTCTCCCTGACATTTCTGGAGAGAAATTGTGAACTAACTTAACTTAATATCTTAAGACATTATCTATAAAATGTGTGTGACTAAGTTATAAATTACTGTATTTAACATTAGAAATTTTGTTGACACAAAATGACAAAGTTAAATTCCTAAATAGTGTTATATTAGAATTTCCCATGAGGTGAAAAAAACTCTGTAGTACTTTGTTGGGGTTTTTTTCTGCCTGGATGGAAAGAAGGCAGGTGGAGGTGTAGAACACTGGGAGTAACAGCAGTAACTGAAAGGATCTTTGGCCATATTCACAGAAAAGACAAAGACTTTAAGACTTAATTTCTGTGAGCATATGTATGTAAAGTATAGGGGTGGATGGATATGGCTAAGGATTTGAAGCCAGACATAGTCAAATATTTGGTTTTATACTTCATTGTGACACAGAGGTTGGCAGAAAACTCCTAGTTAATTATTGTTAAGTAGTTAAGTCTGAAATTTCTCATTTTTTCAGGGAGATTTTCTCAGTTTCTCACCTGTTTGTCCATCCCTCCCTGTCCCCACCCTTTTCCTGGGCACTGCCACTTGCACATCATTTGAATAATGCCAAGAGTGCTAAATTGAGCTTTTGCTCCAAGTGTTCCTCATGCTCCCATTTGGATGACAAAGGCTTATTTAAAGTCACTTAAGTAACACCCGCTGAAGGAGCTGCATTATGGATGGGCTCCTGCTAATGTGTTTATTGCTGCTTCAAGTGCTTTTAAGGCAATAATTATGACTGCTCTTGCAGTCTGCACTGCCTGGCCCTTCTACAAGGCCATTCCATCATTCCAGAGTGTTGTTTTCTGTGCAGGAAGCAGCTGCTAGGGCTCCTTTTTAACTAATATGTGTTGTTTTAAAGCTCAGGTTAATGCAGGTCTCTGGAGGGGTTGATATTAAGCAGATGTGTTTTTTGGCTCCTATGGATTCCTAAGTGAGGCTAAATTAAATAGAGTACCACGTGTACCCTGAAAATATATTCCATTTTGCTATAACCTATGACTTCAGGATTAGTTTGGAGAAAGGATTCAAGAAATAAGTACAAATCCAGGAAATCAGTGCAAGTGTAGAAGAGCAATGCGACACAAGTCAGCTTGTGAGCACCAGAAATGTGAGCACCAGAAATCTGAATTTGACCTGGAAGACCTGCCATTTCTATATTATAAAATGTATTGTGACATTTTTTAAAACATCAAATTTTAAAATGCTTTTCAAAATGAAGTTCTCTTGAGTTCTTATAGCCAGAATGAAAGATGATTTCTCTCACTTTTTTAAATAATTCATTTGTTGTTTTGTGCAGTGTTAGACTTTTTTCCTTGGGGGAAAAAACCCAAACATCTGAGATTAATTCTGTGTTTAACAGAGATTATTCTGAGATGAATTGCTTGTACAAACAATACCAAATTGAACCCTACAGACCAAACACCAGTGTGTTCCCTGGGATACAAGAATACCAAGTGAGTTTTCAAACATTGAGGAAAATCTTGCTAGGGACATAGTTGTTCAATAAATTCAAGAGGTAGAAAATTTGAGCCACCAGAATGTGTTTTCTGACAAGACTCTATAAAACACTCTGAAGACCACCTAATTTTGAGTGGGAAGGTGGCAGATGAGAAAACCCCAAATCTATTAGAATTCAGGAGGGTCCTTGGATAGACAGTCAATCCATCAGGCTGCCAAGGAGAAGGATACGGGTTCTGCTGGTGCCAAGGGAATTGTGGTGTTTAACTACACTGCTACTGAAGTTGTGAATGAAAGAACAGGCCCTGTTGAAACAAAAGAAGAATGAAACATTCTGTCTGATGTGTCTTGACAAGGCACTTGAGCGGTATTCAACACTCAAATTATTACAGAAAGAATTGGGTGATTCAAGAGACCTGAAGAAGGAAAATATTGAATTAACTGTCATCTCTGATGAAGCAGAACGGAGCAGGGACTCCCATTTAAAAAAAAAAAGATTATTAAAATTTTCATGTAATGCCTCTCAGTTGCTTTTTGAATTCATTTTTAAGGACTTTAAGACTGTCCAAAAGTGGGAGCTGCAGACTCCACTTCATTGTGTCACTCTCAAGTGCTTCAGAAGGTGACAGAAGTGCCACCCAGGCTCAGTGACTAATGCTTGGCTTGCTCTGGGTTTCTGGGCTCAGCTTCTCCCTGGGCTGGCCATGGCCATGGTTCCTTTACTGGAAGGGGTTTATTATGATTAAAAGGGTATCATGGTGACTGTTTTATTTCATGACTGACCATTCTGCCATACCTGGTGATGTGGCCCAGACATTTCCAGTAGTTCCACCTGAAAGCAGCTGTCCTTGCACAAAAACCAGGGATAATCATATGCTGGAGAGATGGAGAGGTTGAGCTCAGCTCCCTGCTGTTCCAGTACTCTTTAATTTGGAATTGCCAGGAAAGATGCAACTGCAACATGATTTTTGTCTTGAAAACACTAAAATGAGCCAGAAATCACAGGCTTTAAGTGTTCCAGGCATTTTAATGATGATGAAGGTCAAAGACAAAGTGCAGACTGTGGCAGTGAGGGGGTGTCAGAGACAAATTGTTATTTCCACTGAAGGAAGTGGAGCTCAGAGGGGGAAGGCAGCAGGAGAAGGCAGACAGGCTGCAGGGAGAAGGGAGGCCTGCAGTCAGCACTAACAGAAATGACATTCCCAAGCATGGCTCCATCATTTACTGCAGCTGAGAAAGCCCCAGGATCCTCCCATCCCTATAGTGACAATTAGAGGGGTTACAGAAAAGGGAAATGGAGGTTTTAGGGAAGGGAGCTCTGGAATATGGTGGTGCTGGGACAGGCAATTTCTCCTCGATTATCTCATCAGCTCTAGCTGGGAGAGTGGGATAAGAGAGGGGACTAGATGGTTCTGACTCCACCCAGAAGGAGGTTTGTTGCAGTCTAAATCCTGGGGCTGAGAGGAGGGTATCAAGTGAAAAGCTAAAGCTTTTTGTTTCATTTGGAGTAGGTTTTTGTTTGTTTTATTTATTGAGGGGTAAATGCCTTAGCTTGCACTGAGCTCTTGCAGGGCTTTTGAGTTAACAATAGAGGGTGTATTTGTGAAAGGTGCTGGAAAACCCTGGTGGCTGCATGGAGCTCTTCCTGGGTGAGTAAATATTGTACTGGCTCATACTATGGCAACAGGAAAAATAGCAATACTTCAGCAAGCTCTTACTCCTTGTTTGGGAAATGCAGCCCTCTTTGTGCTCAGTTAAAAGCAAACTTTAAGGGTGAAAGCTTTGTGTTTTTTCTGTGTGGCTCTCCCAGAGACAGCATAAAAAGACATTTCCAGGGTTTTTTGCCAAATCACTGATGCCAGTGATACTGGACTCATGTGGCTGGGACCCGGTATCATTTACAAGAACACAAATTCACTGTTTCTGCAAATTAACTGAAGAATTCTTTTGCCTTTGAAAATCAAGCACTGAGATAATGTATTGGCAGGCAGGAAAGGGAGAAATTCATTTGCAGAGGCTCGCTAGGCTCAAGACAGAACTCCACAAAGCTTGGAAAAACAGCTTTCTGTGGCTCTGCGGAGTTCCTGTTAATTACTTAGCCAGACATGACCTTGCACAACTTCTTCAACACCAGGGACTAGGAGATCTTCTGTGGTAAACAGAGCCCATAATAACCCTGTTCTCTAATCTCTGTTTCTGTAGCTGATGCCACCCTTAATAAAAGTGTGTGTGTGTGTGTCTATATATATGTTTATCTCCCTGAGGCACCTAATTGACAAATGGCTTTGTGAGGGAATAGGAACATTTGGGTTGCAGGAAGTCATTACACAGGCACAGGTTGACTTGTTTGATTACTGTTACATGCCAATATTGCTATCAAGGGACTGGCTGGGTATTAAAGCATTCCTGAGGGGTTTGGGTGGGCATGGCACCTTTAGAGAGCCTAGCGGAGAGTCCCTAAATCTCTGCTCTCTGTGAGCAGCCACAGCCCCTCCTCCCAAAGGCAGGGCAAGGCTTTGCCATCACTGAAATATCAGCCTCCTAAGTAGTTATTTTTGCCTTTCAAGCAAAGCTGCTGTGCCTTACAGGGTGAAGGCAGGTCTGCTGGTTCTTAATTGCCTCCTTCCCCAGTGACTTGGGAGATTGTTCTCTAACTGGCTGTAATTACCCTTTTCTGTAAACTAACCAAAGTGCACTCTGCTTTCAGTGTTATGCTCATTAACAGGATTCTCTTCTGTGGGTTAATGGATGCTGGGAATGTCCAGTCTGTAGGAGCAGACTGATTTTGTGTAGCAAGTGTTTGTGAGTTACCCTGAGGAACAAATCTCTGCCAGGTTTGAAATGAAATCCATAATGTTGAGGACAGAGTATCTGTGGGTGCTCAAGCTGCAGGGTGGATTTATGTGTGAAACATTCACCTAAAAATGGGAGAAAAACTTTTTATCGTCCCCAAAAGAGAGCTTGAGGGGAAGGTTCGTTCTGAGCCTGTGCCTGCAGGAGATTTCTCCCTGTGGTTAGTGTTTGTGGTGTGATTACTTGTGTGAGGTGAGGAGGGGATTTATCCTATGAGTGGCACTTCTGGTGTTTTTGTGAGGAAGGTGGGCTGCTAATTTGGCATTGAGAAATGTGGGGAAAATGAAATCTTCCCTTTGTACTCTGACTCAAACATAATGAATGAAAGAAGGCTCACCATGCATTGCTTGGAAAAAAAATTAAAAATGTCTGAATCCCAGGCAGATGTTTTTCCTTGTTATTGTTTAGTTGTTCAGCAGCGTGGACTGGTTGGTTTTCAGATGGATAAAGGCAAGCAGCACATAAATATAATTCTGAATGCTTTTAACAGCATCCAGCTCTTACTGCAGCCCCTGGATGTGGAGTTTTCTGCCGTGTCTCCTATAACGAGTGCAGAAGTGTGGCTGCTGTGCCAAGCACAGCTGGAAAGGTTTGCCTGGCAATGTTGTTGACTGCTGGACAGTAATGGGGGTGACTTGGGTTTTTTCCTGCATAATGAGGTGATTCCAGTGAGAGCTCAGCTCTGAATCTCCAAGTGTCCCTGTGTGGACACTGCTCTGCTGGCAGTGGGGGCTCTTGAACTGCTGTGGGACAGTAACATTAAGGCTTCCTTAGCGCAGCAAACCACATCAGAAAGGTGCTCTCAAAAAGGTGCAGGCAGGAAGCTATTGCTGAAAAACTTGTTTCACAAGTGCCTTTGGAGTGAGTTTCCTCTTGTGTACGAGCCCTTGCTCAGAGCATTTCCCCATGTATTTCCAGAGAGAAAGCACTTGATGCACAGTGCTCAGATCTCAAAGGCACCAGGCACTCCGAGTGCTTGGTGCTCAGAATCAGCCCTGATGAGCATTCATACACCTGATGTGGCTAATGGCTGTTCTGATGTGCAAAATTGTTTCAATTGTATGTGACTACTGCTCTTGCTGGGTGTTTGGCTACCCCAAAGGTCTGGAGAGGAGGCTGAGGAACATAGAAATTGTAGAAATGGAAGTAAGGGTTTAGAAATGAAATAGAAATGTGCTTTTGAAAACAAAAGGCTTGCTTATTGTTCCTGAAAGCATTGGGTATTTACAGGAAAAACCCTCCAGAATAAATGCTGGAGATTGTGATATTGCATGCTTAGGGATTCAATTAATCTCTATGATTCCCACATGTGGAAAATGACAAGAAATAACTGTCATGCTGTTGAGCTCTGTCTATTCTTTCTGAGCTGCACACATCTTTGAGAATTACTCTGACCAAATTTAATGGTGTCCCTGGATACAACAAATCAGGAAAATAAGTGTGGAAGAGCCCCCAGTGAGTAGTCTGTGGGCCTTTCACTCTGTCAGATGGTTATGTCACTTGCTCAAGTGCATGATGTGCTTCCACCCTGTCACTGGTAACTTTAAATGCTTACCTGCTAGTCTGTAATGAGAATTATCCTGATAACTCTTAGGAGTCATGCTGGGGCTGTGACTTCTTCAGGCTCTTTTTTTCCTTTTGCTCTTTGTTTTTTTTAAATGCAGTGATGGTGAGGTTTAAAAAGGCAACCGTCTTGTAGTGTTCTGGCTACTTGACAGCAATAGTGAGAGAAATAATACAGAACAGGCCTCTAGAAGATATTATGTATGTGCAACATGTGTATGCCCCTACGTAGACACATCCATAAGTGCATCTCTGTATGTTTGTGGGAAAAATGCCTTTTCATCTCAGGCTGTGGTTTATGCATCTGCTGGCTGCACTTGTGCACTTCCAGCCCTTACCAGGAAAAAGGGCTGCTCAGCTTGTACAAGCTTTGCCTCCTTTTAAACTCCTATTAGCATGCACCCGTGTCTGGGATGGTATCCCCCAGTTCTTGCCTTACCTTCACATCGTTGACGTTCATCCTCGTCCCCTCCTTCCCCACGAAGATGTCGTCGATGTCCACCAGAATGTACCTCTCCAAGGAGAGCGTCAGCTTCTTCCCCGACAGGAAGGAGATGGCGTCGATGAAGATGAGCTTGTGGAGCCAGAAGGTCAGGTTGTTCCCAAAGAGGACTCTCTGGATGCCGTCGTGCAGGCCCAGGTCCTGGATGACGGTCGCATGGAGAGCGGCGCGGGGCAGCGAGGCCGGGGTGGGCCTGGCAGGCTGCAGCTCGCCCAGCAGCACGGGCTGGTAGGTGGAGTGGTTGAACTGGAACACCGTCCAGTCCTGGCCGGGCAGGGGGCCCTGCTCCAGCCTGGGCGCTTTGGTGATGCGCAGCAGGGGCGAGCGAGGGTTCACCACGCAGTCTCGCAGGGCCACGTTGTTGTACAGCTGCAAGGGCAGCCCTTTCAGCCTGCTGCTGGGGGAGCTGTTCTCGTTGGCTTTATGAAAACCAATTATGCTAGCACTGTATTCCACACAGTATTTTTCCAGAAGCTCTCTATTCCACGAGTCCATGGACACATACTTTAAAATATTCTCGTATATAACGATGGTGTACTTCCCTCTCCCGTTGTCTGTGAGAGGGGGAATGTCCCCCTTGGCTGGTGCAATGACCATGTGGTACTGAAACTTGCTGGACTCGAGGATGGCTACGATGTCTTGCCCCAGCTGGGAGTACTGGCTTTCCACGAACAGGAGCACGGTGGGATCAGTCCTAGAGGGATCAATTGGCTTAGGTGTTCTCAGCTCCGCAGACCTGTAGGGCAGAAGTTTGAGGTCCTCGCACTCTGCTTGCCCAGTGGTTTCCACGAGGGCCATTTCCTGCTTGTAGCCAGTGTAGAGGAAATAGGCAGAGATGACAATACTTGCCAAGCAGAAGGTGGCCAGGAGAATGACCAGCATTCGGAAGCTTCTGTGGAGCTTCCCGATGAGATTCATCTTTGGCAGGGCTTCCAGTTCCTGCTGACTTAGCACTCTTCCAGGTGCTCCTCCTAATGTGCCATGGGAATGAGGAGTTGCAGAAGTTCCCTTTCCGAGGTGTTCATGTGACCATTGCAGTGCATTTATGAGGCGTTTGGGGAGGCTGTAAGGCTGTCAGAGCGGGAAGTCAAAGGATCGGGAAAGACAAATTGGAAGAGGTTTTCTCACAGAGCAGCAGCTGCCAATAATCAATGAAGAGGACTCTTAACATTATCTGCAACAAGAAGTAAAAGAAGAGTAAGTAAAACAAAATCCATAAAGCAATTAAAACCACACATTAATAAGGCCAGTGATTGATACTGGTAATGTGAGTAAAGAGGGAAGTTCTGAGTAGTTCAAGGAGCACTCAGTGTCACTTGCTTTCTTGGTGCATTAAGATAAACTGCATTAAACAGCTCCCCCGTGTTCTTAGGATACAGAAATGAACTCTGAAGAAAACTAGTTGAGGATGTGCATCTCCTTATCTGCTTGTCTTATCTAAAATATGTCGTTACTATTGCAGATGGAACAATGGAAGATTTTAGGGGCAACGTTTGGACCAAGTGAATATTTGTTAAATCTGGGACCATATTCTGCATCAAATTCAAACTGCATAAGGTATAAATTCTGTGTTGGGTTGAAAAACTAATGTTACCAAAGTGAAAGATATGACAGGAGTTTGAGGAGAGATTTGTAGGGCTTTCTCTCCAGTTTCCATTCTGCACTTAGAGCAATCAGAGTTCATGGTCCAGTTTAGGAACTATAAAGATTCTGTGGGGATTTTCCAAATGAATGAGCAGGCTGCTACTAATGTGGGGTACAGCTGTGCTTGGCTCTGCCTCCCTCAGCGATCAGTGGGAGGTGCTGTGTAGAAGGAGAAGTACCTCAAGGAAGCTGTTTTAGTGCTGGGTGGGCAAGTAGGTGGTGTGTGTGCTGGTCCATGGCACCTCTGGCTGAAGCCCTCAGCCTCTGGTCTGTTCCTGTACGCATCAAGGACAGGGTGCTTAAACCTCATTGCTCTGAAGCCCTTGTGCAATTCCTGGCAGTTCTGCCTAAGTTCATGAGAAATTGCCACTGGTAACAATAAACCCCATGATTCAGAGGCAGTTAAAGCTAACTAAATAAATAGCCTTTGCTACTCTATGAATTTAAGCAGGAATTAACATCTTTGTGAATTATTGATATTGTTTGTTTATTGGAACAATGTGAGACAGTAAACAATGAACTATTTTGGAACTGCTGGGAAGAAATGCTTTTTCCAGGCAGATCCTTCCCAGTTGATGTGTCCTCTTCCATTAACTCAGATTACATTTTTGACTTGTGTTCTGAAAACTATTCATTCATCTTAAGGTTTGCACCTAAAACTGGAAAATGCTTGTAAGAAGCATTTAGAAAGAAGGAGTTTGTTTTCTGAGACCATTTGTGACGCTGGTGGGTTGAAGCTCTTATCTGATTTACCTTCCTCAGTTGGAAATTTGGAAGGAGATATTGAGACCCCTGGATTCTGGGCTGTTCCAGTAGTGACCCTGCTCTGTCACATAACTGGCCAAGAGGGGAGTGAGGTAGGGACAGAAATAGGAAACCTCTTATGCATTTACTCATTTCTTATGTGTGAGAGAACAAATGTAAGAGGAATCACAGCTACCATTAGGAACTTGAAGTCATCCTGATAATCTTAAGAGCATTTGCCCTGCTTTGGTGCTTCCCTTGTTCTACAATTGTCTGCCTGCTGGGATTTCACTTCTTATTAAACTTCCAATTAAGATTCCTTCAAAAGATAACACCGGATCAAGTGAAGCATCCTCTGCAAGATGGTGCTGGAGTTTGGGTGGCATTGAGGACTCCCTCAGGACTTTATCAGATCAGGACTCCTGCTCTCCGTGGGAGGGGCAGCCTCCAGGGCTGGGTCATGTGTCCCCCCAGCAAAGAGCTGACTGCAAAAAGCCTGTTCGGTCAGCACCAGACAGGCAGGTGACTGGGAAAGAATCTTGAACTCCCGCTCCCCGGGCTGTGCATCCTCGGCTTGCTTTGGGCACTAGAGGGCAATCGCTTCTTGCTTTTGCGAGGCAGCCCCGGCTCTCCCCTCGCTCCGCAGCACACTGCCCTGCCCCCGGCCACGCTCCCGCCAGAAGGCGTCGCAAATCCCCAGGGCACGTAAAACACCTTAATTAAGACTCAGATGCTTAAAATTAAATAAAAGGCAGGAGTTCTGCTCGAAAAAATGTGCCGCTGGATCACCCTGGATGGTTTGCAAATGTTTCAGCCTCCACTTGTGACACAAGGGAATAGCTTGTGAGAAGACCTAAAATGGCACAGTTTTTCTTCAGCATTTGGCCCTGCTGGATCTCCTGGGTACTGGTATTGCAAGCTGTCAAAACAATCAACTTCGCCAATATTATAGCTTGTGTTACTAAAACAGGAGAAGCCCCTGACTTTATACTAGTCAAAACAAAAGTATGGTCTTCATCCCTAATTATTTCCTCCCAATAACACTGGTAAAATCTCGTTGAGACAAAATATGAATAATCAGATTTCATATTAGCTACTATCTGTTGTATGTAGACGTTGTAATTAAGTGCGAGTATTCCCACTTATTGAGATGCATAATTACCTAAAATTGATAAAGAATTTAAACTTGCATAAGGAAACCTGGCATTGGAGCGGACCTTTTTTAGTCTGCCCATTGTTTTTCAACTGCTCTGTTGAACTGATTATACTGTTCAATAAAAAAAAAAAGGTGTGAAGTAATTAAAGGTTATGAAAATAAATCAGCTAAATTAGCCATTAGTGGAACTTTCTCCAAGGCATAATTGGAAGTTAAGTGCCATTTGTGCCTTTGAAACTCTCCTCCTTTAAGTTCAACAGCTTTGCATTCACTCCAGAATTCAACTATCTTCGTAGAGTTCCTGTGCTAGATGTATTTGAGCAACATGAAAATAGGCCATACTTCATAATTAGTATTACTTATGGAGCTTCTTGGTAACTGGTATTTGAGGTCCTGTGCTCCTGTGGTCACTGATGAGCACTCACTGACTCTTCAGAGAGGTAAAGGCCAAAGCTGAGCGCATTTGGTTGAGGAATCAAGGCTGCACTCATCCAGGGTTGGTCCTTCAGTAGGTCTTGTCCATTGAGCTGATTTCCTCCATGTGGGGCCTTGGGCCAGCAAGAGCAGAACACTGCAGTACAGCTCTGTTGTGATGTCAGACACATCTGCAGGGACTCTAATTTTTCTTTAATTCAGGCAGCTGAAGAAAAATGGAGCTTTAAAAATTGCTGCCTCCTTGCTAAATAACACTTCCTGCTTGCCCGCAGAAAGGCGTTTGATGGATGACTAAAGTGTGCTACTTCTGAAGATGATTGATTGGGAGATTAGGACTTGACTATTTAAAACTGATGGCACGACAGCCAGGAGAAGCAGCCCCCTGGTAATGCCATGTGGTAGCTGTGCAGCAGGAATTCAGGCTGGCTTCTCGTGGGCCAGCTCCCAAGGGGACAGCTTCACCCAGGGCTCGGTGCCTGAGCCAGCACACTTGGTGTGTGGGCTGGGGGAGCTCCTCTTGCCTCTGATCGTGGTAGGCAGAGGATCTCTGAGCTCCTTGAGCTTGTGGGAAGTAGAAATATTGATATGAAGCCATCAGCTGTGCTGGCTCACCCTGAGGATGGAGCTAATGGGCTTGACATCTGCAGTGGGTTCAGAGCGTGGCAGTGCTGGCACTGCCCAGCAGAGCAGGACCCTGGTTGTTCCACAGCACTGTGGCCATTCCCAATCTCCTGTCTGCACCACAGTGCACTGCTGGGAGCAATTCACCTGGAGGCAGACCAGAGCTTCCCCTTCCTTATTCTGTCATAAATCAGAAGTCAGAATGTCTTTATTGTCTATATATAAAACTTCCCTTTAGGCTAAAAACCTAATGTAAAGCCTTTCCTTTTTCTTTTCTTTCTAAGCTTGTATGACTCCTGTCATTTACTGCCAGCCCAATGAATTATGACAGCTGCCTTGCTGCTCCTTGCATGAGACTCCTCATTCATTACAGAAACAAGCAGCCTGATTTGAGTGATAAATGACTCCTGGTGACCATTTGCAAAATTTCAGAGTTTCTGTTCACTGAGGAAGGAGAAAAAGAGCATTTTTCTTTTCTTTCCCTCAGAAAAGTTTCCAGGAGATTTTTTGGCTGAGCTCACAAAACTTACATCCTCTTTGAAAGTAATTTTTTTTTTCAAACTTAACTAAGCTGCAATGTGTTTTATGTTTGTAAATGTGGCTTTGATGAGAGAGGTCTCAATACCAGCTTCTCATAGCTCATCACAAAGTATTAGAAAACTCTTTTTACCTAGCATAAGGCCAGCTTCTGAGCTGATAAGGGCTGGAGAGCTTCTGACTTCTATTTTATTATTTTTGAGTGGAGAGGCTGCTCAGTACTTTCACCTCTTTTGTTTCTTTTATATGCATAATCATGTGTAAGTTGAACACCCATTTTTTCAGTATTTTCAGCCGTTTGATCAAGTCTATATTGTACATATAATCTTGTGTGATTTCAGAAAGCTAAATGACGCCAGAGGGTGAAGTCAATAATCAATGAATATAAAGCAAAGAGTTTGAAATACCTCAACTGGTGCACTTGATGAAAGCTGGTGTGATTTTTAGCATGAAACAATACTTGGAAGGGAGCTGTTTGACCCTTCTGACTTCTATTTCTCTTTGACTTTGAGCTTTTCCAGATGATTTCAGAAGGTGGTGAGAAGGCTCCCTGGTGGAGCAGTGGTTGGAGGGTGATTTGCAGATGAGTTTTGCCCATAGGGATCTTCTCACACCTGTGCACATCCTTTGGTTCCCCAGCCCAAATGTGACATTTCATGTGGCTTAGCTCCTTGTAGAAATGTGTTTTAAGACTTAGCCAGACCACCCTTGTGGTGAATGTTGCCTCACCATTTGGTGATGTGGTGAGGCAACATTGTGGTGATGTTCAGCCTCACCATTTCCTTCTTGTGACCCATTAACTTCCAGCAGTCCCACGGTCATTTGGACCACCCAGAAATTCCATAAATATCCCATCTGGGATGTTTCAGTGAGGCTTCCTCTAAATGGCACCATTTATGGGTCTCTAATGCATTGGTACTTCTGAACATAATGAGTAGTTGCAACATTTTCTCAGGAATTTCTGACTCGTGCTCTCTCTGGAGTGTCAGGAGTGGAAGCTCCCAGCAATCAGTAATTAAGGTATAGTCTGAGGAGAGCCATGCATGAAGAGAGAACCTATACATGTATTTCCTGTTTCATGACAGAGCAGCTCTAGTGATCATCACAACAGATAAGTGTTAGTGACCACATTCACCATCTGAGCAGCTCCAGATGTTGTGTGGTGATACCACAATTATCACAATACACATGATATTTTGATGTCACAGGCAAAACAGCTTAACTCTCAGGGCAGACTTAATTTAATGATTATTTTAAATATACCTTCTCAATGCAGTTTCTAATAAATGTGTCTCTCTAGCATGACTGATGGTTTTAAGATCCACCACTTCTCACCAGTAACTCACCAAAAATTCAAAAAGCTCAACAGCATTAAAGGGATCAAGCCTGGCTTTTCCAAGGTCACTCAGACACCCCGTGGCTGAGCTGGAAACAGCAGCCCCTTGCATAATGGCCTTCAGCAGCTGTTTCTTGGTGTGTGTAGGACAGCAAAAGGCTGAGAAGGTGGTGTTGAGAGATGATCTGAAGGGCAGCAGCTTAGTGCCAAAGCCACGATGACAGAACCAAAATGTCAGGGCAGGGAGTTGGGGCTGCAGTCACAGAAGTGTGTGCCCTGCAGGATTGAGTCCTTGCTTTGCTTTCCTGGTGGGATTACTGGAGAGGGCAAGTGGAATCACCATGCTTTCAGTGCCCCAGCCCAGGGGAATGGAGGTGAGTATAAACAGACTTTGCACGGTGCTCTGAGGCAGCCCACAAAACATTGCCCTGACTTGATGCAGCAAATCTCCTGCTCTCGCTTGGTTAATGGCTCTTCATCACTTTTCAATTCATAGTTTAATGCTCCAATGGAAGCCAATTTGAATTCATTTAACTCTTCAAATAAAACTTTTGTGAGATACTCTATCAGATGTTTTAATAGAGTCCATCTATTCTGGTAGTGTTTTCCCCTTTCCTAAGGCTGTCAATTAGCTCTCCAGTTCCAACAGAATGATTTGTGCTGTGAACTCAGCTGAGACACAACATTTGTGCAGTAGAATGGCTGCCTAACTAGGACTCCTAAAAGTCAATCAATGTAGTAGCCAAACACAAACGTGTTGCCTGAACGGGTAGAAAAGCTAAGACTTAAAAAAAAAAAAAATTGCTAAAAGCCTTTCTTATGGTTCTATTAGAACCAAGTAGCTGCAGATTTTCTATACTGATTTTGACAATTTACCAAGGATTACAGGTTTATGGGTGATTACTAAAACTTTACTTTTACAAAAAAAGAGAGATATATTCCCAGGCTCTGGAACAACCTGTTAGAAGCTGAAGTATTTGGTCTTTATGATTTTTTTTTTTTGTAGTTAATTGTTTCCCACACTTTCTGTTGTCCTATTGCTTTTCTGGGAGCTAAAAATGTTTGCCACCATGTGAGATAATTAAAATGTGTCCACTCTTTTACCAATGCCAATATATTTCATTGAATAACATGTTTTGTGGTGTCTGTATCCTGTCACAGGGACTGTTTGTGAGCAAGTCAGATGTGGTCACATGTGCTAGGAATTAAAAGGAGGCCACTAACTTATTTCAGAGGGAATACTGCTGTCACATAGTAGTGATCTATTGCTACTGCAGAGGAAGTCTATTTAAACCCAGATAACAAAGACTTTGTACTTTAATCTCTCATACAGCACGTTTGCCACATGAAATTTAAACAGGGCTTTATGCTGAGTTTGCTCAAGCCCAGTTCCAGCCACTCAGACACAGTTTTCAAGCTCTGTGTACATTGATTCTCATTGTAACAGCTTCTCTTTATTTATTCTTTGAGTAATTTCTGCCGGAATCCCCTATCTCTACCTTTGTCCTCACTGGCTCAAGGATTTGGTTATTGTTGAGAGGATTTGGTAGAAAAAGAGGGAGAAGACTCAGAGTTTGGTCCCACCACTCTCTGATCAGAGCAGATGTGAGGGCTGGGGCATTACCCAAGCCACCAGTCCTGGTGTCAACCTGGCAGGGCTTGGCAAGTAGTGGCTTCCAAGCAAAATGAAGCAAGGAGAGTAGATGAAGCCAGGGTGACCCTCCACGTGTGCCTCCTTTTTTTTGTGTGTGTGTGTGTATGCTTCTTGGACTTCCAAACACCTTCTAAAGGGCAAAATTCAGTCTCTTCCACCTTCCTCATAAATACTTGCATTTAGCACTGCTTCTGTTGCATGGCAGTTGCGGAGCAGCAAGTTAAGTTTGTAGTATCTCTCCTGTCTCTTTCTAGTTTTAGTTCTATACTAGGTCCTAGGCAGTCCTCCAAGAAAATGTTGAGTTTTAGTACCAGTTCTTTACAGGCAAGATCAGCTTTTTGTGGGGACCACTTAGGGCTGCACGCATGACTGCCGTCAGTAAACCTAATCTAGACAGAGAAATGTGGTCATGTAACAAAAATACTACAGTATCCAAGAGACTTTCCCCTTAATGTACTTAAGTGTTGCAGACAAGACAGTCAGAGGAAGTTTTATGCAAGATGATTAACACAAATTGAAATTCTTACCTTGAAATGACTGGAGAGGTACTGTTTGCCTATCAAGAGGAAAAATGCTTTATGGTGAAAAGATAAGGCAGGGAGTAGAACCTTTAATTTCTGTCTCTGCCACTGTCATGCTTTGCCCTCTGGAGGCCAATGATTTTTTTTTTCAGTATTTCATTTTCCCTGTCTTTGTTGAGGGAATACTGGTCTTTTCTACATTTACATGGACATTAGCTGTAAAATGCTCTAATATTATTTGTTTGGTTCGGATGTGTATAGCAGGGATATTGCGAAGTGTGCTTTTGGGAAAGCCAGTGCAAAATTCATGCTTTTGTGTGCAGGCAAATGTGTTTGCTGTGCTTGCTTCCTATTTCTTCTTTTTTGTTGTACCCTGGTTAAATTCCTTTGTGTTTATTCCTGCCACTGCTTTATGGTGTTTCTCTGAGAGGAGCCACTTTGTCAGCCAAATGAAAGATCTCTGTAGAGATTTCTGGTGTGTCATCTGTGACCTATAGATACTGTTTTGCTCTTGGTTCAAAATACAAACAAATGTTTCCTTTTGAAAGATCTATTCTTTGTTTTGTCTAGATACAGTTCAATTTGGAAATGCCACTAGTAGGATAAGGGTCCTGCTTGGGAATTCAAGGGATTTTTTTGTTGAGTCATGCTCAGCTCAGAGACTGGAACTAGAACTAATGCCATTAGAGCTCTGTGATGGAATAGAGAGGCTTTGATTAACCTCTTGCTTGCTTGAAAAATCTCTGTTTATTGAACTACTGAGGCATTAGCTGATTGTTGAAGGGGGAGAGTGTGGAATAAAAAAAAAAAATCCAAATGGTTGTCAGTCTTTCTGAACATAGTGCTCCTGAATCAGGCTGGAATTGTCTTTACATCCCTGTCCTCCTCTCCTGGAGGCTGAATGTAGAACTCCACTTGGTTTTCAAAAACAATCTCCAGGGTGTATCATGGACAAGGAAATCCAGCCTGACTTTCTGGGTTATGGAAGGGTCTGACAAAATTGTGTCTAGTCATTTGACACAATATCTTGTAATCCATAAAGCTTAGTTTTAGGTAACTCTATATACAGAGACTTTATTTTCTGCCAAATATTTTTTTTTTTCGCGGGGGAGAACACCTTATGGGAGTTCCTTCAGTTAAAAATCTAAGTGTGCAGAATGATTGCCTGTGGTTGATGCAGGCACATGGATCTTGCACCAAGGCTGATGGGGAGTTAGTCTGATGGGAGCCTGTCAGGTGTTTGGAGGCATGCGTGGCTCACTTTGCTTGCTGTGTGCACACTGGATATCACAAAATTCTCTTAGTCTTTAACTGTGATTTTTGTGGTACAAACAATGGTACCATGCCCTTCTGCAGGTGATTAATTCACCAGGACGCTGATGCTGTTCCACTCTAAACAGCAGGACTCAAAGGGGCAGAGTAGTGGAGCCATTTAAAATTGCACCCCAAATAGGGTCTATAGAGTAGTAATAACTAAAAATGCCCTATAGTTACACCAGCTATTTAGAGGGGGTGGAGTGCAGGTAGTCTGGCAAAATATCAAGGCAGCGGGCCCTGATTTTTTTTTTGTTTAAATTAAAAAACCCTGAGAAGCTCTGAGGGCTTTAAAATCAAATGTGATCAATAAGTCTAATTTCTGTATCTTACCTAGAAGCCTAGAAGAGTGCTCTTTCCTCTTATTTCCAAACATTTCTCTGTGAATTACTGACCACCTGCCCTCCCTTCTGGTGCTTTAGGGGGTAATCTATACCCCAGTGAGAGAGATTAAATTCAAGAATACTCTGAGGGTCTGAAACTTGAACCCTGGCCTCCTCCTTGCACCTTATGGTCCTATGGAAAAGGACAAGATGTTGGCTGGAACAGCCCCTGGAAGTAGAGCACAGAGGAGGTGGGTGCATATTTCATGACAGACTGCTTTAACTTTCCAAACAGCCACCTCTTCTACGGCCAGCAGCTACTATTAATTATTTATCAGAACACTTATTTGTACACTAAAAGCTAAATGCAATCCTTTCAGTGGAGCCTGGCAGAGAGTGGGCTGGAATAAGTAGCTGTGGATAGTCCTTCAGGAGGGGAGGTTTCGTGCAGAGCTCTGCTCAGGGGAGAGCCTGTCCACATGATTCTCTGTGCTGTTTGTGCCTGGTACTGATATTTACATGTGGGAGATGAAAACCCAGACCATAGTAAGAGTCTGGAGCTGTGGGGCATCAGCCTGATCTCCCTTGGCCAGGTTTAGTAAGGGGAGTTCTTATGCCACCAGCATCCAAGGAGGAAGAGGGAATCCCTTCCCACCCTGCCCTGGCTTCTCCTTCTGTGTTTGCTCTGGCTCTGTAAAACCCATCCTTGCAGCAGAGGAGGGAGGATGAATTTGCTTCCTTTGCCTCCACTTGGGGAGAGCAGCTGTGACCCCTTCTGTAGCCAGAGGGAAGGGAATAGGTTTTAATATTTCTCTCTTCCTTTTGAATTGAGTTCAAATGGTCATCCATGACTTGTGGTGCCAATGTGTTTTCCTCATCAAATACTGATATGGTTTCTGTACTGGTGTGCTGTTGCCATGTAATTCTGGTGGCATTGCTGTTTAGGTAAAATATTATCATTTTTCTGTAGCAACTGTAATTTCAATAGGAATTCCAATTCCATTGTAATTATTAGAGACTGTAGTTGTAATAAATGTTTAGGATTGATGTGCATGATTTTCATTTTCTTCCAGCACCTGATACTTTTAATGGCTCAATTTTTTCTAATTTGAATGTTGACATAGATGGAGAATTGATGCTGAATTTCTATCTAGCACTCTTCTGGGTGGCTTACCTTGGTGGGGGGCATTGCTTTAGCATCTCAATAGGAGAGAGAGACTTGTTGCTGTGAGCTGTGCCTTCTTCAGCCTATCTCAATGTGGGAGGCAGGACTCTGATGTTCTACCCAATTTCCAGCAGAGACCCTCCTTCTCCCTAAGAGTCCAGCCCTTCTACCTCCTCTGATGGTTCTCAACTGCATCCCAGGCCTGAGAACAAGGGATGTGATGGGCTGCCCCCTTACACTGTGCTCCTTTACATGTGCAAATGGTTTCAACCCAGGCTCCCCTCCCTTTGGGAAGCGTGGAGAGCCCTTGGCTCACCCTAAGCTCAATGCCCTGCTCCTGAAATGACTCCCCAGGCTGGGCCAAGTGCAGCTTCCTGCACAATTCCAAGGTAACCTTTCCTTCAGCCATCCAGGCCCCAGCTTGCAATGCCTTGCTGCTCTCAGCCCAGGGGTTGCTTTGTTCAGAAAAGCCAATTGTGCGGGTATGGAAAGCAGTTTCTTGGATGCACCTATGGACCTGCAGAAAGAGGGTTGGGATTGGGTGCTCTTTAAGGTCCCTCCCAAGCCAAACCATTCTTAGATTCTGGGATTATGGAAGCTTTGCAAGGCAAACGCTTGATGAAAGCAAACAGCAGAATATTCATGCAGCTGAAGCTCAGCCAGCCCTATAGTCATAGTGGCAGTCAAAGCAAAATTGTTTGTGGACAAATCAGAATGATTTGGAACAGAAATGATACTTTTTATTTGGTAGAAGTTCATTATATGGCTTCCTTTACTGCTTGTAGAGAAATGATGAATCTTTTTCTGGGGACATAGAGTTAGATGCAATTTTTTGTTTATCTAACTGAAAACTCATAGTCAAAACTAATAGGAACTTATCAGCATTTTCTGTGCTCAGTATTGGCATGGGTTTGGAATATATGGTCACATTTTCCTTAAAGTATCTCATTGTACTGCTGGGATATTCCTGTACTGCAACCTTAAAAAAGCCCATCTTTACTTTTAGCGTATTTTTATCCTGCTCATAGTGAGTATGGCAGTTGAACTCTAGAGCAGCTCATGATTCCTGCACGGTGCTAAGGCTGATCATGGGCATTACAGGGAGTGATACAGCAGATATCACAGCCTCTAAACACCCATAAAGTTTTAATAGGACTTGCAGAACTTGATGGTGTGGGTTAATAGGGTGTTCAGGCTGAAAAGGATTTGTATGTGGGGGGGGTGTGTGTGTGCAAGTGGTCAGTCACTGAAGCATCCTGCTCTCTGCTGAAACGTAACCCTTTGAATTTGATTTACTCTGATAAAAGGCAAGTTAGAGGAGCATTTCCACAGCCTTGCAGAAGAGAGTGGTGTCAACAAGACATGAAGATACTCTGCTTTCAATTCTGAAGCTTTCAGACATTAGGCATCTATTGTGAATCCAAAAAAGGCCATGTTCTGGGGAAATGGCACAAAAGCTGACAGACAGCTGTAAACTTGTGCACAGAGCAATGGCATGAGAACATCCAACCCAACTGAGCAGATCATAGGGTCTGGTTGATAAGATTCTAGAGGGAACTCAAAGCCAAGAATTTCTTTAGTTAAATGGATTGGTAGTTCAGAGCCCACCCCAGCCACTCCTTTAGGGCAGCATTCCCAAAAGCAATGCAGGCAGTACAGCTTTAGGGAGGGGAAAAAGTGCATGGGGAGAGTGCACAGACAGGATGGGGCAAGAGAGGGAGCACCTGGAAACATGGCCAGCTATTGGAACTTTGTGAACAAGAAGATTCTGCTGTCCTTCCAGGCTGAACATTTAGAGCAGGAGGATCATGATTCAAGCTACTGAAGAAATGGGGTGAAAATGAGTTACTTCTCTTTTTATCTTGTTCTCTGAGGGCATTCAAAGCTAGGAGAGGTGGAGTAACCTGCTACAGGGGGTAGGCCAGACTCTGCAGCATTGATTCACACAGAGGGAAGGAGGGAGGCTTCAGGCAATATGAATGAGAATGTGGAAAACTAATGTTTTACTAACAGGAGTTAGTAAAAAATGACCTGGTAAATTCCCTGGGGAAAAGCGAATTTCCTGAGCTTGGAGTTTTGTTGGTATGTGTGGTTAGGACAGTGCAGGGCTTGTGGGAAGAGACTTCTTCACCTCTGAGCATTTTCCTGTGAGTGTTCATTCCCAGCAGCAGTGACTTGGAGCCCCTGTGCCAGCTGCGGAATAAAACCCCTGGGCTGCTGCTGGACTGGGCTCTGGAGCATCTGAAGAGCCCACACTGATTTCTTCAGTTTAGGTCTTACTGCCTCTAACAATCCTTGCTTTCACTCTATAAATGATCATGCTGTTTAAAAAAAAAGTTTCTGACAGATGTAGTTTGCTATCAAAGTGCTGGAAGAGAGCAGATCTGTAGGTTTTGGCTTCCTCACAGTACAATTACTCTTCCTTTGGTGCACAATTAATGTATCTCCGTGGAAAGCTTCTACCAAGTCATTTCAGTGCAGTAGTACTACTGAACTTTGCTGGATGGTAGCAAAAAAGGCAAAGGATGTGGAGAAGACTAAAGAAGTAATTGTATCCTCTTTTCCTCCTCGCCTAGTTTCCCATGCTCTCCCTTCTGTGATCTTTCATACGTGTAGGCAGACAGCTGCTTCCCTTGGGAGCAACATCCCTTGGCATCAGGGGCATGTGGCAAAGACTATCTCATCTCAAACTTTCAAACAATCCTTGGGATGGCAGGCCCCGGGCAGCTTTTGGAAGCACTTACTGTGCAGAGGTTCCAGGCAGATCATTGGGCACGTTCTGGGTATTTGTACCTGCTCTGAGTGTAGGCACTGTATGTGTGCTGGTATGAATGTATGAATGTGTGCCCACAAGCAGAGGTTGAGAAGCTGAACAGCTTACCTAGAGAAGAATTTCTTTCCTGGTGTGCAGCAAAGAGACTCCTGCTATTCAAAGCTCTTCACAGGGCTCCAGGTGAACCAGGCAGAGTTCTCAGCTGCCAGCAGCTCTCAGCAACATCCCAGGGAGGCTCCTCTTGCTCCGGCCCCAGTCACTGAACTCCACCGGCGCAGTCACATCTCATTTGTACCCAGCCTGTCCTTTCAGAGCGAGCAGCCAGCTGGAACGATTCAAACCTCTGCTCAGCACAGCGTTCCAAATGCAGCTTCCTTCCTGGGCACGGGGATGACGCCGGGCTCCGGCAGAAAGGCTGCGAGAACTCTGGGATCAGCCCAGGAGCCGCTGCTCGCGGTCCTGGCGCCGGCGCCGCGCTCCGAGTGCCGGAGTCAGGCTCCGGCTCCCGCGGACCTCCGGCAGCAGCGCGGCGGCTTCGCGGGGCTGCGCTTGGCAGCAGCGGCCGATCCCGCCGCTACTCAGCCCGCAGGCTTGCAGGGACTCGGAGCTGCCCTGATGTCATTCCGGCCGAGGGGGGATGCTCGGCGAGGACGCCGCGGCGGGGGCTGGTTCGGAGATGAGCCGCGTTCCTCTCCCGCCGCCCCGATGGATTCCGCGCTCCGCGAGGATTTGCATCATCTGTCACCGCGCGGCTGGACCACCTCCCCTCCTGCCCGCCCCAAATGCGGGAGGGAAGTCCCTCTTCCAGCTCCCGGTGTTACACCTGGAGCCTGCAGCGGAAAGCCTTGGAGCAAGGCAAAGCTGGCAGAATCATTTCTCTGGCAGGAGGATGCTTGTGCCCCCAGTGCCCCCCATCACTTCTCACTGTCTCCAGGTGCTAAAAAAAGAGGCTTAACAAAATCCCAGGGCTGGAAGGTTTTTGGTTCCTTCTCTTGTTAGGTCACTGATAAGATCATCTGATACAATAAAAGGTGGGTTTTAGTGCATGACCAAAATCAAGGAGGAGTCACCCAGCAAACATTCCCTGGCACCAGCAAATATTTGGTGCTCGGAGGTGAAAAGTATTTTCTTGCTGTACGTGACACAAGTTCCACCTATTTGTTGCATAATTTCTTATTAAAATCCTTCATTTCATCCAGCTGGATACAAAACCAGCCTCCACAGCCAAGAAACATGATTGCTACGTGATTTCAAATTATATTACAGAGGCAAAACTAAACACTTTGTATATTAAAAGAATTAGATTTCATTCCAATCTAATTTTCAGTTTTTGCCAGCTTGACATCTTTCACTCCAAAACTGTTCTTTGTACAATGCACCTTGGAATTGAAATTCAGCCAGTTCTGTGCAGCAAATGTGAGGAGAAAATAGTTTTGTTCAAGGAGACTGGAACAGACCCGGTCTGAGATGATGAATGACACTGTAAACTCAGATTTGAATCATAGGAGGGTCAGCTCAACCTTTTGTGTTTCCAAAGCACCGTGAATAAATGGCGTTCCATGCAGTTCAGCATTTACATCCTTCAGCTGGGACCTTCTACATGAAGAGCTGTTTGCTCTCTGTGAATATCCAAGTTTCAGAGACTAGTTTCAGGTAGAGATTCTGAACTGGGGACTTATTGATTCCTTCTGGCTAAATTAGAAACTGAGGGAAAAGTAAGATTCAAACCACTGAGTAATTTCCTGCAATTCCTAATTACAAAGCACTTGCTGAGAGATCTTTAAAAAATGCCTTACACCTATTGCCTGGCTCTAGATTTGGGATTTGTTTTCCAGAGACTGTTGGGAATGCTGGCCATGGAGATCCCATTGCAGCTGGGTGGTAAGCAAGTGCCTCCTTGCATTCTGTGTGAAGGTCAGAGCTTTGGTCAGGCTGCAAACTAAAACAGCCAAACTGAGTTACAGAGTCTCTACCAACACAAGGAAATCTTCTGGTGCATTTTGTCTGAAAAGTGCCAGAGATTCCATTGCTTATCTGATGGGGTAAAAAGTCCAGTTTGTTGCTCTTGGTACTGCTGTCCTTGGCTCCTGGCTGCACTTGGAGCACTGCAGAGGTGCCTGTGAGCAGGAGGGTTTGGCTGAGGGACAGCTGTGCTGCTCCAGGTGTGGTGGGAGCAGCGCTCTGCCCCCTGGAAGCCACCGCTGCGCTGTGGATGTTCCTGGGTGGGCCAGTGGCCAAGTGCTTGCACAAACTGTTGAGAGTGTTTTAATTCAGATGCTAAAGTCACTCTTTGAACTGAAATCCTTGGCTTAAGCCCTGCTGTGCTGGGTGAATTCAACATGAAGGAGCAGGGCTGTGGATTCACAGGGCTGCCTCTGGAGCTGTTTGCTCTGCTGGTGATTCATTGCAAGTGTGGGATCAGGACAATGACTGTGCCAGGGTCTGCCCTCAAGAGAAACATGTGGGAATCTGCTGGCAGAATTGCTCCAACTCTGTGTAGCAGAAAGAGCACACCAACCCTTGGGAGACGAGAGTGCAGTTTGAATTTTCACTTCCCTCTCCTTTGGGTAGTAGAGAGAATTGAACTCTTCCAGCTCAGTCACAGATGCACTTGAGGTACTTGGAATGTCCTTCTGGACATGACATAATCCTCAAGCTCTGCTTGAGAGGAAAATAGACAAGAAAGAAAACAGGACAGCAAGAAACAGAAATTGAGTGTGGATGGAGAGAAACAAGAAAATAAGAGAAATCCTAGTAATAAAACAGTCTATTAATGAGGCAGCACACTTATGCTGAGATCCTTGCCCCAGGATATAAGTTTTTCTGGCTCTTACCCTGCAGCACAGATTTTGCATTGGGTGCTGTACATTATTCTGTAGCTGTTAATCCTCATGTGGTTTGTTTCCTCCCTGTACAGGCAGGCAATCACAACAGCTTATTCTACTTACTTTGGTAGCACAAAACCTAGAGATGGAACCTACCACTGCTTTGCCCAAAACTTTGTGGAAAACATGACTTTCTGGTTCTGAACTGTAGGTTTGACAGTCGTTGGGTTTTTTGAGTTTTGGTGGGGTTTTTTTAGGTGGTTGGTTGTTTGTTGTTATGCTTTGTTGGTCAGGTGAAAGTGAGCGTTGCTGTGTTCTATCCAAATCTTCTTGCAGTTTACACACCTCTCACTGCAATGTCTGTACACATTTTAAAGTATTCATCTTCACACTAGCAGATGCAGAAAACACAATTCCTGCAGTTCTGTGGTTGGAAACACAGGATCCTAGAACATTTATGTTGAAATATACCTTTAAGGTTATGGAGTCCAGCTATTAACCCAGCACCGCCCAGCCTAGCACTAAATGATGTTCCTAAATGTGCTGCAGAGCGAGCAAATCCTCTCAGAAGTCAGTGTGTGAACACGTGGTATCTCCTTGGTTCACTCTCCAGACTGTCTGGAAACTGTCACAGGAATGTCTGGATTGAGGTTCTGTTGCTCCTATGTTGAGTTTCTGGGGTCTGGCTGCTCCCAGTCTCCCCACCTGTTATTCCAGTGCCCTGAGGACACTGGAATGGGCACTCCCTTCTTCTCCTCTCAAAAACCCCCTCACAGCACCAAGGCCATGCTTCAAAGCTGCCTGCAGGACACAGAACCTTTTCTTTCAGCTCAAGACACATCTATGGTCTTTTGTGAAAGAAAGATGGCTTTTGACACTGAAGTTCAGAATAAGTTTAAGAGAACAAAAAAATGACTCTTCCTGGCAGAACCAGCTTTTTCTGGAGCTGTGGAGATTCCTTCTGAACGTGCCTGTAATTAAACAGCAGTGTGTCTTGTTAGACACACAGAGCAGTTCCTCAGATGGTGCAAATTGTCAAAACCTCCCTTGATTTCAGAGGAACTATGACAACTTCATAAGAGTTATAGATTAGTCATAGTTCTCTAGCAGCAGTTTGAGATATGCAGAACTTGATTAACATCAAAAGTACGAGAAACACAAAGGCATAGTGGAATGTGGTTTGGGTTTCTTTGTGTATTCATATATTTCATTAAGAAAAGTCTATTTTGTTGTCTTGATGTCTCAATAAATTGTTGGGGTTTTTCATCTGACTATTTTGGCTCTGGCTCAAAACATGTCAGAGGTTTTACAGAAGCAGAAATGCAGGGATGAAATGTGGATACATTTGGCGCTGAGTTTTGTGCATTAGAACTCAGTTAAGGCATTCATGTCTTCTACTGGCAGTGCCTGCCTTGTCCTGGGCTGTTCTTGTTTTCCAGATGTCAGGGGAGAACACGCTGCTGGTGGTGCTCTTAAGCATGAAGTGCTGATTTGCAACAACATCAACAGCAAAAATGCTGCTCAGTCCTCAAGTAAAATTAAAGAACGTAAAAAATAGCTGGATTTCCTGACTGCTGACTTTTTCCAGCAACACAATCTCTTTTCCAGCTTCTATGATCCCCTCTTTATGTCTGGACACACTTGTACAGATGATAAAGGCAAATCAGTGCATACCAGTTCTGTAATGACCTTTATCTTATGCTTTTATTCCTCTCTAAGGTTACTTTCATATCCTAGTGTGGCTTTGTTCCTGTATGGCTTTGGATGTATTAATTTCAGAGAGGGTGCTAATAGAAACTGATGTGGAAATATCTGTTAAACCAACAGACATTCATTTACATCCAGCATTAGAGCTGCTCCACGTATCTCTAATTACATTACTGTTTTATGTCTTAGGTGCTTACTCAGCTATGAAAATATAAACTGCAGTTTTAAGTGCTCCAATTGAGATACCATCAAAGAAAAAATTGGGTTTGTGCTTAATCCACAGCCTGACCTTTGTCACCACTTGTGACACTGAGCCAAGGGCTCCTGATGTGTGAGAGAGATGGATGTCTGTGTGTATCCATGGACCCTTCTGGGCTCTGCCCCACAATTTCCTTACAGAATCCTTCCCAGGTTCTGCTTAGGGAGTGTCATCCATAACATGAAGTGATGGCTTACAAATCTCAAACCCAAGCATCTCTTCTTTGATTATTAAAAACAAAGGGGCTTGAACTCTGTTTGATGTATTAAGTGATTACTTTTTAAAAGAAATTGAGTTAGTCAAACTGGAATGATTCCTAAAGTAGCTTAATTAGACCAGAGCTCCAGTGGGAGTCCCCTTTAACTTGCCTACAGAGACTCTTTTAATACTCTAATCCACCTCTGAATTAAAGGTGAAACCAGGAATGGTAGTTTCAAAGAAGGAACTACAAAGAACATTTATCTTTCTCTTTTTGCTCTTCTGTCCTTGCCATCTAGATATCAAGCTTCCATTGCATTCTAAGGATGAATCTTTTCTAGGTTAGCTCACACAAGCAGAGCTTTTTATATCCCACAATTTAAAACTTATAAAACACTTAAAGTGAAAAATCCATTACTGACACACTCTCAAACTGGTATTCAGGAATTGCTGTAATAAATGATCCTGTTGTGCAGGGTTTTGTTTTACCTCCTAGCAATTTTTAATTTTTTAGTTAATCCTATTATAATTTGTTTTCTGCTTTATCTGGTGCTATAGGAGGAGGCCTCGTGCTCATGCTCCAGTAGGGTGGGAAATCCTGAAATGGGAAATGGAAGTGTGCCCTAAGGTCTCTTTTTAGACTGATGTGACTAGGCTGTGCTTGAAAATAAAATTTAAAAAACCCACACAGACCTGGGCTCAGCAAAAGGGAGGCTAAAGACTTGAAAATGCTCTAGTCTGACAAGGGAAATCAAGATCATGATGTTATACTTACTTTGAACTGGCCTTCTCTAGAGATGTGAAATGTCTTTGCAACATCTGCTAGAACAGAGTTAATAAGCTAAAGAAATACTTTTAATGTCTCACTGCTATTGCTTCCCATTGCTGGAGGTAGGAATTGCTTACAGACTTCCAGCACCAACCCTAAAATATCAGGATGGCAGCATAAGGAATGGTTGGGTTTTTGTTTTGGGTATGCAATACAGTTCAGTGTGAACAAGCCCAGTGATCATTGCTCTCCAGCCATCTTTTGACTGAGGTTTCTTTTTAAAATACATTTTTCTCATGGAAAGAAAACAAGGGTGACTTAATTAAAATAAGCAAAGGAAAATATGGATGGAATAATCCAGAGAGCACTCCGAGTGAATAAGAACTTGATACTTAACCATTGTACTTCTTTATCATGCTCGTTCCTGCTTTACTTGTGGCTCTAATGTTCAGCAGGTTACATTTGAAAATATCTGTAATGATATTCTGGAGTTGCATCTTGGCTCCCCGAAGAGTTTGGGGCACTTTAGAAATAATATTCCACATGTTGTTTGCCTGTTCATACCAGTGCTGAGGCTACTGCCTTGTGTGCACTTGGGTTTAATTTTTGTTTATTCATTGTCTTTGTGTGACAGAAATGCTGACACACATGGAGCAGGGCTTCTGTGAACTGAAATTATCACATAAAAGCTAAATGCCAGTAATGGAGATATCTGTTACAATTTCAAGGGTAGGCTTGAAAGAAATAAATTACGTGATAAGAGGATAGTAGATTGATTTCTCCTGGTGGCATAAAGCTTTTATGTTCAAGAGAAGTGTTTTAGGAAAGTAGATACTATGCTAAAAAAATGAACGGGACCAGAGAGCAGCAGCGCCGTAAATCTGTTACACCTTGGGCTCCCATAGAGGGCAATGTTGTATCACAGATGGTTTTAAGCCCTGGATTAGGGGTCTGCCAATTCATCTGTGCTGATGTACCTTAAGGAAAATTGCTGTTGCAGTAAATTTGATGGTGCATTTCCCTTCAGCCAGGCTGTGACTAACACACACAGTAATGCACGCCAAACCACATCACAGAGCCTCGTTAGACGTGAAGGAAATTAATTTTGTAGATTACCTATTGTAGGTTGTAGGGGGAAAGTCCCATTTTAGCTTACAGTGTTCTGTTCAGTAACCAGGTCACAGCAAGTGTGAGCCCTCCTTTAATACAGGTGCTTGGACAAACCCATAAGAAAAAGGACCCAAGTTGGTGGTGTCTGTTGTGGACACAGGGTTTGTAGAGATGTGTCTGGGGTGCATGGAATCCTCTGCATTTCTGATTGTATCCCCTGTTTCCTGCCTGTGGGACACATGGGCACAGTCATAGTTATGCTTTCCTTTTGTGCTTCTCTGGTTTTGATGTGTGGTTCAGCACAAGGCTCTGATTTCCATCTGTCTCAACCCCCTGGGTAGTTGGAACACTGAAAGGTCCATGCCCCTTTAAAACAAGTTCATACCCTAAATTTCTCTCCTATACTTATTTACTGCGTGAAATCTCTGCTATGTTATCCTGCCTAAGCTGTGGAAGTACAGAGATGGTTAAATTATTTTTATTACATCTCTATTCCAGCAGTGACACTAAGGACAAGCCCCGCTGTAAATGTTGTACTCAGCCCTGGAGCTCAGTCAGTGAGGCTGAAATCCGTGACACTCCTTGTTTCACTGTTTCCCAGCAGAACTGATCCAGGGAGCCTCACAGCAGCTTCTTGTTGCTGGCATCTTGGAATTCTTCACAGAATAGGAAAGAAAAGTAACTAACAGGAGCAGAAACCAGAGATACAAAAAGGAGTAGAAAAGCTTTTGTCCAGAACATGAATATGGGCTATAAACAGTTGGGTGTATGAGTGAGTTTGGGTTTTTACTCTGAATTCAATTTTCCATCCAGGTTTTTTACCTGAAGCCAGGTCCCCTCCTGGGCATCCAGATGCATCCCTAGGAGCTCTCCTGTTGCTGATGTGGCAGTCTGTGCTGGCAGCCAGGGCCTCCTCTCTGGGGCCATGTGTCTCATTTTCTGCTCTCTGCTACTTCAGGAGTCTGGAGAGAGTGGGAAAGAGCAGGTTGTGGCTGGCTGTACTAGCCAGGGTCCCAAAGAGGTGGATGCAATGAAAGAGAAGAATTACAGGCAACTCACATTTAATGCAGGGGTCTGTGCTCTGTAAAGGACAATTTCCAGCTCTTAACTAATGTGAGATTTGGCAGAGTGGGTTTCTCTGCACTTCTGTGCAGTTTACATCTCATTAATTCACACATTCAGGGGTTATTTAAAAGTGAGTTGATGACACCTCATGGCATTTGTAGCCATCAATCTGTACAAGCACAGAGTAGGGAAAAGCAACACTTCCCAACACCACCCCTATGTTGGTGAATACAAGAATACTTAGATTAGACCCAAAACAACAGTTAGAAGGGAGCTCTAATGAATCTATTTGAGGCTTTCTAGAATGACATGGACACTTGACATTTTTAATAACACATTTTTCAATAATCAATAACTATCCAACACAGCTGTTCTTTGTGTTGCTGTTGTTATTTTGCTGCTAATAAGTCATTGGCAATGACATTCCAATGCAGAATGTTAATGGAAAATGAAGATGAGTAAGCAGCATATATTGAAAGCTGATGTCAGTCATAAATAGGAGCACTAATTATGGCAGTGGATCTGTCTCCCATCAAACAGGAATGAGATGTGGAGTAAGGACATGGGTATGTTCTCCAGAGCTCTGCTCTGCATAACTACAGCCAATTTGCATAACCTCAGGGGTTTGGATAATCCCCTGTAACCTGGATGTAAGAATTTTAGGTTCTTTGTAAGCTCTGTAATTTGAGAGGCTTTGCACACATTGGTGAGAAGAATTATAACACCACTTCCAGAACTACTGAAATGCTGCCAGCAGAGTTATTGTTGGAAGAGGAAAGCTTAGTGTTTGGGTTAGAAATGGAAAACTCCATATTAAAGTGCATCCTAAAAGTTTAGTCATGCAAAAGATTGACTGGAGTTACAAGTTTTGAGGTTTTATGTCTAAGTGGTAGCAGCTTGCTGCTTCTCAGTGGTGGGGTTCTCTTCAAGAACTTCTCACTTTGACTTTTTGTGGAGCACTGGGTACAGAACAGGCAGGAGTGGGAGTGAAGATTTGCGTGCAGGGTGTAAGAGTAGGGAATTATTTCATTGTGCACAAGCCTGGAGGTGGAAGCTCGTTTGAGGGCACTCCAGCAGCTCTCCATCCTGCCTGGTGGCCCTGCCATCCAACCCTTGCCTTTCCCAGGCACCTGTCAGTGGGACTGACAGGATCCAGGTGCCCTGGACACCTCTGTGCCACCTCTGGCATTCCCAGAGGATCACACCCAGCTGCACAATCTGCACTGATGTGTTTGGAACCAATTTTGGCTATTAGAGGTTTAGAGTCTTCCTATGTGTCTGTGGGGCTGACTGCCCAGGAGGGAGAGCCAGGTGAAAATGCACTGACCCAAGATCCTCTGTCAGTAACTGCAGTGTGGGGATAGGGAGATTGCAGTGGGGTAGAAATCATTTCATTCCAGGATAAATCCAAGCTGGAGGATGTGCCTGGTGTGAGATACCTCCCATGGGATCTTCTGTGTCCATTGCAGTTAATACATCAGCAGGAAAAATCTACCTCATTAAAAAAATAATGGAGAAGACAAAAGGCTTCAAGCCTAACAAAGATGCAGAATTGGAGTTTAAAAGTGTTCATTGATTATTATCCACTGCTTTTCTGGCTGCATGCCTGCACGGGCATGCAGATGTTACCAGCTGGAGATGCTCTTTAAATCAGCATTTCACATCCACTTCTCCAGGCACCAAGATCTTTTCAAACAAAGGTGCAAAGCCAAGACCAGTCACAGTTTTAAAGTCAGTTCAGGTGAACAGGAGAAGTTGCCGAGGTGCCAAAACTCTGAACTCTTTGTCCCTCAGCTGTTCTGACAGACTTCACATAATTGTGCAGACAGGACACATCTATAACCTCAAAACTGATTTTTAAAATCACAGTGGTGAATGTTTGGGTTTATTTGATTTTCCTGAGTCAGCAGGAAAAAGCAGATTTATTGTTGTGCCCCCTCTGGGAACCAATTCTGCTTCATGCAAAAAACCACCCTTCTTCTGCTTCAAGGAAATGACAATTTAATTTAAAAATGAAATTAGTTCCTCACCATTGACAATTCGGTTTTCTGTTTGTCCATGGCCAAAGAATATTCACATAAACCAGGTTCATTTAATTGCAGTTCAGTAATGCCATGCAGCTTTCTGTACTGATAGAATGAACCTAGTCAGCTGAAATAGGCACAGGTGTTTCAAAGCCAGCAAGAAGATATGAATATGAAAGCTCTGCTATTAGAAAGCTAAAAGCTCATTTTCTCCATGTTTAAACTCACTTTGTGGTGGTTGCTATGCTACCAGCTCTGCAACTACTTCATGGAGCTTTGAACTACAGCAAAAGAAGTCTCTGAAAATGACAGACATGAACTAAACTGAAATCGAACGTGAGACCATCCTGTGAAGTTTTTACAGTGGATAAAACTTTATATTTAGCAATATTTAAATTGGTTACTATGAGGATTCAGCTAGCCTTTTCTTCCAAACCTACTGAACTTTTTTTGGTTTTCCAACACGTTTTGGTAAGTTTTATCTGTTACTAAGCTTATACTACCAGCATTAACAGTGTTAGTTTCAGGATGTGTGTAATTTGCAGCTACTGCTAAGAGCACCAGCTGTTACCCTCTTTAATGTACGTGGAAATGGATCAAAATCTCAGTAAAAAATGTATTTCCATAATGGGAAAAAGTAGCCTGCATTCAGATGATCCATCAGAAAACTGCTAGGCAGGTACTCTGGTGTTCAGGAGGCAGAAAGGTAATACCAGGTAAAGGGTCTGAAGATATTCAAAAGCTGTAACAAGCAGATTGCTGAGAGAAGGAACATGGCAAAGAAAGTTTTCCCTTTGGAAAACCAGGAAATGCAGTCAGCTGTGAGTGTAAAACGTTGTGGTAGATTTCTTTCAAGATGACATCTGCAAAGCCCTTTTAGGGAAAACACAGGTACCATTACACCAGGAGGAAGCAGGGCCACGTTTGGATGATGAATTCCACCTAAGGGAAGTGGTGGTGGATAACTTGGGTGCTGCAGCTGGAGAAGACCTAGAGGGAAAGGGGATGAAGCTCCTGCCGGGCAATGGCAGGTCTCTGCTCCTGGTCCAGCCAGTGAGGAAGCATGGCATGGCTAAAGCTCAGGTGCTAATACAGGCAAGCAAGGAGAGCCTCCTGTTTAAGGCTTGGGCAGCTAAATTCAGGAAACATGAGGCTTTATTCTGCAGAGCCTAATGGCAAAGAGATGGATGGGATCCCCTCATGTGACCTATTTCACCCCCAGAGTGATTGTTTCTGTGAAGTGGAAATAGATGAAATTGTATCCCAGGAGATCCATCTGACTGCTCTGAAAGCACCTTCAGAGAGCCATTCCTGGAGGAGGAATATTGGTCCTGCAGCAAATCCCTGCTCTCTTTGCTTCTTCCTTGGCACACCTGTGTGTGTGCACATGCTGGCACTGGGGATTGGCAATTCCTCTTCATGGCTCTGAAAGGCTCCCACGTGGTTCCTCAGCTTGGCTGTTTGTCACATGGCTGTCACTTCTGTGCCTCCATACTGGAGCAGAGAGGGAGGGATGTGCTTGTCTATAAATACCTACACTGTAGGGACTCAAAAGATGCGGAGGAATTATTGAGTATTTAAAAGATGTAATGGATGGAAACCAAACCAAATAAAGTAATTTCTATGCTTTAGGAGAAAAAGACCCTATTGAGGGAAGGTCAGCCTGACAATAACCTAGGTAGAGAAAGTTGGCTGTGACTGTAGAGGTGATGATGTGAGTAGTTGATAAGGTACAGGAGAAAACAGAGAGGCATAGAAAAGTAAATAGTAAATAGGAAGTAGTTTGTAGTAGTAAATAGCTTGTAGAAAATGTTAATGCACTAATGAGCAGCTGGAGGGGAGAGCCTGGCATTCCTTCCCCATCCCTGGGCTGTTTAGGGTTCTGCTCCAGTGACAGCAGCAGCTGTTCATGGCCAGGGGAAGGGAGGCACACCAAGATGATCTAGGAGGCCCCTCTCAGCTTTAACATCCCCAGGATTCATTTGGCTCCCTCTTGGCACAGGAGTGAACTCACCCTACTCTGATTTATATATCCAAGGTTTTCATTTTAGTACTCTTGCATGGAGGGGAAAATATTGCAGCCTGACAAGAACTTGGAAAAGTTACTTGCCATGGGAAGAAGTGCATTTCTGCTGTTGTCACCAGGGATTGCTTATTTTCTGCCCACTGGCCACAAGTGCATTAAAGGCTCAGGAATGGTAGCACCAGTAATAAATAATTATCCTAAGCTGCAATATTTGCTGTGCAGAGATTTTCAGCCATCATAAAGATTCCTTTCTGTACTGTCAGATTTCTGTATTGTGGAATTACAAGGATTTATTTTACTGAAAAGAAAAAGCTGTCTGCTGATAAGATCACATATCAAAAGATGCAAAAATGTTCCCTTTACATTGGCTAAGGCAGGGACTGCATCCTTCTTTTGCATCCTAATTTGGAGACCCAGAAAGTGTAGTGCTAATATTGAGTGTCTCAGCAGAGTTTTCCCTCTGTTCAGCTCCACAGCACCCACATCTCATTCCTCCATCAGAAAGTACAGGGAGAAGGGGGTGGTTGTTCTGTAGGAGCAGAGTGCAACATCTGTAAGGCTGCTGTGCAGTCCTGGGTGCTTGCTCCTCTCTGGAACATCAGGAAGGAATAGAACTCAGCCTCTTTTCTTACTGAGGTGCGCAGAGAGCCCAATGCAGCAGAGAGGGAGGTGGAGAGCACGTGGTCCATCCCTCTGCCTTTCCTTGAACAGCTGGAGGTACCTGTTCTCACTCAGACTTCAGCAATTAAATGGAGTGGGCAATTTCCTTGCTCTCCTCTTTTTAAGATTGCCATATCTGGGAAAAGCTGAGCTTTGGTCACCAGGGGAGGCATCTCATCAGGGGTTCTAAGTGATCACAGCTTTGTTGAGTACACTCCATGAAAAGGAGGGGAATGCTCTGAGGATTATGATCTCCCTCCCCTGCTTTCCTGGCTTTCCCCATGGATGGTAAACAGCAATTATTTGTCCAGGGCAGACAGATGCATCCAAGATGTTCAATTTCCACCAACTGCAAGGCAGCAGGTGGGGATAATTTTTTTTTTCTGTTTATCACTTGATTTCAGTCTTAATTTTTCCCAGAAGAACTTTGCTTTGTGTTTTGATTTCCTCAGTGATATACAATATTTTGGGAGCTTTGTCTGTACAAAACAGACTGGAGTCTACTCCACTTTGCAACTTGAGTATGCTTCTCTTCCCTTTTAGAACTGATGGCCAAGAAAGCACCCAATACAGAGTTGGCAAGGTCCTTGCACAGGGACCTTTGTATCTTAACTCTTCATCCACCCCTCTAGTTTTTAAACTCTCTGCTGCTGAGTTGCTTTACTACATGTTCCTTTCAAGTCTGTGCAGGCTGCCCAGACTTCCTCCCAAGCATTCTATAGAAAAGCACAGGCAAATACGCTCAGTCTTCATGTCTTGCATCACTGACTAAGTGTTCATACTGGGGACTATTTTATGATTTTTGGCTTTTCCCCTGCTTTTGACCCCAGGTTTTAGGGCTGCTGCATTTCAGGTGACCTGGCTGCTTTCTGAACTCCCAGTCTCCATCTTTGAATCTCTTCTTCCTCTTCCAAAGCCTTTAGTACTGATGGATTCAGGCAGGTGATCCCATGACACCTGGACATAATTTATCCTGAGGTTTCTCTGCAAACAGGACTCCTGTTTGTTTGGTGCTCTCGGTGACAGCACCTTCCTGCTCAGAGCCATGCCCGGATAGTTAATTCCAGCAGTCTGCTGCCAGGGAGGGATGCTGCTGGGCTGTGCTGAGAAGGTCACTCCCAAGCAAGCTCCTCCTCTGTCAGTCCTGCTCCTCTCAGCTGATGATGAGGATTGGAGAAATTTAAGAGCCAGTCAGGAGAAATGGTAGAACAATTGAACCCCAAAGAGGGATGAGTAAGGCAGAGGCCAAGTCTGCATTGCAAGAGGAGAAGCAGAGACACTGTCAGCCTTTGCAGTGAGATGCACATTCAAAGGCATGGCAGGTTCAGTGAATTGCTTTTGTAATCTGTTCATTTTACAGGATTTGAAAAGTCTCTTTTCTGAATTAGTCAAGTTCCAAATGGAGTATCAACACTCCCATTTCACTGCCTTTCCAAGGAATTTGGTTTGAGACAGTCAGCTTATCTCTCCCTATTAACCATGGTCAGGTACTGAGCAGGGCTGTGAGCACAGAATCTCTGACAGAGCCGCCACGGCACGGCTGAGCCAGGATCGGAGTCAGCTGCATTGAACTCGGTGCTGCCACACCCAGCCAGTGGCAGCTGCCACTTGCAGGCCCAGGAGACAGCAGAGCTCAGGACTGCCACGCTCCCTCTGCAGAAGCACATGTGGCTGCAGGGGCAGCAAACTTCCTCTTGGAAATGCCATCGTGCCCAGGAGCCCATTGAGCCTCTGGTGGCTGTGTCAGGGACAGGGCTGAGCTCAGACAGGGACTGGATCCAAGCTTTGCAGCTACTTCCTCTCTTAATTCTGGGATTTGCAGTCCAGAACCAAAGGGAGATGGGAGCACAGAGGTAGGGTGGGAATTACCAGCATGGTGGCTATCCCAGACAGGAAGAGCAGCCTGGGCACACCCCGTGGCTCCCTGCTCTGCAGAGGGACTGAGGGCTGCTGAGCCCCTGCTGCCAGGCTGCCCGGGCCAGGCTGGCAGAGCTGGCTCAGGTGCCAGCACACTGGAGCTGAAGGCAGCCACTCCCTCAGCCGGTGCAGGGCAGGAATCTTGCCAGAATGGCCACAGCACAGGCGAGGGAGTTGAAGGGAGCAGACATGACAGCTCATGTGTGCTGTTCCTTAGCTGTAGTCACTCTAAGTAGGTGTAAATTGCTGCATTTTAAGAACAACTTTCTTGTTTTCACTGACATGCCAGCAAAGTTCTGGCAGTTTTCTTAAACATGATAATTTTGTGTAAAATACAAAAAGGGCTTTCAAGGGCACATGTAAATCAAATGCAGCCAGTTTTAAAAATGCATCTGGCCTTCATCACTCTTGTTCTTCTGTGTCCTGAGAGCAATGGCCAAATTAACTGAGCTGCATCCCAGTAAAGGTAACCAGTGCCTGATGTAATCCATCCCAGGCATTGTCATGACCCTTCATTTTATACCAAGTTCCTCTAGCCCAGCATCTTGCTTGCAAGTTCGAGTTCAGATCTCAAATGAGCTGATGCTTCTTTAAAGATTTTTCTTCTGCTCACTCCTCAGAGCCCTTGCCAGCCGACCTTCAGCAGTAACAGGTATGACAAGGGTTTGATTTTTTTATTCTTAGGCCCTGATTAACTTACTCCACTTTGCATGAAAGAATCCTAGACCAGGTCCAGAGTGTCAGGAAAATCCTTCAGAATCTCTGGGGTTTGTTCCCATTTTTCTTTGTAACATCTTTCAGTCAATTTGAACAAAATTGTCAAATGAAGTAAAAATCTGGTCTTCATTATAATGACCTCAGCAAGGAACAGCAAACAGAGAAGGAAAACTCTCCAGCACTGTGGGAGCATCCTGCAGCACCTGTGATCTAGCCTTTGATGAACACAGAGAGAATGTGAGGTGCTAATGATACATTGGACACAGAAAACAGGTGCCAGCAGGGGATTTTTTTACCTGTGTTATTCCCACAGAGCTTTTGAAAATAATTATGCCTTTTTATACTATTTCAATAGCTCCTCACACCTACTGTATTCCAATTGCACAATTCCAACTATGAAATCACTAATTAAAATGTATTCACAGCAAGGTCATTTATTGCAGCGAAATAGATGGGGTGGATGCAGAGCACTCTTGAGACTGAATTCGCCTTTCACCTATCAATAAAGCACAATGAAGAGAAAGGGGGAAAAGAAAATAAAAACAAGGGATCTCTGTTCCAAATACTTCTGCTTTACTTGCATGATTGAAGAGAGACAGGTGAGAGAAGTGTGGTTGATTGCCAGCCAGTAAAATTATTTAATGAGATTTGACTTTTCTGGTAGCCAACAGAAGTCCTGTTATACTGGAAATCTCACAATGCAGGAAAGGTAGATGGAAAAATGATAGAAACAGAATTGAAAAGCTGTTAAGCAGAGAAGCTGCTGCTGTCCCAGCCATGAGACAGAGCAGCTCCCAGTGCAGAAGGACATCAGCTGGGTGCCTTCCCTGTCTGAGCAAAAGGTGAACACAAGTGGGAAACAGAGCTAGGGAAAGTGCAGGGAGTGCACTGCAGGGGAGATGAGCCTGTCCTTGGAGCTGTGGGAGGGGATTTCCTGTGCTAGCCCTGGTGCCTGTGACCCTTGGACTTTGATTGTAGAAATCTGTCATCAGACAATGGATGGAGAGAGCTTTTGTGCCCCATCCTCCATCACCAAGGTCTTTTGTGTTTGGACTTGTTAGTTCATTTGTGGGACTATGAGCATTGGTCAAACCAGAGCCTTTAAAGCAACAATTGCAGAAGAGTTACAGCAATTAAATTTGGAATTGTGAATGAAAGCACCATGGCTCTGATTTTCTAAGGGCTTGCAGACAATCAAGAAGCAACCTATATTGAGAGCACCAAATGTTCCATCAAAATGTTCTTCATGTCAAATGTTGGTTGCTCAGGAATAATCTGAAGCCAAGAAATTAAAAGTTTTACCCAAGAAATAAGACAGGATATTAAATATCTAACTTGAAATGAGCCTGGAAATATAGAGATGCTGTGTTTTATCAGTGTGTGATTTAGCACAGCTTACACATGGAGTAAATCAGGGCTTGGTTTTTAGCTGGTTTCTGTGTTCTACAGGCTCTCCAAAGCTTGGTATACAATAGAACAGGGAAAAAAATCCTTGAAAAAAGAAAAAGCTTTGTGTTTGACATTCTCCATGACAAACCTGATGTGTTAAGACAGGTGTGGTTTTGGCTCCTCAACTTGGAGCACTTTCCAAGTGCTGGTTTTCAAGAAATGAACGCTCAGCACTTGGGAAAGGCTTCCCCAGCATCAATACCTGTGGGACTCCAAGCCACCCCTTGCTGCAGGCAGTGTCAGTTCTGTAAAATGAGCCAGAATGTGTCACAGCAGTGGGGAAATGCTGTGTCTCTAAGGAGGGCTGTGCTTTCATTGGCAGGGTCTCTCTCCTTTGGCCTGGCACTCCTTGGGAAGCTCGTTCCTGGCTCAGCTAGCTGCAGTAGGATGCACTCAGGTCTGCTCAGCCTGTAGGTGTCCTTGCCCCAAAGGCAGTCAACTCATCCATTTTTCCCGGAGAAACTGGGACTACAGTAAATCTTCTCTGGTGTAGGAGGAGCTCCAGCTTAAATTCCAGCTGAGGCCACAGCTTCAACTCAGCCAATGCTGTTATTTTGGATGAAGCAGTATTTTAAACAGCTTGAAGCACAGAGCTAGGTGGGAGGGGTTCCTGACAGCTCACAGCTCCAGCAATTAGGGAAATGCTAATCCAAACTATCAGTGTTTTCTTGGACACATTTGAAACCTGTTACAACATCCTGTTCTTCTGCTCATGTGTTTTCTGGTAGCAGTGCCTCTCATAATTAGTCTGAATAGGTCCCTAAAAGTGGATAAAAAATTACCTTGGTCATACTCATAATCTGTTATAGGTAATGCAAGCACTTCTAACTTTCCATTTCATGTTGTTCTAGCTAATAAATTTTTGATGGGCACTGTGAATTTTTTTGCAGACTACCAAGGCATTTCAGGTCACAATGGTGTTCTATAAGTGCCCCTTACTGACTCTGGTGAGCAAGAACAAGGAGTCACTCTTTGTACACTACATATTATCCTTTGCTTGTAGGTGTTTTGCCAGGCACTCATAACAAAATGCCACTTCCCACCTCCAAATCTCCTGTGAAACAGACGGAGATAAAATCCCTTGGATTACATGGGTGGCTAAGACACAGCACATGACTCTTGTGGACAGGCTTGTTCAAAAAATAGTTGATATCAAATAGGATCCAATGGGGCTGTGCTTTCTTCCCACCACATTTTTATATTTCCATTAACCAAATGCTGATAACCACAGGATCCAGCAGTCTCATCCCATGGCAGGAAATCAACATCCCTGAATACAAATACCTGTGTGCATGAACAAAATTTCAGAGCAAGTGTTCAAAGATAATTGAAAGACTACTTTTTGTCATCAGAATTTCTGAGCAGTAGCTGTGTTGTTTACAATGATTGAGATGTTTTGGCTACCTGCAATAATTTTTTGTACACCAGAAATTTTGGTCCTTGACCTTACCAAAAGGAAAATTGTAGTCAGTGCCCCACATCTGTTCAGGCAGTTGTACTTCTGCCCAGCCCCAGGGTGCTGTTACCAAGCATCACCCGAAATGGCAGCTGAAAAGCTGCTCCTGGAGAATTTATATCCACACTTAGGGCTGCACACATCCATTTAGCAGGTAAATGGGCATTCCCATGGATGCTTTAATACCCTATTATTCTGCAAAACCAGACCTCACAGCGCTTTTATGGGGGAAGCTCGGAGTGGCTCCTTAATTGTTTTGCTAGATGCTCACATAAAGTCCTGTAAACTTCAAGAAATATATATAATGTTCAATCATGTGGCAGTAATCCTGGTGCTCTGGTGACAGAAAAGGCTATTGGTATCCATCTGGGAATGTAATTTTCAGCTTATTTACAGGCACAGAGCAAACTCTCTTATTTTCTCTCCTTCTCATTTTCTCTCTCCTGTCTTTGTTTCTTCTTTATGGGTATTAATTTGCTCTTTGGTGCTTGAACCCTTTTTCTGTGTCCACCTTTCTACTGCTCTTGCTTTGAATTTGTTCTTAATTAGCATTCTTAAATGTGCATTTATGGGTATGCCATGGTAGGTGGGGAGGACTGAGGGAAGAAGGGCATAGTTCTTTTTAAAGGAAAGAAAAGAAATCTTCAAATCTTCTCACTTTCCATTAGTTTTTACCACTGATTTCTGCATTAGCTCATTCACAGTGATCCTGAGTGTAAAGTTAAATTATATTGTCCATTATAAGTAGGGAGCTTTAGACCCCAGTTCAGCAAAACAAGGCTACTTAAATGTTTACAGCTAAGCCTGGGCTAAATTTTGCATTCAGCTGGGATTTTAATAGGCTTATAGAATCTCCTCCTTTGTTTACAGCCTGTCATGGCTTTCCCTGGCCTGAATCAAGAGTGTCTTGTCTTGCAAAAAACTGGAAGGAATCAGCAAACAAAAGTGTAGGCAGGAATATTTCCCTTTTGGAGCTGGTTTTGGAGTCAAGAGTGCAAAGGGCTGAGTGGCTGTGCCACTAAGGCATTCTAAACTTGGAAAATGATGGAAAATAAGTGCAGGTTAAAGGAATACCAAAAAATCACAGCATGTACCAAATTCTGATTTGGATTATGGGAGTTTTCTCTGACACTACAAAAAAGCAGAAAGATGGAAGAGAAAGTGTCTGTGGTTTACTGGCTGTGCTGCCTAAATATAAACTTCAGTTAATTTTTCATGTGGTATTTGGAACAGAAATATTCTGAACATTTCACGAAGTAAACCTTACAGGAATCCAGGTGGTAGCTGGATTTCAATATGGATGTGATGAAAGTTTGATAAATTTAGATGTCCAGAGTAGGCTGGAATGTGATGTCTCCTAGACAGAAACATATTTAACGTGGGTGTTGACAGAAGCACTAATACAATTGATGCTGCTAACTTACCTTCCAGCAAAGCAGGAAAATCACAAGAAACAAACCTGCTGCTTTGAGTCAGTTGAAAGAATGAATCTTATTTTTACCAGATACTAAGGCTAAGAGGAAGAAATAACAGATGTGTTTTATTTTATCTGTCTGGGCCTAAAGCTGTTATTTAAACAACAAAACCTTTCACAAAGGGATGTTTGGGAAAGAATTCCTTGGTTACTTAGGCTCTGGCATAGAAACAAGGCACAGTAGACAGCCTCTTGTCCAGCTGCAGGTGTTGAGTTCCATTCACTTCAGAATCCCAGATGAGCCTTGCCTTAGAAATCATAAACAAGGCTTAATAACAGTTAGGCTGAGCTGGAAAGTTTTATCACCTAGCACTTTAATCACAGTTAGTGTGGAGCAAGCTCTCAGCTGACAGGTTCCACAGTGCAGAGATCTGCAGCATTTAAGGTTATTGACACTGCCAGAAGGAAATCTCTGACTGGCCAATATCAACTACTAAAACTCAAAACCTTGTCCTTTGAAATCTGGAACTTTCTAGAGCAGTACTGCCTTTGTTCATTAGGAGATAGGGAAATGAAATTCTCTGGTGATTTTCTTTTCAGTTAAAGAAACTGTTCACAACCACTAAAATTAGATCAGGGCCTGGACTCTAAAAGCTGAATGCAGCCAGGAGTGAGAAATAAATCAAATCCTGTAGTTCATGGATTCTTTGTAAGAGCAAACTTAGAGACAAAAGAGCACAAAGGAAGATGTATTGCAAAGCTGTGGACTTGAACTTCTCAGAAGGATTTAGAGCTCATCTTTCCAGTCATGTACAAGCTGACAGGGCTGTGTGGATGTAATGGAAGGTAGATCTGATTTCAGGTGACAAAAATTGCAGTGTTTAGAGAAGGTCAGCTATTCTTTCCTCCTCCCTCGTAATCCTATTTTTCAGTTCTTGACCAGGAAAACAAAACACATCTTGTTGCAAACACCCAAATGCTTGTAAGGCCTGAGGAGTACTAAAACAATTCCACCTCCCCTGAAATCTTTAACTCTTTATGAAGAGCATGCATCAAATTTTAAGGAAGTCTGATCTTTCCTAACACTTTAGGGGTACATTCAAGAGTGAACTGCAGGAATAATGCAAACAGAGAAATGAAGAGTGTGGGCTTACCTTGCATTAGGCACTGCCTGTGTGAGAATCCTTGCTCAGGGGTAGATGTGAGGTTGTACAGATCATTTTGGAGAACCTTATTGCCTGTGAGATTAAAATTGTTGTATGAAAGCAAAATCGTAAAATATTTATAAACTTGTTTTAAAAGCATAACTTAAACCAACATATTTCCAAAAGCTGTAATTACTCAATAATTAGAATCCATGAGGAAAAGGCCAAGGGATGGTTTCTGTTTAGCCATGTCAGTCCCTTGGGAAGGTCACAGAGTCCCAGAATGGTTTGGGGTGGAAGGGACCATTAAAGGGCACCTGGAGCAGCTCCCTGCACTGGGCAGGGACATCTGCAGCCACATCAGGGTGCTCAGAACTCTGCCCAGCCTGGAATGGTTGCAGGGTGGGACATGTGCCACCTGCCAGGCAGCCTCTCAGGCAGGCAAGGCAAGAGGAGAGCACCACATCTATTTGCTTTAACAATCAGCTGGTTCCAAACTGACCTAAATACAATTTGTAGCTGTTTTGTAGGGAACTTTTGCCTGAGCTTTGGCTGACATATGGCTCGTTTACACATTCCTCTTGGGAAAAACAACGTTGGACTTGTTGATTTGCTGCAGACATTTCTTTTCAGGAACCCCTCACTAATATCCCTAAGTGATTATCTGGGAGAAGTGTATGCACATGGGACAAGTTGGAACAAGGCACAATATTTGTGTCTTGGCAAAGTAGGGGGGTTGTTTGCTGGCTAAACCTGTGAGGTCATGCAATGCTCAAAATAAACTTTCCCTACAGCATTAAATAGAATTGTTATGTGGCTGATACAATATCCTAATCAACATCTTATTTTGGGTTTATAGAGGTGTTGTCATAAACAGGCAGCTTTAACCTTCATTGATTTCAAGGACTCTGTCATTATCCATTTTCCAGGGTGAGGTCTCTGATTACTGAGCATTCTGGTGCTTAATTTCATGTGATAGGCCTGAAACTCATGGATAAATTGTCTCACATCATTCTGAAGGCAAAATCCTTTCTAGGAAAAGCACCTTTGAAAGGAAAACCTACAGGTAATAGCTAAACACACATTTCACATGGCAGAATATCATTTAAGCAAGGCTTGTCTGCTGTGAGGCCACCAAGAAGTTTCTTCTGTCTCACTTTTCTGGCACTGTGCTAATACAGCTCCACCAAAGGAGGTGATTTTTTCACCCTTTCAGCCAAACCTCTGACCACAAGGCACGCTGCACTAACAGGAGTTCATGATTCATTGAGGAGTTGTCTTTGTGCCCTTGGCTGTTTGCTTTGAAGAAAGCATGTGGGCTGTAATTTCCAAATGCCATTTTTCTCTCTAAGAGCACTGCACCTGCTAATGAGAGCTTCTCACCTGCTCACAGAATGAATACTTGGGGTTTTGCTGTTCACATCAAACTCATTTCATACCTTTTTTTTTTTCCCCCCCCCAATATTTTGCTATGGTGTTTTAAGTACACAAGCTAAGTGGCTTTCCCACTCTGGAAAGATTAGGCAGGGGCAGACATCCCTACAACTGGGCTCTCAGTGGGAAATGGGCAGGAAATAAACCTTCATCTCATTGGAAACACATGCAAACTCTCTTTTTTTTTCATAACCAAGAGGATCTTCCAAACATTTATTTATTCCTGGTTCCATTTTGGAGCACATGCTCAGCCAGAAAAGCACTCTGTCCATGAATTCATCAGTGAAGCAGTTCCCCTCCACCAGTGCCATTCCACAGGCAGGTGTCAGGTCCTTGGCTCAGGCACTACTTGCCATTCCCAGGCACAGATTTCCACCAGTGAGAAGTGGAGGCAGAGGAACAACCAGCAAGGCTTTTTTTGCGGCACTTATAAAACTCCTTTTCTTCATTCCCCTGTGCCTGTGAGCAGCTGTGTTTGCAGCTCGGGTCAGCCCAGCCTAAAGAGCCTTGGGGGCCATTTCTGTCCCTGCTGTTCATTCTCACCTTTCAGCAAGAGGACTCAGTTGCCAAACTGGGGATGCCAAATCAGAAGTTTTCTGTTTTGACCTTCTCCAAAGATCAGCCCTTAAAAAGCTGCACTCACACCTGGCCACTCCTCAGGGGTCCCCTGTAACCAGGAGGGTGTCACTGTTCCCTGTCCCAGCCCAGCACACCCCCTGTGACATTGCACAGGCACAATCTGCAGTGCCACGGTGTGACAGGGGCAAAGGGAAAAGAAGCATGTGAGAAAATAGGAAACAAAAAGTTTTGACCTATGAATTGTGCCCTCAGTTGTGCATGAAGTTACCATAAAAATCTTACAGGAAAATGCTCTGACAGTGCATCAGGCTGAGAAACCTCCTTGCCTGGGAGAATTATTTTCTTAAATGGACTTTGGTTCTGGAAGTCGGGCTTTGTCTATGTATTCATCTGATATCTTTGTTAATTCCATCTTTGTGAAGATGGTTTCATGGTATATTGCAGTGCAATTGGGCAGGTTTCTTAGAACTAGTGGAAATCCAACCTCTTGGGTCGTGTACAAAAGGATCTCTGATTCCAGAAACAGCAATTTAGTGTTTAGGAACTCCTGGAAGACATAGCAACATTTTACCTGCTGATAAAAAATGTATGAGCTGGAAAAAGTCCATAGGTGTGACAGGTACAGATATCACTGAACTGTCTAGATGAATCAAAGCCACTTGGAATTCCTTTAATAAGGACAACAATGCAGCCTTTCTGACAAGAAAAATCCTTTGATACCAGTGGTTTTTATCCTTTCCCTCTTGTTCTTGCATCAAGAGAGAACAGAAAACATTGTTAGATACCACAAAGATTTGTGGTTCTGTTCCTTCCCAGCTATCAAGTGTTTCCTGGTTTCTTATTATGTTTTTCCTATTAATGATGTAGGGCACAGACTTTATGATCAAGATCAGATGTTTTGCTTCAGAGAGAGAGAGGGGGCTGTGAATTCCTGACAGCTAGCAGAGTCACTGCTCTAGCTTGAGGGGCTCAAAAAGAGACAGATTGATTCCTCTGTGAGTGTCCCCTGACATTCCAGGCATCTGTCCAGGGTCCTGCCATTCCTTACAGAAAAAAGCCTACTGTGGAACTGGAATTGTTGGGTCCTAAAAGCTCAAAAATAATTTGTCTAGCAAATGACATGATGCTGAGTGTGCTGCTAACAGTGCCCCACTGGTGTCTGACCTGTGCCCACCAAGAGCAAGAATCAGGCAATGGATCTGTGTGGGCTTGTTCTTTCAGGAGCTGCCATGTGCCTTTGCAGAGGTGCAGCTGATGACACAGAAAAGCAGAGCCCTCCCAGCAGCAGCAGCCATGGGCAGGGCCCTTTCCCCATCAGTATGGGAGAGAGGGGAGGGCTGTGCATCAGCAGCACCTGGAGCATGATGCAAATGACTGGGACAGAGGGACTCCATGGGCAATGCAGTGTTTAGAGGTTCTGGCAGAATTAGGGATGGACTGCAGAGGAGTTGGGTGAGAGCTCTTTTCACTGACTCTCTGTTGCAATAAGGAGCCATAGATTCAGCAGCACATCCATCCTCCTAAGTTAGATGATGCATGACTTCTGAAAATGTGTTATTCTGCTTGCATACATACAGCAAGCAAGTCCTGGCTCTGCATTTCAAGTCTGACTGAAGTGATTCCTGTGTATGATATTTTTAAGATTCACATATCAGCATGCACAGGACAGCTGTTACAGACCTGGGAGATGTTTGAGAGGAGAGGCAGTAACTAATAATGTACTGCTGGTAAACACTTGGTCTCCTAATGCCATTTGTCCCATGCTGGCATTCCAGCCATGCCTTTCATTTCCCATTGTGATTAAAACGAGGTGGGTGTTTAGCTGCCAACAGGCACGGTGCTAATGCTCAGCGCTGTTTACCAAAACATGCATGTGCTTTTCACTGCTGTCATGTGCCAGCCAGAATGATCAGAGCCTCAGTCCCGAGCTGCAGGCTCTGACTGGGATTAGTGGCACTTACACGCTGAGGCAGAGACATTTCTTATTGTGTGAGCTACATTTCAACTCCATTTGGCATAAAGGTAAAATCATTTTTCCATGCATAAAAACTGTAAATTGGATAAGAATTGATTGTATTTGTTGGTTTAATGAAGTAAGATAGTGGATTTCTGACTAATGCATTGCAGAGTATTTATACAATAGAGTTCTGCCATCCTAAATCACTTTGTGGCGAATGGAACAATTTCTTGTTGGAGGTCACCAGAGTTAGCAGCAAAATCAATTCAAATCAAATCACAGAGCTGCTGTACACGTCAGGAGACTGCAAAGGAATGAATGCACTGATGTATTTGCTCACTGGGCACACCTAAATTAAACATTAGCAGTGTGCATGGGGATGAAGATGTCTTGCCTTACAGCCAGGCTACGTGCTCTCGTGCCAGGCAGTCCAGGTCCTGCTCCATGGAGACTGGAGGAGTTTGCATTGAGAAAATCAGAGCACATCCCTTTGGCCAGAGAACACATGGATGGTGTTCGTCCACTGTGCAGACCAGGAGTTGGTTTTGGAAATGTGAGGAATTGCTCTCACAGTTAAATTCCTTCTTTGGGCAAGAAAAGTTCAGCTCTGAACTTTTCAGCATTTTTTTCACGTTGTCTAATTAATACCCACAGAGCAAAATTTCTGCAGTGGGTGTTGTCAAAGCCATTTCTGCTTCCTCTACAGCTCAGGTTCAGAGTCTGCTATCTCATAATTCTGGTTAATGAGCAAATCTAAAATACAAGGATATTTTCCCTCTTTAGTGGAACCAAAACCTGGCACAAGGATAAGTTGCACTGAGATGTAGAATGATTGCTCTTAAACTTCCTTTCCTCAGTAAGAACAGGATCAGTTCTCTGAAACTGAAAAGTCAAACATGGTTGGGAGGCAAACCCTAAAAGAGCCTGTTTCTCCTGAGATCCTTTTTCCATTTGGGAAAAATAAAGGGACATTTGCTCCTGTGCCCACCCATGAACAAGGACCATCAGGTGTGTTCAGCACAGACTCACACCTTGGGGTGCCTGTGCTGCTGAAGGGACCCCGTGCCTTGCAGTACTTGAATTACCAGCCCTTAATTGCCAGTTCATGGATCAGCAGTGCTGCAGAGCTGCTGAGCCACAGCCCTGCCTGGCAGGAAGGTCTCTGAGCAGGGATTGCTCTGGAGTGCCCTGCTCCAAGGAGAAGCTGTAAACTCGGTGACAGCAGTAATTATCATGTCAAACAGATCAACACTAACTCAGTTCCTGGCCGTACGACTACAGGATGTATTTAACTAGCCAGTGATGTAAATTCAAAAGCAAAAACTCCAGTCACAGGGACTAAATGTAAGTTTTTTCCTGGGTTCTGCAGTTACATAACTGTAATGAAAGAACAGGGTAGTTACTAGGGGAATTAAATAAGGCAGGAGCTCAGCCCACTTGTTCCTTTCTCTTTCGAGTTAGGCTTCAAGTCCTGCACGAGGGACACTGGGAATGAAATCTGCTCTTTATTTACACCTGTGCAGCTCTATTTGGCCTTAAGCCTGGAATGCCAGGAGCAGAACAGAGCCACTTTTCCCTGAGCTGTGGCCCCTTGAGCACACTAACACCATACAAAGGGAAGAAGCTACACAAAATTGGATCAGGAAAGCCTCAAACCAATTCCTGAGACCCGAGGACTTGCATGAATTAAACAAAATCACTTTGAGGTGTGCTAGATCCTTCCTTGCACTCCACATCACAGGGGATACCTGCTGCCATCCACTCATTCCATAACCAAGCTGAGCCAGAGTGGATCAGGCTAATCTAAGCATTCCCAAATTTCTATTAGGTACCTGGTAAAAATGTAAATGAACTATTAATTTCAGAAGTTAAACTTGATTATATCACTATATAGTATGAATTATAAATGCATATACTTTATACATGTCTAAATAGAGGCATTAAGTATAGAGCTATATATTATAAATTATATAGAGGCACACAAAGAATGTTTCACCATTAATGGGTGATTAGAGTGAAACAAACCCACATTTAACAACTACAATGGGTGACCTTTTCCTCCGATTACTGTTGATCCCTAAAGTCCTGCTTTGCTTGCAAGTTTGGATTGCTCTGAAGGCTGGGAGAAAGCTGTGCTTAGGAGCAGGCAGAGGATAAGGCAGAGACCTGCTGGGAGCTGACTGATGGAATGTTTCCTTGCACGTCCCCACAGCCAGGGCAGGGCAGGCTGAATCTGACTGTGGTGCCTCGTACCAACAAAAAGCTGATTATTACTGCTGCAATTAACCTGACCTGTGTGAAACATTCATGAGCTGCAGCCTCCTGCACGGTGTTCCGCTGGAAAAGCCGTGCCCAGTGTCTTCTGCTGTAACACATTCAGCTTCGTGTGGCTGAGCTGGGTTCTGCAGAGTGGGTGGGCAGCGTTTCTGTGCTGAATTTACCTCTGACAGAGAGGGTACTCAGACTCAGCCAATGTAACTCCTCATATCATGCATGATTCACAGTAATGGGTTTTTTCTTAATCCCATCAGCTTTATTGCCAAAGAAATGGGATGGGCCTTTTGAGGGAAGTTAATCTTCAAGATGTTCACAAAAACTGTGCTGGTAATGGCCATGAAAAGCATCAATGGAAGGTTTGGTAAAGCTTTCCTTCAAAACTGGGCCTAATTTTTCTAATCTTTCCATAACACATTTCTCTTGGGTTTATTTTGGCCTACATAATCCTGTTTAGCTTTTCCACCACTGATTTCCAAGATGGAGCTTTTGGAAACTGGCAAACATTTTGCTTCTCTCCAATATTTTGTACTCTGTATTTTGCAGTGCTTTGCGAAATACAGAGTACAAAATATACTGGGTTTAGCACTGGTGCAAAAACCCTTCTGTGTTCCCCAAACTTTCTCTGCTAAAGCTATGAGCTCTTTTGCTGCACGTAGACTTTTTTAATTTTTGTGGGTTATCAATTCTTTTGCAATCAGCTGCCACTTACCAAACTTTAGTTAGAGATTGCTCACACTTCCAGGTCATATGGGTGAGGTTACAGGTACTAAGATTCAGATTACTGTTATTACTAATTACCACATGGTATAACAGTCTAGGAAATGTGATTTTAAATCTATCTGGGATTTAATAAAACAGTTTGGTGGTATTTGCTGTGATCTACAATTAGGATCTCAAAGACCTAGTGGCAGCCTGCCCACCACACCCGCTAAATCCCAGGGACAGCGCTCTTGGAAATCAACCTGAGCCAGCAGCTCCTCACCAGGTACGGCCTAAGCGGGACCAGTTCGGCTACAGCCGACAGCGGGGGCTCAGGGACGGGGCTCCCTCACCTCCATCTCGGGTCAGCGCTGCTGCCTCTGGGCTTTGATCGCTCTCCTTTGCCCAGCTCCTGTCACCGACCCGCCCGCTTGTGCCCCTGAGGGAGCAGAGCCGGGCCCGCCCGATCCGCCCGCCTGTGCCCCTGAGGGGAGCGCCTGAGCCGGGAGCACCTGAGGGGGAGCCCCCGCGCGCGGCGCCTGAGGGCGGCAATTGGCGGCTCGCGCGCGAGGGCGGCTGAGGGCCGGGGCGGGAGGCGAGCGGGAGGATCGGTGTAAATTCGAATTATTTATATGTAAGAGCCGCCGAGGTAGGAGATGGACACGAGGCGGCTCGGGGCAGGCACGTATTAAACCGCTCCAATGAGCTTCGCCAGGTCTTGGCGAGTTCTGGCCTTCGATAGGGCGGCGTGAGGGGTGCTGAGGGCGGGGCGAGGTGCGAAGGCGGCGGGACCGGGCGCTGAGGCGGAGCCCTCGGGGAGGGCACCATCGAGACACGGGGCTCTCTGGGCCGGGAAAGGGAGCTGATCAGAGGAGAGACGAGGATTGACGGGACTTTGTGCGATGCTGTAGGTAGGTGTGTTTGATTAGCCTGGTGTGCGAGTTCTGCCGGTGTTGAGGGAAGGAGGTTGCTGTGGGGAGGCCATGAGGGCTTGGGAGCCTCTCTGGTGGGCACAGCCTGGTGGTACCGCAGGGCAGGGGCCCTCAGGGCTGCCAGGCTGCTGGGGACAGGTCTCTTGTGGTTGTCTGGGCTGATATGGTTTCTGTCCCCTTCCCTGGGAGCTAAAGTGAGATTTTTGGCTTCATACTGAAAGTTTGGTTCCTTCTTTCCCACTTTAATACGTCCTAGCGGCAGAATAGCTATGTCAGAAATATGGCTGTGGGAATATGCAATGTAAAATGCATAGAGAGGATGCCATTGATTCACGGGTTTGAACAGCCTGGTTGGTTCTCCTTCCAGCTCCCAGCTAACACAGGCACTGGTGTGTCTTCCAGCCATGGGGCAGCCTGACATCTCCTATTCCAAAATATCTGTTCTCCCTGAAGTACATGTGTTATGTGTCACTGTATGTGTTAGGTATATTTCAAAACATCGACAGAAAGTATTGTTTATGTCTTGAGTTAGTTGAAGTTGGCAGTACTATGTAAATTCTGGTGTGTATGTCCAAGTTTGGCCTCTTCCTTCAGCTTCAATGCTGAAATGCTTGGGCTGCTGTGAAGGCGAGAGATGAAATGCTTTCAAGTGCCCAGCAGGTGTTTCAGGTGAACCTAAGAGAAAAGCAGGCCCATGTGTTCACTCAGGCTGCCATTCCAGCTGTAAGGACACAGGGCTAATTAGGAATTCCTTTTCCCTGGCTTTTTGATTACCATTGTCTCGATTCTTATCAGATAAACTTGCATGGTGGTATTGACATCTTTTCTTAGAGAGCCTTTTGTTCCTAAAGTAAAAACGAAAATGTTCTTGAAAGAGGCTTACCATGTTAAATAAATAATGACATTTCAGCTTTATTGCTTTTAACCTCTTACCATTCTTTTGGGTAATTGTGAAGCAGCTTTGGACTGTTACTTTTCCAGCTGATTTCAAGGTTACTCTGTATAAAATCCATGTTTGTTTTTTCAGCACAAACTTACCTAATTGCATGTATCTTACCTGAGTTACATTTTTGCCTTGTCCTATCTCTAATGGAAGCAAATACTTGTAAGTTCTTCGGGAGGTTCTGTGTTTTCTGTAAACTAGCAAAGATCTGCTTAGAAATACCTCGATGTTAAGTGTTGCCTCAAGCAAAGGGATAAGGATTAGGTCCAACGCTGTAACTACAGCAAATGAGGAGAAAAGGAAATGGAAGGGGTAAGCACAGACAAGGCTTTGGTGTCGGTAGCAGGAAGACACAGTGTTTTTGTGATGGCTGGGAAACTGTTTCTGTCTGAAACGAGTTGTTGCTACAGTATTGAAAGTGCAGGGTAACTGCAGGGGGCTCAGTCACTGCAGTGTGTAACGGGGAAAAGGAGCGAATGCAGAAATTTCCTGCAGGCTTTGAAAGCCTTTAAAGCTTTTTGGACAAGAAATTTTCTTTTATGCCAGCCTCTCTCTTGGGGCCTTGGCGTGTCTGGGCCCTGGGTGCTGTGACACCATTTCACATCCCATAAAGGCTCATTGCTGCCTTTGTCAGTGCGTGCTGGGGACTTTTCAAGTCAGATCTGTAAAGCAGCTCAGAAGATGCTGGGAAGGAGCCTTTGAGAGTTTGGCTGCTGGGGCTCGCAGCCTCCCAAATCCGAGGGTCCCTGTGGAGGCAGCCTGGCCTCCCCCGAGGTCAGATCGGGTTACAAACCCCCCTGTGTGCTGAGCCTCAGATCTGTGCGCAGCAGGACAGGGCCTCGGGTGTGACACAGCAAATGAATCTTTATCTAAAGAGAGCACATTTCTCCCTTTGGGTACAGCTTGGAGAGCCCAAGTACAAAGTACTGACCGAGCCCAACCGGTCATGGGTGGTGACAAAATGCTCCAAATCCCTGCCTGGGAAAGCTGCTGGAGGAAACCTGTGGGTGCTTCTGACCCTTTCCTTTCTCTTTCCTGCTGAAAGGAGACGCTCCAAGCAGAGTGCAGCAGAAATGCTCCTCTGGTGGGAGCTGACAGCTCCTTGACCACATTCCCCGAGCAGTTCCCATAACAGAGAAAGGCATGGCCTGTCATTCTGAGTACTTCCCATCCTAAACAGGGCTGAAGCTCAAGACTTTTCTGAATTGCCAAAATGACAATTTGTCTTGTGCAGGGACCTCCCCTTCAGAAACTCTTACGCTGGTGTTTGTCAATGCCAGACTGTAACCAATAAATGCACACAAGGCCACACAGAGTGACTGCCCGGAGAGTTCCCTCCTGTGACAAGGAGTCTGAAAGCTGCAGGAGCTGAGAATCCGATGTCCATTATAGTGTGGGAGACTGGCTTCCAGTTAAAGCAGGTGTAGCACTTGATGGAAGGTTTAAGGGGGGAGAGTTTTCCTCATGACTTTTGTGCAGATGTGTGTGGAGGGCTCTGCAGTGCTGTTGGTGCTCCCCAGTTTGTTGCTCCGAGGAGCTGTGGCTCCCTGGCTGTGTTTGAGGCCAGGCTGGATGGAGCTGGGAGCAGGCAGGGCTGGTGGGAGGTGTCCCTGCCCCTGGCAGAGGGCCAGACTGGATGGTCTTTAAGGTCCCTTCCAACCCAACCATTCTGTCATTTCTCTCTGCATGCCACAAAGGAGAAATCCAGCACATTTTCTGCTGGCATATAAGCTTTTTCGCTTGTGGCAAGGTTTTAATAGAACTCCTCAGGTACTTTTCATTCAGTTTCTCTGAGAAAACATAATAAAAATCTGCAATCTTTCCCATAATTAATGCGTGTGTGGGCTGCAGCAGAGCCTCATTTCTCAAGGCCGGAGTCTGCTTCAGACAGTGGGTGTGGGAGAATCACAAACCCAGTGCAGTGAGGGAGCTCCCACACAGGCTGAACAGCAATCCTACAGGAAAAGTAGGCTGGCTGTTGGATTTCTGACTTAGCTCTCAGCTTCTTCACCTTCAGGGATCCTGAAATTGCCCCAAAAAGGGGAAGAGAGCCCCTGAGGAGTCTGTGTGGAGTCAGCACGTCCCCAGTGCAGAATTATCAGGTGTGTCTGTTCCTGGGCTTGGGTACAGTGTGGGAGGGGAAATGAGCAGGGGTGTGAGGGCAGGGAAAGGAGAGAGAAGGAGGAAATGAGAGAAGAGGAACAGAGCTGTGAGCAGCCATTGCTCTGCAGCATTGCACAGGCTGCAGCCACAGCTGAGTTTTTCCAGGGCTCCTCAAGTCCAACAGGGGTGGGACTGAAACACTGACACACATCTAGGCTGGAGCTATGAGCTGATGTGGCACTGTGCACTGCAAGTGCAGCTCTGCTTGGTTCTGTTGTCATGCAGGAGTTCTTTCTGTAAGACCCTCTCTCATTTCCTGGGAGAATCAAGTGCAAATAATGTTGGTTAACCTCAAGGTGTTGTATGTTCAGTGCATGTGAATTTTTTTAGAAGCTTAGTGCTTTGGGAAATCCGTGATAGTAGACTCCAAACTTCTAATCAAACAAAAAAACCCCACTTAGCATTTCTGTGTCTAGGTGGATGCTCACAGACATAAAATCAAGTTGCATGTGCAGCTGGATGACCTTTAGCATCACCATCAAACCCCAGTGCCTTGAGCAGGTGTATGGAAATCTGATGACAGCTGATTAAAAATAGCCTATTTCAGCATGGATGAAACAAAGTCTTCAGGGGGCAGAAGGACAGAGAAGGTGAAGAGAACATGATAATGTTTCTTGGAAATGACAGGCTGCTCTAGCAGGAACTTGCAGCTGCAGTCCTGGCCCGAGGCACTTGTGGAGCATGGACTGGGGCCCTGCAGGCAGTGTGGGGTTTGCAGACCTGTCAGCAGCAGGGAGCACTGAGGGGTGTCCGTCAGCACCAGCCAAGGGAGCAGGGAGTGCTCTGGCTGAAACCCTGCACTCCATCCTCTGTGCAGGGATGGCACAGCCACCACGGGCCTGGAACTGCTCCTTCAGGCACAGGCAGGGTGGGAGTGGACACACTGCCAGCAGCCCTAAACCCTGGGGTCATGAAATAAAAACTTGGATTTATTATTTTGTTTTATTACCTGTTCTGCCGTCTATGCTGTGAGGTTTCTTCTGGTTTTCCTATTGATGTCCACAGTTAGACATCAGCCAAGTGTTTGGAATAAGATTAAATGAGGAACATGGGACTAAACTTATCCCTTGTGCATGGCTGCCTCAGTGTAGAGTGTCTGGTTGATGACATGTATTCAGATTTGTGTGCACATCGTGTTTTCCTGTGTCATTTTTAGAAGAGAAGCTGTGTTCCTGCTATAGAAACTTGGCTTTCCTGCTTCTGAAGCCAAGCTAAAAAGGTGGGAATCCTGTGGAACTTTTTTCATGGTGAGGTTCTGAAAGGTGAGTCCTGCTTGTTGAAGACTATCAGTTTTCTCAATAATCTGAAAAGCATTTCAATGTTTCTGTGCTTGGCTTAGCAGAAAAAAAATTGAACATCATATCAGCTTTGAGCACTTTGTAACCCTCAGAATTTTTAACAAAGTATTATTCAGGGCAAACACAATTCTGCACAAATGTAAAAAGCTTCCACAGGAGTCTCCTGTGATTTCAGAGCTTCTACTGGGGCATTTGGAAAACCTGAAGACAGTCTGGTTCCATGGATGGAAAAAGGGGGAAAATGTGAGACACGAGAACCTAGATAGTTTGGCATAAAAAATCCGAATCTGGGATAATAGAAGGAAAAACAAATTAAAAAAAAAACACACCAAAAAAACCCCCAAACCAACGAAACAAATTTTCTAAAAAAATAAACAAACTGATCAAGGAAAGAAACAAAACAAAACCCCTCAACTTCCTCCAAAATCAACTTGTTCAAGTGCTTGAACAAGATTAGAGAGCAGCATAAAAGCAGGTATTTTATAGAAATGATATATCAAAGAATGAACAAGAATGAAGAAGAAAATGCTTTAAACTTTAAGGAGAAGCATTTTTTTCAGAAACCTGAGTGTGTTTCTCCACCAGTGCAGAACTAGTGAGTATCTTCAGGCAGAACCCTGTATGCTGCCAATATGCAGGCAGCATTCTTCAGTGCAGTGAAAATGGAGTATAGACAGTATTAAAATGTTCAGCACAATCATTTCCAGGGATTTATACAGCATTTGGTCTTTTATGAAATGACAGACTGATAAAAGTACTTCTGGCAAGAGTGCTTAATGTACATTGGTAACTCTGGGGGATGTAATTGCAAGGGTGCAATCCTGCTTATTCTTGGGAAAAAAAAATCTGTTTTACTTGGAGGGAATAGGATTACATTTCCACAGAGCCAAGAGTAGCTGGTGTGTACTAAATGAATCTGCAACACAGCATAATAGTGAAAGAAAATAGTTCATAGAGCATCAAAGAACCTTGAAGTCATTGTTCAAGTTTTACTTGTTCCTACATCAGTTTTCAGTAGAAAAACTTTCACTTCTCTCAGCTCTGAATGCACTGTTACCTTCCTGTGAGTAAATAAAGCTTGTTTGCCTCAGGACTTCTTTGCAAAGGAAGTTTTCATCTTGGCCTAACACTGAATGTTATCAGGTGAGGAGCAGCCTCCAGGTTTTTACAGGTAAGAGTGTGCCTGCTCAGACATGCAGAAGCCTTCAAGGTAAATCCCACAATGCTTGATATCTCGCTGCTGTTAATGCTGAAGGAAAACTGAAGGGAGCTGTAAATAAATGTGAAAGTGTGGGACTGTTGGTGTGTTTTTGTATCTGTGTATGAATAAGGGGTTCTGGCTGGAGGGTGCTGTACAGCAGTGCTTGGCTGCAGTGAATTAAGAGCTCATCCAGGGACAAATGAGAAGTTCAGGGGGTTGTGTGGGTACAGCTTTATTCTGCAGCAGTTTGAAAAAGCTCATTTTTAACTGGAGAGGAGCTTTGCTCATAGCAGAAATCAGAAGCAACAGGAAAGTCTCACCTGAGGTGCTGCTCAGCCACTTCCTTCCCTCTCTCCCTTCCTCTCCCCTCTCTTGGTTCTTTGGAGCAATTTTTCTTCTGTGCTCCCCTTTGGCCTCCTGTACACCTGCCCCTGTGTTCTCACTGTTTTGTTCTGTTTGTTAATTTGCCTCTCTGACTGAGACGGTCAAAAACAGAACAGGAATTACTGCAACATTCAGCTTCCCCAGAAAATCAGCTTCAGGGGATGGGAAGGGGTTGGGTGGTGTTCCAGCAGGAGCTCTGCTGTGGTGCTTGTGGAAGGGGCAGAGTGTGAAGATTTATGGAGAGAGAGTTCGGGTGAAGAACAAGGAGTTCAGTGTTGTGCGCTTTGGGGCAGGACCTTCCCTGGGACACTGCTCGGGCGTGCAGGCAGCAGCTCTGATGGCACAGAAGACAGGCTTGGAGTTGTGATAGGCGAGGCACTGGGAAACTCCTGTGGAGCCTCCTGGTGTTCCCCTGCCCAGCTCAGGACGTGCTCAGCAGCCAGAGCAGCGCCGGTGCTGCTGTGCAGGGAAATTGGGTTCCAGAGCCCTGCTGACCTTGGGGCTTTGTGACAGAGCTGGAGGAGCTGCTGTAGTAAAAATGACACTCAAGGTCAACCTTTCTGCCCTTGTTTCGTTTGAAAGAGAAAAGTGGGAGCAATTCTTCTGCCCAAGTTATTCTAGTGGAAGAGCATTGCTGCTTTAAAGACAGAGTTCCTCACACTGGATATCCATGGATATTTTGCTACAGAATCATTTTCCTTTGTAATGAGAGAAGGTTATTTAGCCATTATCAGTAAACAGTGCATCTTAGAAAACGTGATGCTTTTCCTGACACTTTAATCTCTTTTTATATCCCAGAAAGCAAATAGCATCATGATTTCTCCCAAAGTATTAGTGAGATTTATTTTAAACCCACACAACCAAGCCTTGTAAACAGGTGTTAAGTCCTTTGGTGATGACTCTAAAGCAATGTTAATTTTTTTTTCTGTCAAATTGCTTTTCATCTTACACTGGGATTATGTGACTTTCTGTGCCTCATATAGGATTAAATTTCGAACTGTCAGAAAGTTTTTTGGAAATGATTTGCACTTTTTGTAGTCAAGAGTCCACATGAAACTCATTCCTTAGGTAAAGAGCATCTCCCTAACAACAGGCTGGTGCAGGACACATCTTTAACTGCAGATTTTGAAGTGTGCCAGTTGTAGCCATGGACTGCTTGAGAGATTCTCTTAAGGCATGAAAATATTCAATAGCATTGGGCTATTTTGTCTTCATTTCAGTGTCTGTTCTATAAGCTTGCTGTGCTTGACTTAAAATATAAAAAAATATCAGGAAAATTAACAGCTCTAGCAGTTAGTCAAATGATGGAAAACCAGCAGTTCCAGTGAAAATGTTAAATGTTTTCTATGGCATCAGAGCCTGGAAAGGCTGGTGCCTTTGCTGCCCTGTGTAACAGCCAGAGGCATCTGTGTGCTGCTGCTGCTGCTGAGATAGAGACCCTCTGCAGCCTCTTTGCTGGCTGTATTTCATTAACTTTTATAAACCTCTTGCCTTCGATAGCAGCAAATGAAACTCCAGCACGATGCCTCCCTCTAGGCCCCAGACAGCTCCAGCCGGCAGTAACTCAACGCTGGAGCTGAATAAAAGACAAATGATTCTGTCACCTGTCAGCAGCTGCAGCTCATCGGGGGCAGTGCCGGGTACTTAGAGCGGGAGCGGCGGGGCTGTTCCCGATTCCTGCCGGTTCCTGAGTCCCCCGCGGCTCGGCGGGGGCTCGGCGGGGCTCCGAGCCTGCGGCAGGGCCCTGCTTCCTCTGGGCCCCGGCCCTGCGCCCCCTGCGCCCCCTGCGCCCCCTGCGCCCAGGCAGACGGCACCAGGAACACAGCCTGCACTGGCAGTGGTTTTTTGGGGGAGTTCGGGGAGGTACAAGGTGTGATAAACTCAGCTTTACCTTCTGCTCTGTGTGTTTGTGTAGGGCAGAGCACAGCAACCACGAGCACACCAAAACCTGTGCTTGCTTAGGAACAGACTTTGTGTGGTCTTGCTCAGAGCAAAACAAGATCTGAGCCTTCCAGGCAGCTCGACACAGCAGCTCTCTGATGTTCTCCAGCATTTGTTCCTTCTCCTCCACATGGTCTGTGTTGCACGTGGCACATTAGTACTGATTGAGAAGTGATTCTGGTGACAGGTCCTGATTAACCCTGCTCTGAGGACTGACAGAAACAGTGTTCTCACAGTGTCCACCCCAGACAGGTGTGTCTTATTTTACCCTCTAGAACTGATGCAGCTTGTTTTATTTACTAGCAAATGTTTTAGTTTGTTTTGTTGGTTTTTATTCTTTTAAAAGCTTCCTAAGTCTCCAGCACCTCAGTACTTTTTCAGTCTAATGAAGCATTTGATGCTGAAAGGCAGCCTACTGAAAAGTCACCTGTAAATTCCAAAAATAAAGCAATGTTTCTATGTATTTGCTTTCATTTTTCTTTTTCAGACTACGGAGCATTGTTTCTCTCCCACACACACACACAAAATCACCCAGAGTTTGTCATTTGAGTACAGGAGAGGTTGGTTTCCTTGAGCCTGTCTCTCTTGCTGTGGGAGGTCTCAGCTATTGAGGTTTCAGAATTGAGACAGCCCCAGTTTGACAGGTATTGCCATTGTGTGTGGGGGGTTGTGCTGCTTTGGGCTGGACACAGAGAATTTAATTTCCCTTGTGATATCCTGTGTGGTTCCATGTTTTGCTGAGTTTAGGCCTGGGTGCCTGCCATGGTTAAATTCCAATAGGGGCCATGCCCAGTTCAGGAAACTGCTTGGATCCTGCATGGAGCTGGAAGTGACCTGATTTAATGCTGTCAGTCCTTAAGTTGTAGTTTGCAGAATTAGACAGAAAAGCTTCTGTGATTTATTGCACAGCTGCTTATCAGAAAAGGACAAATGTATTTGAGACTTGCTAAGTAATGTGTGCATACATCAAGCTGCTCTGTCAATGTCACACTAATTATCCAATAATGTTGGACTTAATTCTTGGTGTAAACTTAGATGTGCATTCCCTTGCATCGCAATCAATCATTTACTAAGCCATACCTGTTACTGCAAAAATGCTGCTAGTAAAGCTGATCCCCCCAATTAGCTGAGAAAACAATAGGAAGAGATTTCCCCTGTCCTCTATTTGTTTCCTCAGGCATTAGAAATTTATTTCATTCAGTTGGTGTGGACAGATTTTGCTGTTTAATGAGCACCAGCATGGGATGATTGTGTCGCAAAAGTAGCAGTCTAGTTAGAAGATTGCAGTTTTCTGTTTCTGGCCTAGACTTCAGTCAAGAGATGAGCTGTAATCATTGCATCCAGTTTCCCTGATCTTTATCAGGATTCTCTGCAGCTAACCTTACAATAAGTGTTTCTGTTTTGAAAACCTCTTTGTTCAAACTAATCCTTCAGATTTTAATTCTTCTTTAAAAAAAGCCCTAAACAAAACCAACAAATCATAAAACCCAAATCCTGTCTCCTAGGTCTTTAGGAAGTGAGAGAAAGCATCATAAGTTGCTGTTGCTCTGCTGGAACAAACTGTGAAAATTACTTACTCTAGTTTCAGTCCTTGTTTTATGCTTGGCAAATAAAAGAAATAGAAGGAAAAGACACAAGTTATAAGAAATGCCAGCTGTTCTGGGATTTATTTTCTTTTGCAATTGAAAACTAGTAAAGCTAGTTACCATCTGACTGTCAAAAACCTGTAGTCTGTCAAAATATTATGGTACAAAATGAGGTGGACAATCCTTGCATCTGATGAATGGGAACAGGGAAAGGAAAAGCAGGTTAGAGAAACATAAGAGAGAACAGGAGGAATACTTTGTTTCCTGGCAACTTTCTCACAGCACACTGCAGTGCCGAGATGCTTCTCTCTAAATTCATTGGATGTGACAGTGATGTGAAATTTTACAGCTTGTTTCACAAGCTTTCCTTTTTGTTCAGGCAGTCTAAAGCTCTGCTCATGGCAGCAGGGAAAAGAAATGCAGGAGGTGATAGGGCTTCACTTCTAATTGGTCATTTTGCATTTGTAGCTGATGTTAGTGATGAATAGGCCAGAGCTGCTATTGTAGATGCAGGGGTGGCTTTTCTGCTGCACTCTCTCCTTCACTTGGTAGGTACAGAGGGACCATCAGGGCACAAGTTTTAGCTCTCACTGTGTCTAGCTCCACGCTTGTTTAAAGCCATCCAAATAATTTCCTGGTATCAGCAGGTGCATTTCAGGAGTTTGCCAAATAACTTGAGTGAGCAAAGATTATTGGGCAATGTCTTCTGTCCACGTGGCTTTAGGTGCAATATCTGAGTCAGGGAAGTCACAGTTCAGATTATGTTTTTAAGAAAGACAAACAAGAAAAGCAGCCAAAACACTGCACCACCACCCAGAAATGAGACAAAGAGGCTTTAAAAGTACCCTGTGTTTGCTGTAGAATTTCTCTGTTTAAAAATGCTTTCTAATGACCTCTTGACTTAGTGTCTGCAGAAGAACCTGCCAGGAGTACCCAGCTGACCACCCTGATCCTGCTTTCCAGAGCAGAACTCACTCCTGGAGCAGGGATGCCCCAGTGTCCTGTGTGCACCTGCTCTCTCTGAGGTAAGCCCACAGGAAAGGACAATGGCTGGAGGGCTGTGCTGTGTCCTGACTGAAGTCCTGCTCCCAAGATGCTGGAAAATGGCTGATCAGGTTGAGGTAAGTTTTGTTGGTTGTGTCTGAGGTCATCTGTGGTGATGGTCACTGCACACTGACAACACCTCATGTGCACCTTTCCTCCAGCTGGGGAAGCCCACACAGCTGAGTGAGGAGTCCAGGTTGTTGGATGCTGTGTGTGCATTATTGTCATGTGCTTCTGCTCTTCATCGTGGCTCTCACAGTGTGAGACAGGATGTGATTAATGAGCAGACAGATTTGTTTTAGGAATAGCTGAGATAGTTCATGTCCCCTGGTTATGGTACAAGGAAATCATCCCAGCAGGATGGCAGGACATGCTTCATTCATCTCTTAAGGCTCATTATCTGAACAGGCTCACAGAAACATGCCAGGGAATGCCTTAGGAACATGACAGCTCATTAATCATGTAGTCCTGCAATAGAAATAGACATCAAGTGCATTAATTACTCCTCAAACAGTTAGATTTGTTGGGACTTTCTCTTAGCTAGTGTTGGAAGATGGCTCATTTTCCAGGAATAACACTCACTTTGCCTCCTTGTTTCTAAATAATCAGTAAAGTTCTAACAGAAAAATATCTTGAGTACCAACATGTGTCAATATAGATTAATGTGCTTGAAATTCTAAGTCATATTCTGTGTTACAATAATTATTCCTTTAAAATGGAGCTAGGTAAATGTTGTTTGCCTCCAGTTTTATTACATGCTACTGCTTTTAGAGCTAAAGCAATCATATGGAATAAAAGATGCATAATTCACAACATGAGGTGGAGAATGAAGACATCTGCTGGGCCAATAGTTCCTCTTTTGAGGTACCTTTAAAAAAAAAATCCTTCCATCTTTTCCTTGGATGCTGGTTTACCTCTAGGAACTCTCACAGGAAGAGTAAACAAGGTTTAGGAGAGGTGGTGATGGGGGCTTGTGCCCTTAAAGCACTGTGGGGATTTTTTTCCCCTTGTCAATCAGCAAGCCTTATAGCCAAGCAAAAGTCAGTCTCCTTCTTTGGAAATGCAGTCTCTAAAGTAATAACTCAGCAGACCACACTGGTGTGCACCAGAAGAAGTTTAAAAGCCCAATGTCAAGAAGAGAACATGCTGTGGGCTGATAAGATTTGAGCAGGTTTTCTTAAATGCTTCAGGGATTTTGGTGAGTTACTGGGGGCAAAGCTTGGTGCAATTTCTGCATAGGCTTTATTTTTTAGCTAGACTTTAAAAATTGAAGAAAAATAAAATCAGATGTGTATAGATAAATGATGGAATTGATACAGAGGAAAGTTAAATTAATATTAAATGCAGAGATGTATTGAGAATGTGGGCTTGAGCACATTAGACAGAGCACATCATCACCGTGCCTGTTGGAAATAAATCCCTTGCCCAGCTCTTAATTGTCATTCCTACGCTGTGCAGACATCATTTCACATCATGAAGTTTGTAATCCTTTTGCCTGTGGCTTGAATAAAAGCCAGGATTCATTCTTCTGGTTCTTACTGTCTTTATGGCATTTCTTTCAGTAGCAGATTCTATGTTTAATGAGGCTCTGAGGTGCAAAATTTAAAGTGACATCCTGTTTTCATGCAAGTTACTAGCAAATGGCCAAAAGTACCAGGAATTTGCCTTAACTTCTGAGAACCAGCCTGGAACAGAGATCAGGAGAGTGGTTTAGGCACAGGTTTGGTTTTCTGGGACTTGTGGATAACATTGGTGGCACCTCACCCCAAAAATCCTGGAGCCATCAGTGCCACTGGAGCTCAGAGTCTGGCTTGGCAGTGAGTTGGCTTTGCTTGCAAAGAAAGAGAGCACTCAGTGTGAAGGAGCAAATGTCTACCAGCACTAGACATGAGCAGGAGCAGGTGCACTCTCATCATAGTGAAATCAGGACTAATCAATTATTGGCAAAATGCTGCAACTCATTTGTGATTGATTTGATCCAAACTTTCCCATTTATGTTTTTTCCTCTGAACCTAGGGAAGCATTTCCCTTAATTTGCTGCTTTTGATGATTTATCAGTTCTGGTTTTGAGTCCAGGTGTTTAGATAATAGTGAAAATCTCTGGAATAGGTGATCCTGGCTCCTGCCTGATAAGAGGAGCTGGTTGTTAATCTGCAGTGCCAATATGTATGAATTTAGTGAGGAAAAACAAAGGGAAATGTGAATGCATTGATGTTTCCCACTGGCTTTTTCTCTCATATTCTTTGAAAATAATATCTTTCAGTACCAGAACTGTGAACTGTGGAGGGGTCGAAAGGACTGGGGGAGTATCAAGCATGAGAGCAAAGGAATAAAAATGAACTGAAGGGACTGAAAGATTAATCGGATTTATTTCATTTTAAATCACTCAGCCCTGATGCTGTAGCATGAAAGGCCCAACAGAAAAACAGAAGCAAGAGCAGTGGGCAGAGCACAGCAGCAGGAGTTAGCCAAGGCATTGGGCCATGTTAGTGGGGGGTGTGTGTAAATCTGGGTTTAGTGCTCCTGCCTGGGCTGTGGTCCCTTGGACTCAGCCCTGATTGCTGCTGGGAGTGAAGGAGACTTGTGCTCTGTCCCTCTGAACACCTGTCATGAGCCATTGGATATCTCAGGAAGAGCGCCAGTAAAACTCTTGCACTGGACTTCCGGAGGGCAGACTTTGGCCTGTTTAGGAGACTTATTCAGAGCATCCCTTGGGAAGCAGCCCTTAAAAACAAAGGAGTTCAGGAAGGGTGGGCATGCCTCAAAAGAGAGATCTTGAGGGCACAGGAACAGACTATCCCTGTGTGCCGAAAGATCAGTCAATGGGGTAAACGTCCAGCCTGGCTGGGCAGGGAGGTTTTGGAGGAACTCAGGAATGAAAAGAGGATGTATCAGCGCTGGCAGGAGGGTCAGGTCTCTAAGGAAATATTCAAGAAGGATGCTAGAGCATGCAGAAAAAAAATTAGGGAGGTCAAAGCTCAGTTTGAACTTAGAATGGCAACTTCTGTAAAGGATAATAAAAAATGTTTTTATAAACACATTAATGCTAGAAGGAAGGGTAAGACCAGCCTTTGTTCTTTATTGGACAAGGGAGGGAACTTAGTATCTGCAGATGAGGAGAAGGCAGAAGTGCTTAATGCCTACTTTGCCTCAGTTTTTAGTGGAAAGATGACTTGCCCTCAAGACATCTTCCTGCCTGAGCTGGTTGGTGGTGTCAGGGAGCAGAATGGTCTCCACATTATCCAAGAGGAGGCTGTCATAGAACTCCTGAAATGCCTGGATGTTCATAAATCTATGGGACCAGACGGGATCCACCCCAGGGTAATGAGAGAGCTGGCAAATGAGCTTGCAAAGCCACTCTCCATCATTTACCAACAATCCTGGCTCACTGGTGAGGTTCCGGATGACTGGAAGCTGGCCAATGTGATACCCATTCACAAAAAAGGGTGCAAAGGAGGATCCTGGTAATTATAGACCAGTCAGCCTGACCCCAGTACCTGGCATAATAATGGAACAGTTTATATTAAGTGCCATCACAGAATTTACAGGATGGATAGGGTATCAGACCCAGTCAGCATGGCTTTAGTAGGGGTAGGTCATGTTTAACCAACCTGGTCACCTTTTATGACCAGGTAACCCGCCTAGTGGATGCAGGGAAGGCTGTAGGTGTTGTTTATTTGGATTTCAGCAAGGCCTTTGACACTGTCTCCCACAGCATACTCCTAGACAAGCTGGCAGGCCGTGGCTTGGACAGGAGCACTCTTTGCTGGGTTAAGAACTGGCTGGATGGCTGGGCCCAGAGAGTGATGGTGAATGGTGCTGCATCCAGCTGGCGGCCAGTCACCAGTGGTGTCCCTCAGGGCTCTGTGCTGGGGCCAGTTCTGTTTAATGTTTTTATTGATGACATGGATGAGGGTTTAGAGTCTTTCATTAGCAAATTTGCAGATGACACTAAGCTGGGAACGTGTGTTGATCTGTTAGAGGGACAGAGGGCTTTGCAGAGGGACTTGGAACTGTTGGATGGATGGGCAGAATCGAATGGGATGAAGTTCAAGAAGTCCAAGTGCCGAGTCCTGCACTTTGGCCACAATAACCCCCTGCAACGTAATAAGCTGGGGACGGTGTGGCTGGACAGTGCTCAGGTGGAAAGGGACCTGGGGGTGCTGGTTGACAGTCGGCTGAATATGAGCCAGCAGTGTGCCCAGGTGGCCAAGAAGGCCAATGGCATCCTGGCCAGTATCAGGAATGGTGTGGCCAGCAGGAGCAGGGAGGTCATTCTTCCCCTGTACTCAGCACTGGTGAGGCCTCACCTGGAGTATTGCGTCCAGTTCTGGGCCCGTCAGTTTAGGAGGGACGTTGAGATGCTTGAGCGAGTCCAAAGGAGAGCAACGAGGCTGGTGAGGGCTTGGAACACAAGCTGTGTGAAGAACGACTGAGGGAGCTGGGGTTGTTCAGCCTGGAGAAAAAGAGACTCAGAGGTGACCTTATCACCCTCTTCAGCTTCCTGAAGGGTGGCTGTGGTGAGCTGGGGGTTGGTCTCTTTCTCCAGGCGTCAACGGACAGAACATGAGGACACAGTCTCAAGTTGTGCCAAGGGAGATACAGGCTAGAATTAAGGAGGAAGTTTTTTACAGAAAGAGTGGTCAAATACTGGAATCATCTACCCAGGGAGGTGGTGGAGTCACCATCCCTCAATGTGTTTAAAAAAAGACTGGATGTGGCACTTGGTGCCATGATCTAGTTGAGGTAGTAGAACATGGGTTGGACTGGATGATCTTAAAGGTCTCTTCCAACCTAGAAATTCTGTGATTCTGTGATCTCACAGTTACAGGACACTGTGCTATGGACATGAAAGTTTATTTTATGAACTCATTCAGAAATCTAACAAGACAAGGGTTCAAAATGCAAATCTTGCATAAATGTGTCTGGCAATGACTCTACACAGAGCTGTTGCTGTGATTGTCCTGTTTGCTTTCAGCAGCAACACATAATGAATTCAGACACAGAAAAATGACTGTATTAATGCACTAGGAACAAATTTAGATACTTCATGTGAAACCACTGGAAACTGGAGATGCATTCCCATCATACTGCCTTCATCAAATTCCTTTGTACATAACCTCTATTTTTTTTAGATTCAGGTTGTGTTGAACATGACCCAATTTAACTACATTAATTTTTACTGTTTCATGACAGAAGCCTGGAGATTCAACAGTATTTTACATTCTAAAATAGTGTCCTGATTTTATATGATTTATACTGTAAATTGGTGTATATTTCTCAGGAATGGCTGCAGATACTCAGCCCTAGGTAAGTGTGATCAACAGGATGTGAAAGCACTGGATGATTCCTGGAGGTAAGGAATGTGCTTGTTTTATGAGGCATTAATGCCTGTCAGCTCCAGCCTGTTGAAAGACTCTAACTTTGTGTTTCTGCTTCAAGCTCAGGTGAAAGTTTTCTGTACTTTGAAGTTGATGAATACCTAATTTTCATAGACTGTGAATTCATAGTAATTTCATTTTGTAATAGGCATCATGCAACTTGAAGGAGACTGATTTATTTCTTTTATTATTTGTTTTCCTTGTGCGAAATGCAAAGAATTCTGAAAAGCAGAGAGAATCACTGTACATTTGTATGTTAATGCTACCAGGTAATCATCTTGAAAGAGTGGATGTGATTAACACCTTGAGTCATAAACTGAGGGAAATGCACAACACTTGGCAGGGAAGGAAACGTCTGATACAATGTGAAAACACCTGGCCAGGAAATTGTTTTCCAAAAACTGAAAATCACAAGCAATTATCAAGTGTTTTACCTGACTATGCTCATCACTCTGTTTCAGTGACACTTGAACTGATATCATGTTTCATCTCTCAGCAGTGTGGTTTTTGGATAATCACCCTAGATCTGTGTTTTGTACTCTCCCATCTTCCTGCTTGATGTGCACAGCAAGTGCTTCCCTGGTGCACTTGAAGGGGCAATCAAGGCTGCAGCTGGAATCAGGCACTCGTGACAATTGATAGGAAGAGCTTCATTTGGCAATTCTCATCAGGAGGGGTCTGACAGGATGCCCAGGTGGCCCTAAAGCAGCCTGAGCTGAATTCCAGGGAACGGAGCCTGCAATGCCAATTCTGTTAGCATGGACTGGGGCTTTCTGTCAGGAGCTTTGCTCGGGGTGAACAGATGGACTTTGGGGTGTGAGGAATTGCCAGAATATGGTGGCACTTGTACTGGCTTATAATAACAATTAAAGAGGAAGCTTGTCCATGATACCCAGCTGCATACCGTACAGGAAAAGAAAGGGCAGCTCCAGCCTTTCCATACCCATTTATGCATTTTATTTTTATTACATATTTTCTCAGAAGAAAAGGTGGAGTGATAGGGACAGAGCCAAAGGATGCTGGGTTCCCTTTGACTCTGAGAACATTTATAACTCATAAATCCAAATGCTGTTTCTGGCTTTGGAATATGGTTGTGAACCATTCATGGTTTTTATTGTGCTAATAACCCTTTTCCTGTTGCTGGCCTCAGACACTCAGTAGAAAACTGCCTTTTCATGTCAGAAAAGGAGCTTCCTGTCTCAAATCATTCCAGGACACACCATAAAACTGACATCCCTACTGGTTTGTTCCTCATCTCAGAGATGAAAGTTGCAGTAAGAAAAAATGGCACTCTGTCCCTCAGGGAGCAGGTTCAGAGTAGGTCAGGTCCTGACATTCTTACACAGCTCCAGGAAAAAAAAAAGGATGTAAATCAGGTTGGTTTGTTAAGGAAATGAGGTGAATTTTCACCTCAGGTGGTGACAGTGCTTCCCTGGCACCTGCCCTTAGGCTGTGTGAGGTCAGCTCTGCCCTACAGTAGAATTCCTCACAGTATTTTATCAAGCAATTCTTTTTGGGTGAACCTCCTAACCTGACACAACATGAGGGGCCATTGGGTACTGCAGATCACACATGAACACAAAATGTTATTGGCTTTTATTTGAACTTCAGGTACCATGACCTCACAGAAGGCTGTACCTTCCTAGTCTGGTGTTTTCATCATGCTAGAAAACCATGTTGGTTTTAGTTGGAGACCGTTTCTTTGATTTTTAGCATGTTGAGGGGATATTCTTGCTTTTTCCCCATGATAACTTTATTACTTCATGAGCTGGAAAAATAACAGGGAAATTTTCAAGCAATTTAGTGGTTTCACTCTGAAGTATAGCAAAAAATCAAAGTCTCAAAATATTTCAAGGAAAGGCTAAAATAATCAAATAAACTTTGGAAAACATTATTTTTCACTGCAATTGAATAATTCATATCAATGCATACAGGAGGATTAAAGATAAATGGAACAAGGGAATTTGAAATGAGAAAAAGGAAAGCTTAAGATGAGATAAAAACAGTCTGAGTTCTGCATTTTGAATTTTCCTGGTTTAAAAAAAAAGAATTTATTTCAATCAGCACATTCTGGTATTCTGGTACCAATACAACATTTTCTGCAGATGACCTGCTGGGAATTTTTTTAATTCTGTCCTGTTGTTTGACAGTGGATTTCAGACCTTGTTTTCCTTTGATTCCTATTTGCTCTGGGGCTTGCTCTCTTTCAAACTCTCTCAGGAGTTCCAAGATCTCTGAGCCATAGGTAGATCTGTTTTTGACCCCTTGTGTCGCTTGAGGTGGCGATTGGAGGAGAGAAGGTACAAGGTGATGGGAAATGGACTTGATGAGTCTTGGAACCATGAAGATCATCCAGTTCCACCCACCCTGATGCAATGGTTAAATTGGTAGAGGAGGCTGTAACCAGGCTAATTAATTAAGAGTTCTGTGTCCAAAGGTAAAAAAAGTGCTAATCTAATTTAACATGTGCAAATGAGAAGGCTGGTGTTAAATTCAAGCAGGGAGTGGAAACTGCATGCTCTGAGGACCTGGCCTGCTGATGCCTGGAGTGGCATTTCCAGTCAGATTTGAGAGGATCAAGGTAAGCCCAGGAACTGGAAAGATGGTGTGTGCTTCTGAATAATCAAAACAGGCAAAAAACTGGGGGAATAAAGAGTGTTGGTTTAAATGAAATCAAATGTTTTCAAGAGATGTTTAAGAATATGCATCATTGTGCCTTGTTCAATTACAGACTTAATTTCTTCAGCTAAGTCCGTGCCTAACTGTGAGCACAAAAATTCACCTGCCATTTTTCCAACTCTAGGAGGTTAAAGTCACTGCTTCATATTACATGTTGAAAATGTTTTAGGTATTCCATTTAATTCACACGCTCCATTTAATCTGCAAGTTACAAGAGTCAGAGCTGACTCCTTCGATCTCTAAAGCCACAGACATACCTGAGGTGCATCTGTGTACGACAAGGATTGAAAGTGGAGCAGCCCATTGGACCTCTGGAGACCTGGTTTTGTTTTTTGTCTGCCACTGGGTGGGTCTGGAGAAGCCACATTGCTCTGCTGCATCCTTGGTTTGCCTCTCAGGAGGGAAAAGATAATATCACTGACCTTTAGAAAGCACTTGAGATCTAATTATTTTAGATACGGGAGCATTACAGGACAGGTTTGCATTTTTCAGTGTAAAAACTTGGTTACTTTTTGAGTGGCAACAGAGCTTTTTCCCTCTCAATTATTTATAGATGAAATCAGAACTTAATGGTCAGTCCAAAGCAAGTGGTGCTTTGAAGAGGAGGCTGAAGGCACAAGATGACTCAGGCCATTGAAAGAGTACATTTCATTTGCAACAGGGTTAAACACCATTATATTTATTAAATGTAATGATCTAGTAATCAAGGAAAGATAAAAATCTCTATTAGCTTTTCATTGAATGACATTGTAAAAAGTAGCTCCAAAGGCTCTTTGTGGTAATGTCTTTGAGTGAATGTCTTCTACTCACATTCTACCTTCTCAAATACTTGAATATGGAGATTTCAGGAGTTTTTACATATTTCTAGTACTGAGCCCTCTGAAGAGATGAGTAGGTTATGCCATTTCTCTTGTTTAGTAAGTCACAGTAAGCAGCATCTGTATTTTTGTAGAGCACAGCCCTATTGCTCTTTTAAACAGTGTGCTGACAAAACAATTTCACTGTAATTGAAACAGCTCACTGCCACTCCTCTAGAGAAAATAAAACTGAATTTGATGCCCTGGTTGTTACTGACAAGGCATTTCATCATGAAAACAGTTAAAGTTTCATTTAAATCATTAGACTAGGTTATAAACAGTGGAATACCTCATAGCCAAGTTTTCTTACTTGTTCTTGTTGTGAACTTTGTGTTGCACAGAGAATATTGACACAAACAAGAGAAACCTGCAGCACTTTGCAGCATTGGCTTTATGGATAATCTTTGGCCAGAACATTTGTACTAATTGAGCCTCTCCAGTCCCCTGCCTGCTGTGTTGGTTGTAAACTGGAAACCATTGCTGCATAAAAACAGAAACCCAAATATTTGGGTCTATCCAGCCAAACAAGGACTGTCTCTAGGTTAGCAGTCTAGCTGGTTCCACAATGGAAATGATGAAAAGCAAATATGCAGCAAAAAAGAATAATTCTGGGCATTATCTTGTACTCCTGAAGGTTGACTCAGTTATCCACAGTTCAGTCACTGAGTGTGGATAAAGCCTGGCAGAGAAACCAGCTCGGTCTGTGTGAGCTTCCTTGTGCTGGGTATTTGCACAGGAAACATGCTTGGGAAATCTTGTCTGTGTGTTCAGCTAAAGCATTTCGCTTGCTGCAACCTGCATTTGAGTGCTGACTTACCTAGCTAACTAACTTTGGAAAAATTCAGACAACTCTCTGAAATTACCTAAAAATCACTGCCTCAAACACGTGAATGTGAAGAATTGGGTTTAAAAAGAAAAGCAGAAATGAAACAAATTTTTAAAACTCATGCCAAAACCCAGCAACCCCCCAAAAGGGTAAAAAAGAAACATAAACCCTAGCCCAAGCACTGTAAGAATTATATTTCACCTGCAGACTTTGAGTGTTTGTCTGCCTGGTACTTGAGCAGAGATCAGAGCCTTTTGTAATCCTGTTGTCATCCAGTGATAAAACTGGCGGAGAATAAAAAGGGAAAAGGATGCTTCCAGCTGAGATGGGAACAAAATCTGGTGAGAAAGGATTTATGGGTGTTCTTAGGGACAAAACAGGCTAAATATTGTGGTGTGCTTTGTGATGTTTTTAAACTTTGGCACCAGGAAAGTCTCAAAGGGAATTTTATTCCTGTGACTTGGGTGGTTTGTGCCTGTGTAGTGGCGTGCCTTGCTGTGAGCATGTGCACATAATTTCCTTCATGTGAGCACCCCTTGGATACAGCTCCCTTTCAGAATTGTTTTCTCTCTGAGCTCACATCTCAATCTGTCTACCCCACTGCCCGTCCCTTTGCCATTAGATCCAGCTCAGGATGAGCAGGACAGGTTGCTGTGCCTCTGCCCTTTGCTCTGAGGGACACTGGTACTGATTTCCTTTCTGGTGCTCGGTGGCTCCGTTATCAGGTCCTTGGGTTGCTTTAGTTCAGTCTTTTCAGCCTCTAGCCATTACAGATTCTTTCTCCAAAGCATCTTGAAGATGTTGCTTTGCTCTATTGCTCCCTGAACAGACTTTGAAAGCTTAATGTCCCAATTTTTGTAACAAATTCGTGTATGATTGGAGAGTGCTGCCAAAAGATTGTGTACTGCTGATGGTTCTGATCATTTTTAACTTTGCTTTTTATTCCTCTGCAGCCTCCCAATTTTCTTTCACATCAAACATTCTACCTCAGCCTTCAGAGGATCTTGTTTCCCTTTCCCCTTTTTGCACTGGTGTTTACCCAGAGGTTGGATTCTGCCTGGGTCCATTTCCCTCAAATACACCTCTGTGTGCTTTTTCAGTGTATTGGCCCCACATTGCATGTGACAAAGTTTCTAGAAACATCTGTACTTCATCATCTCCAACACCTTTTTTGAACACTACTGATCCTGACAGTGACTCTCCCGTGTACATGTCAGCGGTCCATCGTGATGATCCGTGTCCCTCCATTTCCCAGTGCCACTGCAGCTTGTCCCTGTTCATCAGCTCTGCCTGGCTCTGCCTTTCCCTGCTGCCTCTTGTGCAGTGAGTCTGGAACCTGGCCTTGGCTGCCCAAGGGCTGCTGCAGGGACATTCTGGGCAGCGCTGTTTGCTCTGTGCAGAGGGGTTTGGTTTCTGTTCCTGTTGGGAGCCCTTCCCTTTAAAGGCTGACTGCTCAAAGTGAGAAATCTGTGCCCTACCTTTGTCCAGGGCAGCACAGAGACAATTCACAAACAATCCCTGTCCAGAAAGGGATTGAGCTGACAGCTCATGGTGGTTCATTTTCCGTTAGCCTTTGTTTGGAATTAATTGGTGCTTGGAGAACAGAATTTTGCCTGTAGAGTTAAACTTGGCTGATGTTTTGGTATTTGTGATTTCTGTTCAATTTTTTGTGCTTTATTTCATTTTACACCATGAGAGCTTAGACAAGGATATGATGTTTCCTTGACACTTTTAGCAATAATGTAAAAGAAAAATTTTTAGACAAATTGATCATACCCTGCACACTCTGATGGGTCAAACTGTGTGTCACATAGATGTTTTTCAGTTTTGGCCAAACAGAGATGGAAAAAAATTTCCTGGAAATTTAAATGTTAATAAGATTTTGCCCCGCTCATTTTGTGTGCATTCTTAGAAAAATGTCTCATTGGGTTGCTAAATTTAAACATATAATCCACAGAAGATGTTAAGCACCGATTCACTTCTAATGCTTTGAAACTGAATTCCAGAGTACATAGCTTCAGTTTCATATCTAATTTTTAGTGCTTATTTTCCTGCTTGTTTTTTTAAAGTGCTCTTCCATAGTTGGATTTTTTGTCCTTTAACAAATGTTATAGACTCCAAACAGTGACAATGTTCTCTCAAATTTTTATCCCTATTCTTCAATCCCAGCCCTAATTAATTTAGCTGCTGTATTTCAGTGGATTAAGTGATTCTTATGCACAAAGTCAGACAAATATTTTAAGCTCCTTTGGGATAAAAGTTACAGGTGATACACATTGCAGTTGGACCAGAGGATTGTTATGGTTCCCTTCCAACTGAAATATTTTCTTCTCTGAAATATTTTGTATTATTGCCAAGTCTTGTGGAAAAGTTCTACCTGTCTTGACACACTTCAGATTATCAAACAGTTTACATTTGGTCAATGCCATCAATATCTTTTATGGCCTATTTGGATGCAGATGTTCCTTTCCTTGCAGCATAAACTTGAACAAAGCCTAACCTGATCAAAATATTTTTTTTAAATCCATGTTTAACAGTTGGGTCCTAAACTCTTCTGATGTTCTATGGTAGAAGGATGAGTTTAACTGTTTCTGATAACCCAAGACAAGATAAGCCAGAAAAGAGTTAACATCATGGATCAAGAATGTAAATTCAAATAAGGAACTTATTTTTGTACTGCAGAAAAGCTGAAGGCAAGCTAAAACTGGAGTTTTCCAAAATGTTTTAATGACCCTTATAGTATGCTGGTGGGGTACAAGAAATGCTACTTTTTAATTTAAAATAAATCCAGTTTCTGCCTACTGTGTGTGGTGGGCAATTTGCAATTATGATCTTCATGATGAGTTTCCTCCATGAAATGAGAGGTGTATTATAATTTAAATAGAGCTGTAGATTTGGTTGATTTTAATTTGTGACCTAGGGTCAGCAGTGACTGGGTGTAATAACCCTGCAGTAATGTGACTCCTCAAGGCACATTTGTATAATGAGAAATCAGAACTAGTTATACGAAACACGATGATTTTTTTGCCTTTCCAATTCCAGAATGCTGCTCTCTGAGTCTCCTTTTTGGATGCTTAAAACTCCACTTTTTTAAAAAGCATGAGGTTTTTCTTGCTATAAAAACCTCTGAAGCTGTTGGCAGGCTCTGATTTACAGGGGTTTACAGATGTGTCTTGTTTCAGCATGCAGCCACAGTCCATGGTTTGCTCTCTCCTGGAAATTCAGCCTCCCCTGTCAGAGGTGTTGCCAGTAGTTGAGATTTTGGGGCCTTCAGCTTTTTGGCTGCTCCCCATTGCTGTGATTTGGGTGACTCGTGCACGGCAGTTTTATTACCTGAGATGAAGTGACAGAATTGATGTGTGTGTTTTTAACTCCCCAGAGATAAAGAGCTAGCTGGTGTGTTCTCCTAAGCATTTAAATGTGCCTTGTGCTAAGACATCAGAAGGGACTCGGTTTTTTCTGTTGAGTGCTCCTCATCTGTCAGGGGTAGGAGGGAAAACAGCACTGCCTTGGTGTCCTTGCATGTGTCACAGAAGTGCTGCTGTCTCCAGTCCAGCAGCAATAACTGTGCAAGGCTTTACAAAGTGTGACTGTTCTGGGACCCCAGACTGAACCCCGGGTGTGCACTTTGCCTGTCAGAGCAATTTCTGCAGGCCTGGAGAAGGAGGGAATGCCCTCCTCACACTGCTGTGCTTTGACAGATCATCTTGATGAAATAAGCAGTACCTGTTGGAAAATTAATGTGCCTGCTTCATTAGAGTTAATAGAGGAGACAGAAATGATTATCAAATTAAATTTTAGAATTACAAGATGCTTCATGGATGACATACAGCTGGTGTCTTGAGAATGCTAAGTTCAAAGTAGGCAAAGGATGTGTTTAGCCAGGCTTTCTGCAATATGTCTTTATAAAGAAATATTCAGGAGGTAAGCTCTGATAGTGATGTTGTTCTCATTTGACCTCAATTTGTCACTTGTACATTTGGGCACGTCAGGAATTTGTCTCTACCTCCTTCCTACGGAGCATCCTCCCTTCTCACCTGGGCAGTCCTGAGTGCCTTGCTGCTCTCTGACAGTCCCTAGAAACTGGTTCCAGTTTGGAAGGGCAGCCTGAGTGCAGAAGCAAGCCCAGCCTCCTCTCATGCTGTGTGTGCAGAGAGTGAGCAGGGAGCTGAAATTCCCTCAGGGAGGAGCAGTACAAATACACACTTGGATAGGATGGGTGGTTTTCCTGTGGGCTGTTGGACTGGGTGCAGATAGTAATGGTGGAATGGTGGCAGAGGAAAAACAAAACCTCCCTCCCTTCTGATTTATAAGGGCTTAACACAAAGTGTCTGGGGGCCATGGATGAGCAGAGAGGGACTGTGAAAGCAAAATAATCCTGGATTTAGAGCAGGACTTCAGAAATCAGAGAGGTCCTTTGTAAAGTAAACCTTGGGAGCTCACTGAAAAACCCTGATGTGCTGAAGAACTTCAAGAGACTGGCTGTGGGGAGACAAGCCTCGAAGCCTTGGGCACATCTGGGAAGAGCTAAATGGCAATAAAATAGTTCTGTTCACACCTCTTGTCTCTCATTCTAATTCTCAGAGGTCTCTGTACTGACATGAGAGCATTTGTAGCATCCTTAGGAATGGAATATAGCTCTGCAAGTGTCCATTCTCAGCATGTGCAGACCAGAAATGGGATGTCTGGGCTCATGAGGCCAGGTTCTATATCTGACTGCTTTGTCTGCAGTTTCCTTCCAAGAACAGGCACCTTGTTTTCCAGTTTAGGAGGGCTTTTAAAGAGTTCTTGGGTTGTCCATGAGTAAAAAGCAGCAGTAGAAGCAGTGTGCTTTTCCCGGGATTACTGTGTTTGTATTAGAAAGATATATATAAGATATATATATACTTATTTATATTTCAGAAAGTGTTGCCCACCTCCTCTGTATTGACACTCTAAACCTTTTTCTTAACCATTGTTCAGAAAATTGTCTAGGTACTGCAATAAAAGCAGAATTTTATATATGGGGAAGCCTTCACAGTGAAGTTTCTGGATTAATTGACTTCTTACTGTGTTAGAAGTTATTTATATGCATTTCCTGTAATTCAAGTTGTGAGCTAAATCTCTTGATTTAATACAGATAGCACTGAGGTGGAGCTTGTTCAGACCCAAGTCAGTGGTGGAAGGGGCTTGGGAGTTCCTCAGGAGAATGACTGATAATGCAGACTGGTCAGTTCAGAGTAGCAAAGGGAGTCATTTGGAGGGGCTGCTTTAAATAATGGAGATTGGAAATGTTTATTGCATGGCACACCTGTAAAAGGCACATGGTTGAAGAGTCTTTAGGAATCCCTCTGGGACCAGGTACCTGATCTGCTTCATTCAGTGCTGCTTCCAGCTGTCTCTGGATCAGGTCATGTCAGTCTCAGAGGCAGTTTCCAGTCCCCCTTTGCCATGGTGGCAGTGGGTAAATGACATTGTGTGACCCATTTAGGGTATCTGTAACCACTGCCTGAAGTCAGTGACTGCTCTCAGTCCCCAAATAGCTCAGCCTCCCTCCTTGGCAGTGGCTCCTTGGAGGTGTTGCTTGTCTCTGCTCAGAGGGGTGTGCTCTGGGATTCCTGTTTTATCCAGGGCTTCTCTGAGAGCCCTCCTTAGCACATCTTGGAGCCTGCACCTGGCACCAGCAGCAGCTCTTGCCTGCTCCTCCTTCTGCTTCCAGCTCTCACTGAGTGTGATCATCCCCTGCTGGGCACCACCAGCCACTGGCACCAGAGACCCACAGTATCGAGACCCACAATATCCCTGAGGAATCGACAGAGTCCTAAAGCCCCTTGGATTTGTCTTATCCTTAACAAATTTCACACCTTGGCTCCTGTGAGCATGATTGCTCTGATTTTTGTGGTAAATGCAGAATCAGCAGCCTAAAAAAGCTGTTCTTTGCTAAAGCTACTCACTGATTTCAGTACCAAATTCAAATCTTATTATGCCATTATTTGTTTAGTATTTTGAAACCTCATTTACAGCCATTTAGTCTGTTTGGTTACTCTCTGTTAGTAGAAGCATCTTTTCAGTTAAAGGCAGCAAAGGTCACTATCCTACAATAACCTGAGAGGTTTTTCCATGTTGCTCATGACAAACTTCTGCAGCAATCAATAGCAAGTATATATTTATTGTCCTTGAAAATGTGAGCTCTCAATTATATTGATGTAGCTGCATTTTTCTGGGATGCATTCAGTCTCCTGATGCATTTTGGTGCTGAGAGTTCTCTGCATTGATTCAGGGTTGGATGCTACAAAATTTTTCACTTTAGCCTTCCTTGAGGAAGAAAAACCCCATATGCTTCCTTGAACAAGAAAAACAATGGAATTATCCAAACTGATTTCCCCCACAATTTAACTGTAAAAATGCAAACTCTGCATTCTGCAGTCCCCCAAGAGCCCTTCTGGGAGAGTGAGGCTGCAGACAGGGACACATTCCTGCAGCTGAGCTGGTCAGCAGCATCTCTTTTACCAAGGGAGCATTGGAATGTGTCCTAAGATAAATGGACCTTTTGCTTCCATGGAATTAAAGCTGGAGATGTTACTTAAAACTTCCTTAAAATGCAAGGATGGGGAAATTACACCCCTAAAAAAAGTACTTTTTAAGAAATGATATATTATTCCTTGATTAAGAGAAGAAAGCCTGAGCAAAGACTCTTAAATTAGATATCTATTATGCTCCAGGCAAGCAGGCTTCCTAAGCAGAAGGAAGTATTGATCCCATGTCTGGCTCTATAGTACAGAGCAGGGGGTGCAATCCATTATCAGTGAGAGCAGAGCCATTGGCCTCCTGGAGCATTCAATTGGGCTATTACTTGATCTGCCTTAATTGATGCTGCTAATGGGATCATATTTATTGTTCTGTAGAGGGGGAGAACAGGCTTGTGGTGAGTCTGGGCTCAGTCACAGGGTGACATTTAAGCAACAGCAGCAGAGCCTGGGGTGGGTTCCTGACCAGCTGTGGCCTCTCTGCTCAGACTTTCCCTTGGGGTGGTCTGAAGGGGTTTGTGTTCATTTCAGGTGAATTCAGTGCAGGGCACTTCGAGTTTGCTTTCAAAGAATGTCCCCTGAATTGTGGGAATTATTCAGGGTCTGGCTGTTAATGGTGTTTTCTCATGTCCCACTCTCTCTTCTCAGTTCTTGTGATAATAATTGATAATAACTATTAATCCAGTGAAATCTCTCTGCTTAGAACTTCATAACAGACATAGTCATGTGTATATGTGCAATAATAAAATATTAAAAATATGCATATGTGCAAATATATATGTGCATTTGTGCATATGTAATATATAGATATACACATGTATATATTTCTGTCATGGCTAGGGGGCGGTCTGTAGCTTGGATCCCATTTGCAATTAAATATCTGCTTTCAAAACTATCTCACCTTACACTTGTGCAAGGATGTATCTAACAGATCGAAGCTGAGTTCAAGTGTGGTGACAGACTCCTACCGAAGTTTGGTTGGCCTAAAAGAAGACAATGGAGGCCCATGACAAAAACAAGGAATGTGACATGACAGCAATTGCAAACTCTTTTAGCCATTTTACGTGAACATTTGGTGCATTTGGTTAATCTCTACTAGCAGACTGCTCTTCTCCAGAAATATTTGCACATCTTGCCTGAATCCTGTGTTCTGAGGCTTTTGCCTTAGGACTTTACATTTTCCTTTCTGCTGAAGAAAAGAAGCTATACTAGAATTTCTAGATTGCTTATGATGATATACCTCATATATATATGCCTGATCTTTGTAGTATTCAAGAAAAGGGTATTAATGTTTTCTTCTGCCTGGAAGCTCCTTTGAACACTGGTGAAGGCTTTGCCGTTTTCAAAGTTCAGGCTCATCTTTGTTGAGTAGCTGTTCCATGGAAGCCTCACAGCACAGCTCAGGTCTGGGTTACTTAACAGGCCCTTACTGTTCCAGAAACTTCTTACTGGTATTGGAAAGAGGTGTTTGTTTTTCTGACATGAAAGGCTGGCTTGTGCTTTGTTCTGGCTGGGGGTGTGAGGGCTGTGCCTGTTCTGGCTGCAGTGATGGAAATGCCATGGAGGATACCTGCCAGCTGCTCCCTGCCTGTGCAGGAGGAGTGCAGTACCCCTGACCACATCCATCTGACTGGCTGTGGGTGGGCCCAGGGATGTGTTGTATTTCTATTGTTGTATAATTATATTTCCTGAGTCTCATAGCTTCTTGGTGGTTTTCTCATGGCAGATCTTCACAGCAGTGGTGTTGTTGCTTCTCGGTCAGGGCTCCTCTCCCAGGCTCTCCCTGACCACCCCGCCCCCTTTTATCTCAGCTACCTCCATGGGCTACAGCTGCTGCCCAATCAAGGACATCACAGCTGCAGCCCATTTACAATAACTAGAATCAGGGCAGGGTCACTAATACAATACAAAGATCTTTCACTGCCATACATATACTTACAATACATAAGTTAACTCAGGCCCCTACATTTCCCCCTTTTCTTTTACCAATTTTACAATTACCATAGACATTTTTGTCCCAGCTCTCAGGCTGCCACAGCTCTCGGCTGTCTTTTCTTCTATAGTCCCAGCTCTCAGGCTGCCATACACATATCTGTCCCAGCTCTCAGGCTGCCCCAGCTCTCGGCTGTCCTATCTTCTAGAGTCCCAGCTCTCAGGCTGCCCCAGCTCTCGGCTGTCCTATCTTCTAGAGTCCCAGCTCTCAGGCTGCCCCAGCTCTCGGCTGTCCTATCTTCTAGAGTCCCAGCTCTCAGGCTGCCCCGGCTCTCGGCTGTCCTATCTTCTAGAGTCCCAGCTCTCAGGCTGCCCCGGCTCTCGGCTGTCCTATCTTCTAGAGTCCCAGCTCTCAGGCTGCCCCGGCTCTCGGCTGTCCTATCTTCTAGAGTCCCAGCTCTCAGGCTGCCCCGGCTCTCGGCTGTCCTATCTTCTAGAGTCCCAGCTCTCAGGCTGCCCCGGCTCTCGGCTGTCCTATCTTCTAGAGTCCCAGCTCTCAGGCTGCCCCGGCTCTCGGCTGTCCTATCTTCTAGAGTCCCAGCTCTCAGGCTGCCCCGGCTCTCGGCTGTCCTATCTTCTAGAGTCCCAGCTCTCAGGCTGCCACGGCTCTCGGCTGTCCTTTCTTCTAGAGTCCCAGCTCTCAGGCTGCCACGGCTCTCGGCTGTCCTTTCTTCTAGAGTCCCAGCTCTCAGGCTGCCACAGCTCTCGGCTGTCCTTTCTTCTAGAGTCCCAGCTCTCCGGCTGCCACAGTTCTCGGCTGTCCTATCTTCTGTCCCAGCTCTCTGGCTGCCACAGCTCTCGGCTGTCCGGGGGATTCCATACCTTCTTTAGATGTTCGTTGTGGCTGCAGATCTTTATCACGTCAGGGTCACCAGATGTTGTATTTCTATTGTTGTATAATTATATTTCCTGAGTCTCATAGCTTCTTCGTGGTTTTCTCATGGCAGATCTTCACAGCAGTGGTGTTGTTGCTTCTCGGTCAGGGCTCCTCTCCCAGGCTCTCCCTGACCACCCCGCCCCCTTTTATCTCAGCTACCTCCATGGGCTACAGCTGCTGCCCAATCAAGGACATCACAGCTGCAGCCCATTTACAATGACTAGAATCAGGGCAGGGTCACTAATACAATACAAAGATCTTTCACTGCCAAACATATACTTACAATACATAAGTTAACTCAGGCCCCTACAGGGATGGACACCAAAATGTATTGCATGGACCTAATGGACAATGCACATTGCAGCTGGAATGGCTGAGGAATTGGGGGAGCAGTCAAAGCCAGAGTACTTTACATGGTGTTTTCCTGGTGCCAGGCTGTCATGAGTTCTCACATTGCAGCAATCTGCATTTGGGTCTCTGGGAAGGTGATGTGGTTAGCTTAAACTCCTACTGCAAATGAGAGGAACAGCTCACATTTTAAATTTCATTTATGTCTCCCCACCTTTGTAATTGCCTGGATAGCTGGTGAGAGATGATGTTTCTTCTGTTTATAGGACTGCATGTCTCCACAATGTAAAGGACAGGAATCATTTAAAATTAACCTGATAACCCACACCAAAACCCTCCCTTGCCCAAAAAAACCCCAAAACTCAAATACCATCATCTTAGCATTTGATAGTTTTTTGGAAAGTTACAAGTAAAGAATATGACATGGTCCTTGTTAAAATGACTGGCTGCTGATGTTTAGAGAGCATCAGCTGTCCTTGGCAAGCATTCTTGGTGAGAATGAAGCAGAGGAATTTATCTATTTTTGTGAAATGGAACTGTTGAAATGTCTCTTACCAGTCTGAAAGGTCAAGTTTTCAGCTGGAGTCTCTGAGTGAGGAGTAACCAGGGAATGTTCACCCTGGACAGCTTCATGTTCAGAGCTTTGTCAAAACTGATGCATTTCTGAGGGTTCTGCTTTTGAAACAAAACCTTTCAGCAAAGGTGGATCTTGCACTGCTTGGAGGTGATTTGCTGTGTCTGTTTATCCATAATGTACACAATGGATAACATTTAAAACTATTTATGATATATTAATCCATTTACCACAGAGGTGCTGACTGCATCAGCGATACACAGTGTAGGCTTCGTGCTTATTTACAATTAAGCAAATGAAAATTAAGCCACAAATTTCTTTTATGTGTAGATTTCTTTTAACATGTGAACTTTTTTTATTTTTGTGTGCATGCTATTTCTTTCTCCACTTAAAGCAGTACCATTTTTACTGGTACACAAACACATGTAAATATATAAACATACTAGTTTATGACATAAAAGGCAGTTACAGGAAAATAATACAATAAAATGCATGAAGTTACATAATTTATATTTTAAAAATTGTCAAAACAACTTTTTTTCAGAGGGCCACATACTTTATCAAATGTGACTGTCAATTTGTCCTGCTGAAAACTTGTGAACAGTCAACTGCTTTTTACTGACTGTAAGTTTTAAAGTAGGATTATGTTACTCGACTGGAAAATAACTGAAGAACAAATTGGAAAAGGAAAGTCTCTTTATTTTCCAGCTCAATAAGATCTTTAACTGTTCCATAAATGCTAAACTATACAGCATGTAATATTTGAAAAGCACTTTTGACTTGAGCACGAGATAAGTGTTTTTGTTCTTATATTGCATCAGTTTGGAAAGTCTAAAGGACATTTCAAATAATCAAATGGCAGCACTAAACCATGAGAATGTAATTATCTTTCTACAGCTATTCTTAGCTTCACTTTGAACAGTTTGATAATTGAATAAGTCTTCTAACAATTTAAAGTCAGATTCACAGTCTACATCACTGTGTAATGGCCTTTATAATTTCTTTCTCTGAGTTATTTTGTTTAGCATCTGGGCCTTTATGCCCCCCATGTTCTTTCAAACCAATAAAAAGCCCCAAAGCAATCCTCCAGTGATTGATTTAATTCAATTGCATTGCAATTTTACATAGTTATTATTGCTAGGTGAACTGGCATTGCAACAACTTGTAACAACATCACATTTGAGTAACAGAAGAGGAATTCTGTGGTTGGATAAGTGGCTTCTATTGCACCTCCATAAAGCCCTTGCAGAAGGGAAGTGCTGTCATCAAATGTCAGAGCAGTGAGGAAGTCTGGTTTGGAGCTGAATAATGGCACAGTGGTTTCTGGTAACCCTGCAGGCAGCTCAGAATAAAGGTGCCAAGCTTTCCATTGGCACAGGCAGTGTTGGTTAGCAGAGTGTTCCTGTCCTGGCCGTTCTGGTGAGAGGAGGTCGGGTCCAGAGGCCCCTCTGGCAGTCTGTGAGTGCCCATCCTGCCTGGGGCTGTGTCTGCTGGCTCTGTGCTCCGGCGCCTCTGCAGCAGGCAGAGGTGCTGCTGTGGTCAGGGTGCTTCACTGGGCAGCTCCACCAGCCTTCTGTGGCATCAGCTCTCCTCAGGGCCATCTTGTGTTCTTTCAGCTGGCAGGGGGAAGGTCTTGGTGTTTGCTGTGATGAGGTCTTTGCTCCTAGGTGTGCCACTTAGGGCAGGCTAGTATTTTATTGATGACATGTCTTTGTCAAGTAGGAACATTGCTTGTACTTTACAAAGGAGTTAAAATCATGTTTGGGTGATTGGGCTTCTCTGATAACAAACACAGACCGTAAAAAGCTGTGAATGCCCTGACCTGTGGTGCTGGTAAATGCCAACCTTTGGCATGTGTCAGTCATAGCAATGCACTGCTCATGCACCGGCCTGTGCCTGATTTAGGGGTGTTAAACCAGGTTTTCAATTGCTGGTTGTGCTCATGTCTGAAGAACCCTTGGCTGAAGTCAGAAGTCATTTTGCCACTGGGATTGCTGCTCATGGAGCCCAGGCTGCTCTCAGCAATAGCTTTACAGCTTCCAGCACCATGTTCTGGGGAACAGGGAAGCTGTGCCCGTGTGCAGCTCCTTGGGTCGCTTCTCTGCTGGGTATCTCCAAGATAGTCACTCTGACTGAGCTCTTTGCTTCCAATTACTGCTTCCCTCTTACACTGAGTGTGGTCATGTCAGTTTGTGCATTTGCTGAGTATTGTCTCAAATGTTTCCAAAAGTATTCCTTTAATTTCCTTTACTAGCACATCCATAGCTGTGTAGGAGCACAGCTTGTGGTAACTGGGAGTGGGGCTGGAGCCTCTTCCCCAATGGGCTGCAGCTGTGCCAGGCAGGTGAGCAGCACTGAGGGTAAGGAGCCATGGAGTACCCGGGGCACTGACCAATCACCCAGGGGAGCAGAGGGCACACAGGTGCCGTGCATCAACAGGAGGGCATAAAAGGCTGGGCTGAGGAACAAGAGGGGCAGATCCTTGCAGCCTTCTGAGGTGACCTGATGTCCCTCTGTATGGGGAGGGGCCTGAAGCCTTCTTTGGTGTTGGTCGTGCCTCTGCTGTCATCCTGACATAACGGTGACCCTGATGTGACTCCAACATGGAGCTTTCTGATGAGGTGTGGGGTTATTGTGTATGGGGAGTGCTTAAAGCCTTCTGAAATTGTGTGATGTTTCTCTGTGTGTCCTGGTTGTCCCAACTGCAGTATTTGCTGCAACACAAACCTGGCAATCTGTTACTTGTAGAACATCTTTCAGTTGTGTGGAAGGAGTTGGGCTTTAACCTAGAAATTGCCATCATATATAAAGCACCCAAACTGCAGAGTCCCACAGAAATCTAATCCCTAACCTGTCAAGTTCCCTGAAGACACAGGATTTATTCCCTCCTCCCAAGTGTTACCACGTGGACATCTAGGGAGAAACTATTTACTCCTGGAAATAAAAAGGAGAGGAAAAGGTGTATTCAGCCTGCCTGTTACCTTAAATCTCTTCTCTAGGGAGAGGTTATGCTTTAACTTTTCTGTGGCTTTTTTTGATGCCTTCATGGTTGTTCTGCAACTCTTGCACTTGTTCTCCAAGTGATGGTGAGATTAATTAGGGTTTCCTTCAGGCTGGGCTCTGGAGGTGTGACAATAATCTTGCAAGCAGTGCTCTCCACAGTCTGTGTTTGTTCTAAGAGAATTGAGCACAGGTGGTAATTAGCTACTGCCTTGTTTACACCTGTGTGAAGGGCACAACACCACCTAACAAATAGAAAAAATATTGCTGCAGGTGTGGAGAACTCTTAATTTTTGTCAATGATCCCATTTTAATGCATGCCCCATCTTGCATATCTTGTGTTTGTAGTTGTCAGTTTTTACATATGCAGTTACAGATACTTCTTTTTTGAAGTAACTGATGTTTTATAATTTTAGAATTTATTGACAATGGCTTTGCTTGTCTAAAACAATATCAAAAAGTGAATAATGACTGATGTAGTAAAGATAAAGTTGACTGGGAATCTTTCAGCTCTGTATATTAGATACTGTTTTCTAAGGTATTTAATGTAAGGTTTCCACATAAAAATATTTAGGGAGTTTTCACCTGTAGAGGCATGTATTGACTGTTCCCTCTTGAAATTCCAGCATTTTTTTCTATTCACTCTGCCCCTTGTCCCATATGTACCTTTCCAGCTTTCTTTAGTGGTGTTGCTCCTGTCTGAAGCACTTTCATAGATTAACTGTTTCCAGGCTTTTATATTTCAAAATCACCTCTCCTGACTCTCTTGGGAAGAAAAGGCATGATGTTGGTCACCTAGGCAGCCCTACACACACTTTGTTCAAGTTGATCTGAGTAGGATTTGGATGGAAGTGTTCCACTCCCCTCTTCTTTCTCTCCCTTTCCCTGTCACCATTCCCAGCTGCTTTCACTAACTGCACCCTAACTTAGATCACCAGTTGTTATTTGTCAGGAACAAATGTGTAATCCCTGTATGTGTCAGCCATAATAAAGTACATGCCACTCTCTAACATAGGAAGTAGCAGTGTAGAATGGATTTTTTGAAAAAAAATCTTTCTGTTCCTTTCCTTCGGTTTCTGACAGTTTACAGTAAGAGAGAACTTAAAAGTAACAAATGACATTCTGCCTTTCTCTTTGATGGTTAAACTGCCCTCAACCTAACTTCCACTTGTGCAGGGATTGACACCAAAACATAATGACCATACTGCTAAATAATTGGAAAACCTCCTGCTCTGTGTGTGTGGTTTGTAATATGGTTCTCAATTTGGTTTAACATTATTGAAATGTTGGAGAGAGTTTGTCTCTGCTGCTGGCCAGTTGTGGCCATGGGTACAGCCTGAGAAAAAGTAAATCTGAATCCCTGTTTTCCTGGCTGTGTGTGTTCATGAGGTAGATGTTTAGCAGTGCTAAGAAGTTTTATAGTAAATGCCATCATTCCTTGTTCCAGTATCAGATTCCCTGCAGTCATCTTTCCCAAAAGCACTCTTGTGCCCTGTCCTGCTGAAGGTACAAAGTCTGATAAAAGTGTGTCCTGGTGTGGCTCATGTGTGGCAGTTCCTGTTCCTGCACTCCCTGCACTGCAGCCCTCCTTGGAGTGCAAAGCAATTCTCTTTCCAGCATCATGACAAAGCCTGAAATCCTAGAGAATGGGCTGGAGTCATGGTACTGGGTCAGTTCAGCCCAGAGCGTGCCTTGCCTTATTCTGGCTGCCTTGGTCTGGAAAGAGAGGGGGACAGAGCAACCTGAGCCTGCACAAGGAAGCCTTTGGCATCCAGGCACTCACTGCACCTGGATTTCTGACAGATTGCTGAGTGACTGCTGGGAGGGATGTGGATAGAGGTACCAAAGAAAATAACAGGTCACCAGCCTGTTATTTCTGGTTGTGACTGTTTTACGTTATTTGGACATGCAGGAAAAGCATGGAGGAAATGTTCTCTGTGTTAGAGACACGCATGGCTAGGCAGTAATAAAAGGTGATGGGAAGTTCAAGCCTGGTGTCCCTTGGCAGAGGAAGGCTGGGGGTGACGTGGGAGGGCTGGAGTTCCAAAGGGAGAAGGGATTCTGGCCCCTCCTCTTCCATGGCTGAGGAGATGCTGATCAGACAAGGGGGTCATTTTTAGTGTCAGTGTCAGTACCAACTGAACCAAGGGTGTCAGGGAAAAGGGAGGAAGGAAGGAGAGTGTGGCTGTAAAACTATTCCCAGTTTGTTGTAAGGAAAGATTTGAATCTGCTCTACCTGTCAGCAAAGCCATAAAGCAAGAGATGAACCACCTTATTTTAGATTATATAGCTCTCTGAGTTTTTATGGTTTCACTGACCGTCAAACACCAAATGAAGGGTTCTTTGCTCTCCTCCAATGTACATGAGGTGCTTTATAGTCCAGCCTTCTTTCCCTCCTTATGCTTTTATGTCTCCATATTCGTTATGTCCTCCCCAAAGCTCTCCCTTTTCCCTCTCTGCTTCCATGTAAATGAGTCAGCAACATTTTCTGCTAAATATTCTAATAATTTGCCTACTCTATCACTTATTTTTAAACAAACAAGAAATATGGGGCCCTTTTGAAGTAGGTGTATGTAGGCTGGTGAGAGGTTAGAGGCATGCAACAGCTCTACCTGCCACCACAGCTTGTAGAAAAATAGAAACCAATCATTATTTCCCTGCTGCCACTGATCCTGGGGCCTTATCTGTGTACTGTCCTTATGGATGAACTCTTGGGTAATAAATATATCACTTGGACAAGGTCATCTCACCCTAACAGGAACATTTTGCAGCTCCCCAGCAAAGGGACAAAAGAGGGAAGAGGCTGTGCCTGTCAGAGCTTTGCTTCCTGCTGCCTTTCTGTACTGACTCCCCAGCCTTAGCTGACAATTTCCACATGCACTTACAGCTTCCATCAGCCTTTTTTCCATGGAGATTTTGGTGGTGATTAGGGATAAATCACTTTATCCAAGACAATATCTGCCCTCTCTGGCAGGAAAGCCCACCCTCAGATCCCAAAGGTGATTCCAGGGGCTCCCAGGTGTGTGTGGCAGCCCAGCCACTGTCATCCACGCTTCACCCCCTTTCAAGTGAGTGCTGATTGTCCTATGGCAGGAGTGGGAGCAGAGGATCCTCAGCTGTGCTGTGCCACTGGCAGCTGGCCACTTGGAGACATCTGTCCTGGAGTAGGGACAGCAATTGCCTGTGCCACTGATTGGGAGCTCCACAGATGCCACTTGAAGTTCAGGGCCAGCTGCTGAGCTCTGCTGCTGCTGGCCCTTGCTGAGGGTGTTGTGCTGCCATGGGCAGGAACACTTCCCTTTTGATCACAGACAAGCACTATCTAAAATAAAAATAACCATTTTTTAAAAAGTGCTGAATGGTAGAATATTAGACAGTTATTATATCAGGGTTACCTGTCAAGTGGCTTAATACAAGGCAGTTTGGAATATAACATAAACACTGATGGATTGGAGGCTGGGGCTCGTGTGCCTGAGGTCTGAGAATCCTTGAGTTGCCTGAAGCAAAACTCTTCAAACTTACTTGGAGCTGGAGAGTTAGTGCTTTTTAAAAAATGTACCTGGGTGCTCTTACCATATGGGGCCTAGGCATGGGAAGTTAATTTATATATCTTCAAAATCAGAATATTAATATGTTATAAACTCACAGAACTTGGAGGTACTTAAGTAATTAACAACAGACAAAAAAAATGCTGTGAAATATATTGAGAAATAGCATTGGAACTGCTTCCAGCCTGCTGTGTGGGGTATCCAGAGAGAGATGTGCTCCAGGAACACAGGTGAATATTACACTTGGATTTATGTCAGCAGGCAGGATTCTCTTTGTGCACATTTTGATACCAATCACTTTGAGAAATGCACGTTGAAAGCTTTTTCATCTGTGTTCACATCTTAGAGATTTTCATTTTGCCTCTTGTTTACCTCTGATTGCTGCTCCAGCTCTTCTCTCCTTTAGTACATCAGTGGCAGTCAGGCTGCTGAGGTCACAATTAATATAAAGAATTCCAGCATCTTTCTTTCCTTTTGGTCCAACACAGAGGATGCCTGTGGCAGACTCACCCAGCTGGTAGAGGTGATAAAACAGCAGGTTACCATTTCATAGGTCATGTTAAAATGTGTGTGTACGTATCTATGTATGTATGTTTGTGTCTGACATAAACTGAACCTGTTTGAAGCAGCAGTCCATCCACTTTCCATCCATCCCCTTTCCATCCCTCACCTTTCCTAGGTGGAAAAGCTGCCAGATCCATTCTCAAGCCTCTGTTTCAGTGGCAGCTGTCACTGCAAACCAAGTGCAGCTGGTTGTCTTTGGGGGCACAGGATAAGGTGTGCTGCAGTGTGTGGGCTGGAAAATACCTCTGGGTTTATTCAAGGAGGTCATGGTTATAAGCACTGCCCAAAATTGGCATCCTCACCCCTCAGCCGGCAGAGCTCTCAGCCCTTGGCTGCCCCCAGGCCCCTCCCTGGCCAGGGGGGCACTTCAGGGTTCAGCCATTGCCCAAGGCAGCCTTGGCCACCACACCTGGGCACTTCCTTCTGGATCATCCCTGGTCATGGTGCTGGCCCTGGCTGAAGTGCAGCCTGCCTGGAAAAGGAGAGAAGAACACATCCAGTTAAAACCTGTGGGGTTTGTGTGTTTGTTTTTGTTTTTCCTGTATGAATCAGTCTGCTGCTTAATTGAGTTTTCCATTTGGGACAGAGTGACCAAGACCAAGTAATTTTTTTCTCTTTTTTATTTTTGACCTTTTCATTTTCTTTTCTCTGTTTCTTTGTTGTTACGCTGTGGGTACCCTGTCTTTAGAAGGGAATGGAAGAAACTTCATCACCACAGCAGGAGCATTGAGTACCAGCATAGCAAAGAATATTTAGTGACAAATAATGCATCAGTTGCATCTTATTTCACTCCATCTATATCTAGGATTATGCGCTGTTCAAGATTATAATTGTTTGTTCATTTTACTAATGAAGTGTTAATTAAATGACAAAAATATAATTACTAATAGCAAATGGGCCTTGGGACCAAACTGCCTTTTGATCATGGAATGGACCAGGGCTATTAAGAGTGACCTTATTGGGTTTTTTTCTTAAGGAAACATGTATTAAGCAATCAAAAGAACATGTCTTAACTGCTAAGTCATCAGGATAGGTACCTGCAATGTTGTCCCTGCACCTGCAGTGATTAGAATGAATACTTGTTCTGTATCAAACTGCAAACCTTTGTGTTGTACTCACCAAAATACCTGTTTCACTTCTGTGTTTCCAAAACCCCCTGTGCAGTAGCTAGAGCAGCTCCAGCTCCATAAAGTCATCCTCCTGCACAGTCATTTCATTTGTCTTTTTCTGCTTTGTGTTTTATCCTTCCCTGTGTGGTTGAATCAGCTCCTGGCACCGGGGCTCAGAGGGGCTCTGTGACACCGTGTGTGAAACTGCTCCAGCTGGGATTCCCAGCTCAGGGTTAGCTCTGCCCTCTTATCCTCACTTCCCTCCGGTGATATCCCTGTTCCTGAGCGCTGAGCTCCTCGGGGGTTTCACTCTGATGTTCAGTGTGGCCTCAGCTTTAGAAAGCAGCTCTGGCAGGACTGCTTTGCTGGGAATCCTGAAAATCCAGTGGGAGCTTTATGGGAAGGGGAAGCGCCTGCAAACCAAAGGGGTTTTCGGTGCAGCACTGAAAACTAAAGGGGAAATTAAGTTTGGAACCATAAAAATAAAACCTCTTGGGTTTATTTAAACAATTGAATGGTGCATTTAGCAGCAAGGAGCACATTCTCCTGACTGCCTGAGACCTGCCATAGCCTCCTGAGCCCTTGCCTCTTGGCAAAAGCTGCTTAGTGCTTGTTGTTGTCTTGGCTTTTTACAGCTTGGATTCTGGCCAGCTGGAAATGTCCTGAGCCCACAAATCCATTGCACTGTGGCCCTGGACATCCTTCAAATGCTGACAATGTGTGCTACAGGCTCTCATTTGTTCCATTCAGTTGTTGTTTGTGGAGATGTTTGGATAGGGAAGGGCATGGACCTGGGCAGGCTCTACATTACATAAACTATCTAATATATATGTAATATATATATGATACCTGTGACCTCTCCCTCAGCCACAGTGTTGGTCAGACAGGAGAGTTGAATTGCCAAGAGCATCCATGCGTATCAGAATCCTCAGTAAATGCTTGGTATGTGGTTTATTGAAAGCAACTTAAGGACAGGGCCTATTTCTGAGTAGTCAGGAGGTACAGGTACCTGTTGGTGGCAAAGTAATTATTGAAAGCCTCCTCTCATCTCTCTGTTATCTGGTCCTTGTGACTAGACTGGCTCGTGAGCTTGACAAGGAAAATACCGATTTGCCACTTTTCTATGAGAGGAGGTGGGAGAAAGCCAACATGAGGTGAGACAGGTCATCATTTTAAACACACCTTAGAGGCAAATGAATATCAGAGGATGCTACCAAAAATCCCTATGTGAGGCCATTGCCAGTTTTCACTCAAGTTCAGTGATGTATCTGCTCCAAATAATTAACCTGAGAATGCTTCCTATTATTGATGGCATGAACATGCAGGGTTTGTTCATGTCAAGGTGTTTTTGCCCTTTGTTTTTGTAGTTGGGTTTTAAAGTGAGCCATTTTCAGGACAGCAGTGTCCAGATCCATAACTCTTCATCCATCACTCTGTGCACAATGTGCACTGCAGGATCTCCCTTCTGGAAGATAATTGTGAACTCGTGTCCTTGGAGTGGTGCAGCCTGCTTTTATCACCGATCCAAGGTCTGAATCCCCCCCATTGTTTGTTGTGCTGATCCGCAGAGGATCTGTGCAGTAGGGAGAGAAGTGTGGGCTCCTTTCCACTGAACAAAATGTATCTGAGGAGGCTGAATCTGCTCATGCTAAAGCAGCCATGGACTTGAGGGTTCCGCTTGTGTGAACAGCCAGGGATTTGCAGAAACAGCTTCAGAGCAATGGCAGATTTCTGCCTGGGCACTGGAATCCCAGGGACTGTTTTGAATTCCCATTACTGGCAATGTGAAACACTCTGTGCTCAGGGGTGACCTGAGGAAAACTCAGCTCTGCAGCTCAGTGGGAAGTCTGTCCTGGGAGAGCTGAGGAGGAGAAAAGGCAAATGCAAACAGTCTGGGTGCCTGGTACATTCTGATTTGATTTGAAGTTTTCTGTTTTCCTGCCTGCAGCCAAGGGAGATTGAGCTGCAGGTTTGCCAAGTGAGCAGGGGAGGGCTGCTCCGAGTTCCATCCCCTGCAGTCCTCAGGAAGTGTCTGCTGAAAGACACCAGTGTAGGTCTTGGGTGGGGAGATTATTCCTTATTCTAGCAAAGCACATTGCAATAATTCGATTTAAAACTTCTAATTTTATTATTTCATAATTTGCTTCTACATGTGGACCACTTGAGTTATAAGCTCTCTTTGTGAGTGGAGGAATGCTGCTGTTTGGACCTTTATGAGAGCCTGAGCTGGGCCCAGGTGAGGCTCAGGAACTGCTGCCTGTATGGTGCATGTCCTGTAACATTAATAATATCTCTTACTTGTCCTTCCTTCACATCTTCTGGGCTGCAGATTTTAAGGACATTCCAGTCGCGCAATGTTGTACAAGACTAGCTCCTCCATGTGAAATTGCAGAGCTTTCATGGGGTTGCACTGAATCCTAGATCCAAGTGCAGGGAGGTCGGGAGGAAGTGACTATACAATAGTAAACAAATGAAGGAAATTGTCACTCTTTGATTTGTTCTTCTCTAATAATGTCTTTTAATATCTGTGAATAATGTAAGAAGACAGAGTGTTTTCTGCAGGAAAGTTGGCCTTGTAAAAAGATCTTTCAGTGCGACACGTCTGACAAGGTGTTAATGCCAGTTTTGAGGGAGACCGGTAGGGCTTGTAAATAGGGCTGACAAGGACTTGGCCAGTTTGTTGCCACCTCTGTCATTTTCTGTGTGACACAGTTCTGTGTATCTCTGCAGGTCCTTACAAATGGAGATTCAGTGGCACAAAATCCTGGGGAAGGAGGTCATGCTCATTTCTCTCATGTTTTAAAAATGAGTTGAAAATAGCCCAAAACTTCACTCTTGTACTGACTCTTTTAAAAATGAGAACAGATAGATTTTTTTTCTGATGGGGATAAGTTGCTTAAATTATTCAAAAATATTTATGCTGAGACTGAGAGAAATAGGGAAAAATGTGATGGAGTGGGAGATTCAGGGGTTTTTAATCAACCCAATAAAGACTTTCTAATGACAGTCAGTCCCAACAAAAACTGTCACTGTAATTCACCTGTAATGACTCTGCACAGAGAGAGCTGTCAATACCAATCTGGTTTAATAACAGCCTCCTACCAAACAAGAGATGTTTGTGCTGAGTGTGTTTTATAGAGCAGCTGAGTGGGTTTGTAATGCTCTATGTAAATCTGTGTATTTCCAGTATTAGCTTGGAATGTTCTTGAGCCAGTGTCTCTCTCCAGCTTGGGATTTTCAGGTTGCAAATTAATTGGCATTTAAATTATTTCAGATAAGGGTTTTGTTTCTCCTATGGTACCATGGCTTTGTACAAAAGCTGGGAGGCCACTCATTATTTAAGTAGCAGAAATTTTACTGTGACTCAGGTATTTAAATTACTATTATTATTAAATTACTTCTCCAAGATAGATTAAACCCTTTTAAACTCTATTCCGTTTCTTTGAAGCCTGGGTGAAATATATCGAAGGGGAGCTGGAATTGGTGTAGTTCAATCCAAACAGGAGCTGTTATTTTGCAATAAACTTTCTCATGGATACCTCAATGTTTTTATTTAGTACAAGATACATATATTTAATAATAAGCACAGATATTACAGATACACAACATTTTGTGTATCATTTTTCATTTTCCTTGTAAATGTATTTGGGTATTTCTCCCTGAGCACTCTCATAATTACTGTAGTTGACAAACCCTTTTAGGTAAATCTTTTCTTTCTCTTCTCTTTCTCCTCCTCTTTCAGAAGTTTATCTACTGTTGCACAAAAGGCAAAACTAAAATGACCCATTTTATTTTATTAATCCTCTGCTAATCTGCCATAGGAATATTTACTGTGTAAGTGGCAAATGGAAGACTTCAGACTTGTTCAGGGCTGAAAATGCATCCAGTGTACAAAAAATGGTGAGGGCTGTGTTATTCAGTGCTAGCAGGAAATGAAATGGAATTTTGCCTTTTATGATAGTAAATGGTATTTAGGGGTACCCATTTTTATTATCATTAGTAAGAAATTCCAAATTTACCCCAAGATATTGTGGAATTTTGCTTGCTTAAAGATCCTAAAAGCACTCCTGGACAAACCCAAAAGTACAGGATGGCTTGCAATTTAAAGAATTCCCCAATGTTTCACTGCAGTTCTGAGTTGAGGAGTTATTTGCTGTAGGAGTTATGCATGTAGGAAATCAAATCTGGCAGCAGCAAATTGTCCTAACTCCTGTTCACTGTTGGCCTTTGCCTGGAGCAATCATTGGAACATTTCCAGAAAGTAATTTTAGGGTGCCAAATAATCACAATGACATTTTAGGTGGAAGTGTTAGGCTGTGATTCTCAGCTGCCTTTGCCCAAGAGTTTCTCTTCCTAAACCCCAAGTTATGAATCAAACACCAGAACCCCTGGTAGGACTTGAAGGTGAGGAGCAGGAAGTGTTCCTGGAGTAAGTCTGGGTCAGGACTGGGACAGAGCTCAAGGGCTTTGTACCCATTTATCACCGCTCAGATCAGCCCTGCCCTTGGCTCAGGCCATTGACAATGATTTTGTTTCAAGGCCTGTACTGGCACTTTGGCAACCCTTCAAATGCCCTGCAGCTCTGCCTTCATTAGTGCAGCGAGAAATGCATTTACATTCCATCCTGAGGAGGACAGCCAGCTGAGAGCTGTATCAGGGTAACATAAGGTTGCTCAAGGATTTAAAAAATATGAGCATGTGCAGGAAGTTCTTTGTTCAAGCTGAAAATATCATCCAGTGAGTGTCCTAAAGAATTTCAGGTGCTGTAGCTAAATGTACCTTTGGTACTAATAACCTGAAAATGTGTCCTTGTTATATTATGGCAGAAACACCTTTTCAGTTTTTCTTTTTAGGTAAAATGACTCTTGGAATAACTTCTCAAGAGTATTTTAATAGGACTGGGAATCATTGTTACTAAAAGTAAATATTTAACCTGTTATCAAGCACCCTGAATAGTGAAAATTGGAGAAGGTGCATTTCAGACAAATAGCCTTTATTTTAAAGAGCTGGGGCCAGCTGGATTTGGCAGCACATGTAAAGTGAATGGAGCCTTTTAAGTAAAATGATGGAACTGAACTAAAGGCCTCTGACAATTAGGGACCAAATCCAGGGCTTCATGTGAAGTGAGTCTTACACTGACTTCAGTGGAGATGACTTCAGGCTGAAGATGATAAGAAAAGCTTAACCAGACAGAGGGTGTCTCCCAGCTGTACTTCAGGCTGCATGGAAACCTGTGTGATAAACAAGAATAATGAATAAAGGAAAAGCCAGAACTAGCCAGGTCTAAGCCTTGCACTACTTCATGTATCAGAGTAATGAGCTCAGTCAGTGTCAGGAATTAACACAACATCCTTTAAGATGAGTCTCTGCACTGGGTTTAGAAGGTTAGACAAACACTGCCAGTTTAGGAACAAGGTCCAGTATTTTCTGTTTCAGGGCTGAGGCACTAATCTCAGAAATCTCAGGCAAACTGCTTCAGCTGCTAAAAAAAAGAGAGAACCTTGCAAGAAACATAAAAGGTGGCTCATATTTCAGAAGGAATGTGAGTGCCTCATAGATCATGTAATATTTCCAAGCAGTGATTGTAACTGCTAAAGCAGCCCAAAGAGCTTTCAGCAGTGAATTCAGCAGGTTCAATTGTAAGTGTAAAGTTATAAAATCTGGGTTTGTGCTGCAGGACTTCAAAGTAGACTGTAATGTAAAGTAGGCAATGCTAGGACCACACCATTAGAAAGCCAAAAATACCATATATTTATATTAATTGTCCAGATTTTTATCTCATCAAATTTGTCAAACATTGTTTTTGACCAGGAACCATACAAATTTCTGTGCTCTTACTTCATTTGTAGGTACAAATGAATAATAATGTTGCTTTTACAATGCAGCATTTCAAAAAATCCCATCCAAATCAGTGAAACAGTTGTGAGATTTTTGCAGATTAAGCACAACTTTTGTGCCTCCTCATCATGGCAGTACTTGTGCACAGTTAAGCCCCATCATTCCTTAAGGATTTGTAAATTTAACAGGCACTGCTCAGGCTGGAAATGATCTCTGATAGTGGGAAGTTGTACTGACTTGGAAACCAGAACAGAATTTGGGCAGAAGTCTCTCCAAGGTCCTGATTCCTGACTCTCCTCTGAGCAATTTGCAAACTCACATGGAACATGCCTTTCTTTTGCTTAATTTTTTGCTTTTTTTTCCCTCCATTTTGTATATGTTTTTCTCTTGCCTTTGGTCTCATGGTGGTGTAATTCACCCTGATAAATCACAGCAGGTGCCCTGCTGGCTGTCAGCCCCCACAGAAATGTGCAAATAATTCACTGACTGAGCAAATAATTCTCTGTGGTGGGGGTTTCCATTCTGAACTCCCAATTCTCAGAATTTATTGTCAGGTTTTGCACATTCAAGTACCTTTTTCCTAGATAGAAAATTAAATTAAAGAAATGGGACTATTATTACAGGTTTGTACAGGAACACTAATAATATCAAATATATAATTCTTAGGGGGAAATTCAAGTACAGAAGGTGATTAGAGTGGTTTTACTGGCTGGCAAAGGAAACGTCACTGTAAGCTGAACAGCAGGATGTAAGGATATTGTGGTGAATTAGAAAAACATTTGGCACATTGCTGGAGCTCCTCTCTATGGTGTTGTGTTATCTCATTTCAAATGTTGTAACTAAAATTGAACAAACTGAATTAATGTAGCTGAGACTTATCTTCCCAATGCACTCTTAAAATCCCCTCTGTCCTTGTTTTGCATGGGAGAGGTTGAAAACAGAGAATTGTCCTGAGGCTCTGGAATCTCTGCAAGCTGAACTCAGAATCAGTGCTACTGTTCAGGCCTTTGTCAAATGTTTTCCACACCTAATGGGGCTGGAAAGGGATGGTGGCTTTGGTAATTTGGAATATTCAAAAAAATGAGAAATACACTTGATGTGAAAGCCAAGGGCAGAAGTGCAAAGAAGCTGCATGTATACTTTATACTTTTTCTGTAAAAGAAGCAGAACAATGTCTGTAACCCAGTTTGATCAGTAGGTGCAGCTGTTTTAAACCTTGGAAGAGGTGAAACAAGAAGGAATTGCTGGCACTGCCTGTTCAGTCTGTTATTGCTGTGGAAGGCTTAGCTGAGCAAACCCAGTTTGTCACTCTGGGAGATGGTGGAGGAATGCTGTTCACATAAGGAGTCTCCAAAGTAAGGATTTGGAAATCAAACCCAGCAGGACTTGGCTTGGAAAGCTTCTCTTGCAACTGTATTAAGGATTTTCTTCCTGTGTAGGACCTGCAAAGCCAGGCATGACCCTGGTTCGCTCTGCAGTGCCTTCCATCCAGTGCTCTCCTGTTTATTTGTGAAATGCTCCTCTTGAGTGGGTGCTGCTGGGCCCTGGGCCCTTGGTAGCAGCCACCAGGGGGTGACTGAGCCTCCCTGGCACTGGGAAGGGTGGGTGATGATTTCAGCTTCTCCATGATCAAAGGGAGTTCCCAAAGGGTCCAGCATGGACTGACAGACAGCTGATTTCCCCAAGGATGCTCTGGCTGAATGGATGGCACAGCTCTGACAGAGCAGAGTTTGTATTTGTGTTTAATTTATGTTTGTGTTGGTTTCCTTTCCTCCCTTGCCTTGGGACAACCAAAACAGTTTCCTTAAACAGGGCCTGTGGAGGCTTTCCCTATCTGCTGCTTTTTTTAATGTCTCTTGATCCTCTCAAGGAAGGACAAAATCTTGAGCCAGCTTAGGCAGGAGGTGGCACTGCTAAGCATTCCATTTTGCTGATCCTTTCCTAACACTGAGTGTTATTTCTCATATTTAGATTATTCAGCTGTATCATGTGCTTAAAGCCTATGATTTCATTTCAGAAACGAAGCATCCTTCAGATCAGCTGAAGATAATTACAGGATCTCTACGAATTCATTGATGCATACGAGTAGTCTGGTACTAATATAGTGCTATTTGAATTTGTTAACACTTAAAAGCATATTGATGGACTAGACAGCAAAAAAGGAGAGCAAAGACATCTCTTGTTCAGTTTTGCCTCAAAAAATTCTGTATCAAAGCTTTGTGCCTATTCCAGGTTGTGCCTTTATTGCCTGAGATCAGGTTTTTCCACAGAGCATTGGTTTCTTCATTCCTGGTGAATAATTTTGGCTAGCCAAAGATGTTCATGGCTTTCCTGGGTTTCATGTCAAAATTTAGAAAGGAGATGGTACTGTATCACTGAAATTCAAACTGTGAAATATTTTCAGAAGGTGTTGACATTTGAGTGGATTACCTATAGGAGTTTTCTTGGTACCTGTTCCTCAAAGCTTTTCCTGTGGTTCTTCCCTTTTTATGAAAACAGATCATGCAGACCTACCAGCACTTGAGAAAACAACACCTAATTTCATCATTTGGAACGGAGCTGCAGCAATTCCACAACACCTGACCTCACAGAAAGGGCTTTTTTAGACAAGATCATCCCTAAGGTGCATGGAATTGATTCCCCTTCCAGCAGCTCAGTGGTGGGCACAGTGCCCAGACCAAATGAGTTTTTAAGGCCCTGCACTTAGAGTGATGCATTTTGTCTTTTTTAAAATTTCTTTTTTAATACTTGATTTATTTGATTATATTTATCAAATTAACAGAAACTGATCAGGAGTCCTCCATTTCAGAGAACTGCCAGAAAGTAGCTGTATTAGTGGGGAGGAAAAATTCTTAGTTGTCTAATCAGAAAGGGATAAATAACTTGGTGATTACGAGGCGAGCAAGGGGAAAGCCTGAACCTGTGTTCCTGTGTTCCTATGCAGGTTGGTGTAAGTATGTGCTGAACTTGCTGAACTCCTAAACTGCTTTATTAGCCAAATTTAGCTAGGGACAAATTGGTTCAGCCACTGCAAGTGCTCAGAACTATTAAAGAAACCTCATTTTAGGCTGGTGCAGGGAGGGGACTGCTGGCCCTGAGAACAGGCAGCCAGTTTAGGGAGGGAAGCTGAGGGAGCTGCTGAATGCCAGGCATCCACCCCCGAAGGAAGCAGAGGAGCAGGGCTGTGTGCAGGTAAAAGTGGGAGTGCAGCTCTCCTAGGGCACTTCCTGCTCAGGCAGAGCTCCTTGGATTCCAGCTCTGCAGTGCTGGGACCCCTGTCCTGCTCCTGGGCTGAGTGAATAATGAGGGCAGGAAAAGCAGCAAGGTGAGTAAAATCCTGTGTAAGGAGTGTAATGGAAATAGGGATCCGTTTTCAGATATTCCCCAGAGAGTGCTGCAGCCCAAAAACCTGGAGAATGCAATTTTCCTGTCCTTGCTGGAAAAGGACATGGTAATAGCAAAAAGAGAATTGTATGGCTGTCTGCAGGACAGGCTAGTTTTCACTCTTGAAACAGATTTTTCTCCCCATATTTCTTAAACAGACCTTGGGTGTCTGCATTCAAAGACAGAAGCATGAAAACAATTCAGGAATTAATTGGATTAAGTGCCAGTACACTGAGTGTATAAAGTGATGCAGCAGTAACCTGGCCATGCTGCTATTCAGCAACTCTCTCTGGACAGGTTTTCTTGTGAAAACAATTTCTAATTTAGATAATTGTGAACATCTTCCATCTTTTATGTCCTGAACCAGCTGTGGCTGCTTTGGGCCTCTTGCACAGCTGAGCTGTTTGGCTGCTGCACTCACAGCTCTCACTCTGGTACTTGGTGACTCTCACCTGGCTCTCTGCAGGCCCCTCCTGGTGACTCTGCCCTGCTCCATGGCTGGGATGTGTTGGCATCAGTGCTCTCCAGTGGGTTATAACTCTGCATTAACTCAAGCCTATGAACGCTGGCACAGTATTCCTGATGTGCTTGATTCTTACTTGGAGACATTTGTGATAAAGCACATTTAAACTGCTGGATTTAGCAGAAAACTAGCAAATGAGGTGAGAATAGAAGAGGAGAAAAGCCATAGGAAGGTACCTGTCATACAAAGACAGCCATCATAGTTTGCTGCAAATAATGTCCTTTATTTTGTGTCTAGTTTTTTCTTAATTGGAGTTTTCTCCACTTACAGAGGGCAAGGCAAAAAGGTTGTAAACTTTCAGAAAGCCTATAAAACAATCTATTGGGATATTAGAGCTCTTTCATGTAGCTGCTTTTGGGTTTTTAACTTCAGTTATTTCTTTGTTGCCAACAGAAATGATGTCTTTAAACTCCAGATAAACCTACAAGTGGGTCATATTTTTTCTGTAATCCTGTAAAAATAGCTGACAGTTCAGACAAATGGTATTGGAGGAGCATAGCAGTTAGCACTTTAATGAAAGAGATGCACTAAGAGTTTCTTGCATTTAATTTTTTAAAATTGTATTTCCAGGTCAATAACATGATTATTGATTGTTATTGTCATAATGAACATTTGACCCTCATTTTTATTGATCTGTCTTTTCTAAATATTGATGGCTGGGATGGGAAAGAGCAGCAGGAGTTGGAGCCAGCTGAGACAGGGCAATTACAGAGTTCTTGTTCTGTACTTACCCCATTGCACAGAATTATGGTTTTCCCCTCTCTGCTCCTGAGTGGCCGCTTACTGGCACAAACGGATGGGTTTGGGTGTGGTTCTGAATGCAGGGTCTAGCTTTTGGTATGTGAAGGTTCTCTGGCTCTGGGGATAAAAGCAGGATTTTCTCCCCTCTGCGGGGCACACGTGGCTGCTCCCCTCCCTGAGGTGTGTGGGATGCAGGAGCAGAAGGGCGAGGGCAGGTTCCAGGGCAGGAAGGTTCCCTGTGAGGCACTGGGGGGGCCCTGCTGTGAGCTCAGCACTGGCGACCCCTCAGCCAGGAGCCCTCCTGTTCCCTGTCCCTGCCCAGGACACAGCCCTGGGATTCACTGCTCCCTGCTGCAGGGGAGCAGAGCCTGCCAGGCTCCACCCTCTCTGCTGGGCTCCTGGGGCTAAACTTGGTTTGAAATGTTTTGAAAAGCAGAAGAATGTTCAGGTCCTTCATACAGTAAAAAGGGAGGAAATAAAAAAATTTTTCACCTATGTGTTTGCAATCCTAAGCACATCTTTCTATTGAAATGTTTTACAAAACTTAGAGAACTCTGGAAAGCATATCTTGTTACCGGGCTCGCATGGGTCTTTCAGGGGTGAAGAGAGAGACGAGAATCTTGACTCCATGATCAGAAGGCTGGATTTATTAATTTATGATATATATGTTACATTATGACCATGCTAATAGGAATAGAGATAAAAGTTCAGAAGCTTGCTAAACTGAGAATAGAAAAGGAATGAATAAACAAAGGAGCTCTCTCTGATTTTGTCCCAGAGAGAGCTTGGTCTTTGATTGGCCCTTAATTGTACACATGCAACATGGGCCAATCACAGGTGCACCTGTTGCATTCCACAGCAGCAGATAACCATTGTTTACATTCTTTCTCTGGGGCCTCAGCTTCCCAGAAGAGGGAAAAATCCTAAAGAAAGGATTTTTCACAAAAGATGTCTGTGACAATATGTCTTCTTTTTTTTTTTTTTTTTTGGGAAATGTGCTGTAGCTGAAGATCTGTAAAGTGATTTCCCCTCCTCCTTTACAATAGACTTCTAATCCAAATGCTTTAGAGTGGAATTACTCTCAATAGAATTCATTTTTCTTCATACAACTAACATGATCTTGTATTAATTTTGATGTAAATGGCAGGCCAGAGTCCAGGTACTGCCAATAACCTGCAGTTCTGTATCCCTGGAATGGTGGCTGTGTGAGTCAAACTGTCTGAGCCAGTGCAGTTCACATCAGCAGAGGGGCTGTGGGAAGCAACCAAAATTGGCATAAAGAAATGGAAATGTGTGAGGCTGAATTACCCTGACATCAGAACTGGGAGACACTGCCATTGGTATTGGAATGTTCAGATGGCAGTGGGGTGAGTCAGGGAAACAACTGCAAACAAATGAATCCAGAATTTTAATGGCACCATATTCTTGGCTCCAGAATGATAATATTGTAGGAGTGCTGAATTCACAGTGAGCCATTACAAATGCTCCACAGCATGGCTGCAGGGCCTGGCTGCCTAAAATTTCCTGAGTCAGAGAGAGTCACACCTGTCCCCAAGAACAGCCCCACCCAGCCCGTGTTTGGCAGTGGCAGTGCCAGGAGGAGGACTTTGGGAGAAAGATGGACAGTTCTGCAGTAACACAGTGCACTCCCTGTTGTTCAGGGGCTGCCAGCACAGAGGTGTCACAAAGGGTTGTCTTTGCCAACCTGCCCAGGCCTGCTGTAGGGAGAGGAAAAAGGTCAATGAAAAAGGCAAGAGAGAGGCATTCCAGGGCTTGTATGCAAATGCATTCCAAAAGTAGCAGCAAGTACTTGCATTTCATCAAGGTGCTGCTAAACTTCCCACCCCAAAGGAGCTGTGTTCCATATTTTCAAATTTAATGGAATTCATCTCAGGTTTCTAAGAAGCTGAGAGAAGTCTCCATCAGCTGGCATTAAATTTTAATGTGAGTTGTAACAAAGTAAAAGCTTAGAAATTCCAGAAATAAGAGACTAAGTAGAACAAAACCAGCTACTTATAGATGGGTTATGCTGCATTTATTCTTGACTGAAGAGTAAAAAGCCTCATGAGGAGCTGCATATAAAAAGACCTCAGGATAGCAATGTAATCAATAACAGGAAATCTCTGAAATGATTCTGTACTTGCTTAATAAAGTTACCTGCATGAAACAATAGAATTCAATTTCATAAAGATACCCTCAGCATCAGAGGGCATTTCACTAATGAAAAAGCACAAAACAAAATAACTGAAGCTGATGTTAAATAAATTAAGAATAAGCTGTTTGTCAGACTTCATGAAGTGCAAGTCAGTGGTGAAACATTGCTGAGCTCCAAAGGGAGAGAGATGATGCCTGTGCTGCTCAGCGTCCCATCGTCCATGCCCAAGTCCTTAGTGTCACCTCAGATGACATCAGAGGGCTGGAGGCCAGAGCTGCAGAGCAAAGGGAGGTGTCTGGGGGGCCAGGCTGGCTCTGGAGGAGACGTGGGACACCCCCTGGGAACGGCACCCCCAAGTCACAGCTGGGGAAAGGAGGGGCTTCGGTCACTGCCCCTGTGGCTCTGCTGATGTCCCTGTGGCAGTGCTGGGCTCCTGCCTTTCAGGAGGCCACTTGAAAAGTGTCTCATGAAATCCCAGAGCCAGGGCAGAAGGAAAGGCTCAGCCTCAGCAGTCTGATCCCTGTAACTACAGAATGAGTACAGGAGGGTTGGCTGCCTTGGAGTGTGAAGCAGAAATAATGCAGGCAGTGGGGAACTCTTCAGCTGATATTACTTAAGGATCCCTATTTGGAACTTGGAGCACACCTGCTCCAGGTGGACAAACACAGTTTGTTAAGACTGGTGGTTAATGCCTGAAATTGGGATGGGGAAGAAAAACTTCCTGATAAAGCAGAAGTGGTCTGCCTTTGCTGTCTTGACAAGTCTTGGGTTCCTTTCTGAGGCATTATTCATTTTAATAGGATATATTTGATTTAATTAAATTTTCTTGTGATATTTAAGATGCTGTGGTCTCTCAGAGATCAGACAGTAAATAACCCAAACATGCTGCCAGCTCTGGAAGTGTCTGAAGCTGGGTAGTTCTGGTGGCTTTTGCACTCTCTGTCACCTGCTGATGTATTTCAGGTGTATGTAGGACACTGCTTGATCTACTGGAAAAAGGGAGAAAACACTGGCATGTCTTGCCCTGTTGTGATACTTGCCTCCTTTTTTTCCTTCCCCAAACCTCTGCTGAGGAGTTGGAATGTACCTGTTCTTTCTTTGGCTCTGTTCTCTTTGTCCAAGATGTGGAAGGGTCATGTGAGGGGAACACTCTTGTGTCAGAAGGCTGAGCACAGCACCTACTGCTTGCTTGGGTCAGGGCATGATTTCTGTCCAAAAGGAGACAATTGGTGTTTATTTCTGAGTCTTTGTGTGCCAGGTTCTCAGTTAGGAGTTAGGTTTGTGGGAAATGCACAGGAGATGTGTCTGAGTGAGCCTGACAAATGTGACTGATTCAGACATTTCCTCAGCCTTGCTCATCCTTCCCTACCTCAGAGCTTCCCTAATTCCAGCAAAGCCCAGGGAATTCCCTGATGTAATGCCCAGAGATTCTGTCCATCCTGCTGCACTCTGATCTGTGCAGCCCAGCTCAGTGCTGCTGATTCCCTGGCAAAAGCTGAGCCATCCTTTCACAAAAACAGCAGCAGCACAGGGGCACAAGTCTGAAATGTTCTCACAACTCCAGGCTTCTGCCTAAATCTCAAGGCAAAACTTGTGTCATGACACAAATATCATACAAACTTGGAAGTGCTTTGGATTTCTAAAAAAAAAATCCTGATTCTTCAGCTTAGTGGAAAGGACAGATAATGCATGTGGAAGGGAAAAGTTTTACTTTTGGAAACTGAACAGAGTTTTCTAAAGAATTTATTTGAATGACACTGAGTGGATCAACATCATTATAATTTCAACCATTCTATTTTGAAACTCTTTGCTCATTTGCAATTCTGTACTTGCTTTGCAATTATAATGGTTTGCAATCGTGTGCTTTAGGGGCAAGCCTGAAACTGTGCATATAACATAACCATAAAATTATGACCCAGTGATGTTTTAGTACTCTAATATCAAATGGATGGATTTAAAAAAGTTTTTTCCATGCCAACACATTATTCAGAGCAAACTGAGAAAAACCAAATGAAGTTGAAATTTATTGTAAGGAGAAGAGAGTGTTCATACTTAAGTAATGAAGAAATACACAAAAGGCATTGATTTAAGATTTTACTGGCATCTGCAGCCAAGGCACAGTAAATATTTAACCCTCCAAAGCCACCACAAGTGCAGTTCATGGTCCTGCTGCTCCCCAGTCTGTGGCAGGACCTCTCTGAGTTTCCAGGGTGGGGATGGGCTCACAGTATCAGGGCCTCATCTCCTGACCTGCTGCACTCTTGGGCCTCTCTGATGTGTGGGATCAAAGCCAAGGGGGTCACACTGAGCTGAGCTAAGTCCAGCTTGAATTCTTCTCAGCACTCTTAATCCCATTTCACATGGAGCCACTTCCATTGCACTGGCACAGAACAAGTACTGAGACAGATGGTAGGAAGTCACCTCTGCCTCTTCTGCTCCCCTTCTTTAGGAGGCAAGGAGCAGAGGCAAGGAGAAGGGAAGTGCTAACCAAGTGTTAGGTTGACCAATGCATGGAGAAAGGATCTATAACTGCACATATTGACCATCAATCTCACTCCTATGGGCACTGCAGGAGCCCTTGAACCCTGTGTGCTGCAGCTCATTGATTGGCACCTGAGGCAGGAGAGGCTTTAATCAAACTCCTGTGATGCCTGGGCCTTAAATTAGTGCCAAATGGCTGGGCTCAAGGTGCTGTGATCTCTCAAGTGTATCTAAATCTCTTCCTCAGGCTAAACCAAGGGCAGAGAAACATCAATCTCAGTAAATATTGCACAGACCTTTTACAAATGGCCACTGCTGAGGAAGACAGATATCCTCAGCACAGGCTCTCCCTCCTTGTCTGACAGGGTGAGGATGTCTCATTCTGCAGGAGGTGAGTGTGTGCCAAGTTTACCTCTGCTTGGGAAATTACCAAGTCTGGGAACATTCTCTGATCTTTCCTTGTCCCCTTATGGGAACACTCAGACAGCAATTTCAGCCCTCCAGGGTCACATTCAATGGGATGTGAGTCTGAGCTCACTGCTGCCAATGTCTCTGCAGCCTTTCTGAATAAATTCTGCTTGGTCTGACCTTCTTTTCCTTTTTATTTGTTTTGCACTGAACATAAGAACACAGTTTTCATTTGCTGCAGATTGAAGCAGAGTCGAGTGCAGGAGCAGAAATTATTTGTCCAACACAGAAACTGTAACTCAAATGGACTAAACTATTCCAGTTATTAGACTGTATTACTGTCTTGAGCGCTCTCTGTACTCATTTAAAAAAAATTCAAACAAACTCCCCTCACTATGGATCCTTGACTAGTGAAGTTTTCCTAGGCTACAGAAAAAACCCAACTAAACTCCATGGAACCATGTACAGTAGAATGTTGTTTTAAACAAGCAAAATTTGAAATTTGCTAACAGGAATTCTACCGTTGAAAAAAGCTTCTGCCATTAGAATTTGAAAATAGAAAGTAAAGTTGTTTTGTGAAATAACTGCTGGAAGGGAACCACCCAGTTTCATCTCCCTGCTTTTGGTCATAATAAATTCTGTAGCCTTGAATAGTTTTCTTTACGAGTATTTCAGATAGCAAAGTGCAGAATTTGTATTCTGAAGATATTTAAAGAGAGTTTTTTTTCCATTAAACTTCTGAGTATTTACAGAAGTTTTTTTTTTTCAGTATTTGGTTAATCTAGAAACATTTTTCCTTTGTAAATAATTTTTCCCACCATATGTTTAATAATTTTTGCATTGAAAGGCTTTGATTCTTCCCCTCTGGCTTCATCCTGAAAGAAAAAGGAGAGCTGGGATAGTTTTAACTGCTAAGTGCTATTGTTCATTTTTGCAGTCAGATTCAGAGATCTTCTCCTGTCCCTCAGGGCCCTTTGTGCTGGTGGTGCTGCTGCAGAGTAAAAGCAGTGCAGGGAACAGGGCAGCTGAACATCCCCCCAGGAGAGGGGACCAAGGGCTCAGGGCAGGATTACCTGAGCTAAAGAGCAAGTCCAGGTTGTCGAGGAGCAGGCAGAATCCAAGGAAAGGGATGAAATGAGGAATCCTGAGTGGATGTGTTTCAGTTTGTGCTATCACCTGGTGCTAACATCAGGGAGAAGAAGAATTCAAAGTCAGCTGGTGTGACTGTTCTGTGTTGTTTGGTGTCATTGGTAGAGGATGTTGGAAATCAGGGAAGAAAATGTATTTAAGTAGTTTTATACAGCAAATGAACTTTCCCCCTCCTCTTTCTGAAAGCTGAGCATGAAAGTTTTGGTTTGGGTATCATGTAAAACAAAACCATCACCTTAAACTGTGAAGTGCAATGTGACCAGAACCGGGGCTTAATTTTGTTTTCTTAATTTTAAAATGTACTCGCTTATCTTTTGAGCTGTCTGTGTGGTCTGGGTCTTCAGCAAATATTTTTCAGAGGACCACAAACAGAAGGCCAATTCCCTGTATCAGGAGCAAATGTCTCCAGGAGCCTTATTTCTGTTGTGGGGGTTTTCTTTTCATTGTTTGCTCCTTTGGGTGTCACTTTACAGTCTGACCTTTGCACAGATCAGCATCAAACCCCTCTGGATGTTCTGATTAACCAGAATAACCTGAGTTTTCCAAAACCTCCTCCTCCTCCTCCTTTGTGCACTGGCCTGTGTCTCTCTGTACAGAGATCTCATTGTAGAGCATGAAACACAGAGACCAGCTTGGCTCTCAGCTGATTGCATTATACTAATTTCTGACAATGTTGTTGTATTTTGATTCTGCCTCTCTAATCAAGGAAGGAGGTTTTTAGTGAAAAAAAAAATTGCTGATCTATACATAGAATTTACTTGAAACTCTGAAATAGAGGGGATTGGAAAACTTTGACAGGCACTTTCTTTTGGGAGATGCAAATGTTATCAAAACTGGAACATTTAATGAAGATATTTTCTCTCAGAAATATCCACTTTGAAATGAAAAAAAACCCATATAAATACTTCTAATCAAGCTGTTTTAATTCATCAGTTTATAGGTCTGATAGAATTTTTGGTTAGGAATAACTTCAGAGTCAAGTTTTTTCAACATCTCTTGAAATGAGAGTACAATTCAGCAGGGCTCAGATGAGCCTTTTCTTTCCATGCATGCCATGTACTGCAGTGTTGGTTTACAGTAAATTTGGGATTTATTCCAGCATCAGAAAGAATTAACCTATGATAAATTGTCCTGGCTGATTCAGGTGTTAATGCATGGAAAGGAACTGACCTTAACCATGAGCTCCACTGTCAGACCAAGGATGGAGGCTGATTTAAAGGTGCTGATCTTGCAGATGTCCCAAGTCAAAACTGACAGGATTTACCTTTTGGCCACTGGGTGTAGTTTGCCATCATTCCCACCATGCAACTCCCTGGTGTCCCCCCTCAAAGAACAAGTCTGTTTTGCTGGAGCTGTGGAAATGCACTTTCACATCCAGGAGAACAGTTCTGGGCACAGCACCATGGGAAGCCCCTCACTCAGAATGTTTCCAAAGCTGCCCAAACCCTGGTGGCTTTATTTCCTTGGTGCAGTCACCAGTCTGTGCTGAGACAGGGCTGCTTTAGCTGCAGTGAAGTGTTCTCAGGTGTTATTTCCAGACTCCCTGGGAGACATTTCTTCTCAAACACAGCTGTTTTTCTGCAGCAGCCCTGGTAACCCCAGGGGAGGTGAGGATTTGTTTGGTGCTCAGCATCAGCACAGTGTTAAAGATGTGACTCTGCTGGAGCCCATGTAGGATATTTTCCATGGAATTCCATGGGATTTAGGCTGTGTCAATAGTGAGAGACAGTGATGCACAGCACTTGGGATCTGACAGGACAGGGGTTGCAGAAGAGGGTGAGCTGATGTGCCCAGAACAGGAGCACAGCAGTGACAGCCAGGGCTTGTGACACAGTTCTTTCAGATTTGGAGCCTGGGCCCCACACTGCTGGGCCCTGATGCCTCCCAAGGCTGCCAGAATGTGCCCAGGAGAGGGGACACTGAATGCTTGGGACAGCTGCTCTTGAGTGACGTGGCAGTTCTGTTTTCTCAGCCTTCACTGTCACTTCTGGCCACAAGTGAACAGGGCTGTGATTGCTGACTGCAGCAGGGAGGATGCAGGAAATGCTGCTGCTGGGAGCAACACACAGTGTAGGGGACTCCGCTGCTGAGGAGGGCCAGCAGTCCAAGCAGACAGAGAAAATGGAACAAATGTGTGGGGGGATAGAATATAAGAAAAATTAGGATAGTGCGGAAAGTAATCTTACCCCTAAGGAGTTGCAGCTGGGCCAATTCTCCAAGATTAGGAACAGGCCTGACGTTAACAGGCCACAGCTGTAACCAGTGAGAGGAAGAACGCTATAAGAGAGTGGGGTGGCTGGGTGAGAGAGGGGAATTGGAGTCAGGTGGCTGCTTTGTGAAGAAGAACTAGTCAGTGCTCTGAGGGACTGCCCATGAGAAACACCAAGGAGGTCTGAAGCTTTTGTGATAAGGAGACAACAGTATGGAACCCCTGCAATAAGATGACAACACAAAGGGATGATGATAATGGATAGAGCACACTGAGTCTGGTTATTGTGTATTGCATAATAGTCAATATGAAAAGGCCCTTGGGAATCATTCTTAAACAACTTTGCAGTTCAGCCTTGTGCCTTGTTAATTACAGTTAGTCCAAACAGACAAAGCCTTTCACAATTCATAAATTTATCATCATCAGTCTGACACCAGTGTTGATAAAATTTGATATTATGTTGGGAGCACAGTTCTGCTGCAGCTGCTGGAATTTGGGGAGAAGCTGGAGAGAATGCTCTGCACAGCCACACCTGAACAGCTCCAGCTTTCAGCAGCCTTTCATTTCAGCCTGGTTCGCATCCAAATTTGGGCTGTGGCCTCTTGGTAGTCACTGCTTTGGCATGGCTGAGACACCGAAAATCTCTTTTCACTTGTAACCTCTCCAGTTTTCTATAAAATTTCCCATCATGTTGTGGGGAACCTTGTGGTGAGGGTGTCTGGGTACCTTTGTGAATGCTGCTTTTGTTGTTCTTCCTCAGCAGGACAGTTATTTGTATTACAGTGATAAAAGACTGAAGTCTGTTCCCTGACAGGAGAGGGCATCTTGATTGATGGATGCTGCAGCATAAGTCAATCAGTCAGTTCATTTTGGATTTTTTCTTCCTTGCAAGAAAAAACAAATTTCTACAAAGAAATGCACGATATGAAAAAAGTGCTGTGAAGAATCAGTTCAAAATGGAATTAATTTTTAATTGAACCAAAATATGCACATTTTAGCAAAGCATCCATTTTTTTCACAGTTGTTTTGGGAATTATTTTTTTTGCATCTGAATGCTCTTGAGCTCAAATAAATTAAAATTGGCAGCTGTAATTATCTGGAAAACCAGAAGCATCTTTGAATTAAGATTTGGACTTTCTTCCTGGGTTTTTAATGGCTTTCTGAACTAGCTTTTGATGGCAATGTTCTTTCTTCTGCTATTGTAACTCCAAAATAATTTGCTAAAATACTTGAATGACTACAAAATGCATTCTTTTTAATAAAGGAAAGGAAGAAAAATAGCCCATGTGTCTTATTAGTCTTTTTCATGATAACTGTGGACAGCATAAAGGTTTGGTGTAGATGACAGCTGGAAACAGAATTGCCACCCAAGTGGGTGAAAGCCAGATTTGCTAAGGCTGGTGTTCAGGAGCACTGAAAGCAACAAATTCCATTTAGTTCAGATTTACTACAGCACAAACAAGAATAAATGTGAGGAAAATTCCAAGTGAAATCAAGGTCTGTGGGATCTTCAGTACCATTATTCCTGCAGCTGTTTGTGCCTAATAGCAGCATATTCATGTATTGCTGTGTGTACTGGTTGTGGTGAATATGGTAGGAATTCTCTGAAATGGAATTGGTTGTTCTACAGTGCCACAGAATGTCATCTGCTCTTCTGTAAGCCACTGCCTGTTCACCCCTTTTTCAGAGAACTTGATAAATTGGATTAATTTCTCAGAGGCTTTAACAGAGCTGTCATCTTTGAGGTTCATACCCTAAGTAAAAAGGTTCAGTGGTTCTCGAGACAACATTAAAAAAGTAATGTGATTTAGTCAGCTTTCATTTTTACTGGGTTTGGGGGGGGGAAATGGAGATGTCTTCCTATCTGCTGCCTTCTATCTGCTAAACCTTTCTGTAAACTTGAAATTATTAAAATGTGTTTGCTGATATTGAGTTAGATTCTAGGAATTGTAAATGCTCAACAGATTTCAGGATGGGGCTTCTATTCCTTAACAGCCTTTAGCTTATTTCAATTCTTTTCTAAAGTGTTTAGAAATTATTGCACAGCGACCTACCATATAAAACAGTTATATGTCTTGTATATTCTTGTTGAGCAAAACCTCCTGATTCCCAGTAATTTAAACCAATTACTTTTTAAACTTTAAATGCTTTTGTTTTCCTCTCCCTTATTAACCTTTCAAGACCTGTTATTCACAAGACAGCTTCAGTGTAACCATAAATACAATTTTAGGTGATCAGATTTTGATTTCCACAGTCAGAGCCACCCAAGCTTTTAGGGAGTACTTTAGGGGTGGATAAGCAGGGGTCACAGTTCTGGTGTTATTTACTCAAAGTGAGGTACAAAGGTGTGAGATGAGGATCCTGGCTGAGCTTGGCCTGGCTCCGTGGGCTCAGCTGAGTCCTTGCTGCCACCTCCTGGTGCTGGCTCCGTGCTGGGCACAGCCTGGGGCAGGGGGTGCCAGGGGTGTGTGGCTGACACTGCCTGTAGCACTGCCAGGCACAGCAGCTCTGAGCTGAGGGAGGGGATAAGGTCCTGACTCAGGAAATGATGGGCAAAATGAAATTAACCCAGCAGGCTTGGTTACCTCATGGATGGGAAAGGGAATTCTTGGAGCTGCAGCCAAAACCACATGGACAGTAATAAAATTATAGCAGATATCATTATTGATTGGGATTTTCCAATGCCTTTTTATAGCTTTTCTGTATCTTGCATGGAAGTGCATCATGCAGAACCCCCTTTTTTATTTCAGCAGTTTGTCTGTTTGATCCCTAAACACCAATGGAACAATCCTGCCCATTCCAATAGCCAGTTTGCTCCTCAGTAGGTTTGAGGGCTATTTTTGTGGGCTTATTTGGGCGTTTTGTTGTTGCTGTTGGGTTAGGTTTTTTTAATCTTTCCAGACACAAATAAGATGTTTGGAGATGAAATCTGCATCCACTGAAGTCATCAGCAAGTTGCCATTGCCTTGGGTAGGGTGGTGTTTGTTGCTTTCCCTGCAGCTTCTGCAGAGGCAGGAATGATCTTCTCCTGCTGTGTGTTTTGTGCTGAGCAGTGCAGAGGCAAGTTTGGGGCAGCAGATGCCCTGGGGTTGATCCCTGCCCTTGGCAGGAGTGGGGATGGAGGCTGGGCTGTCCCAGCTGGGCTGGGCACTCCAGGCTCTGCTGGGCAAAGGCAGGCATTGAACACCAGCCCCAGCTCCTTCCCAGAGAACAGAGGGGCCTCACCCTGCCTTGTTTGCCCTCTCCATCATTTCTGAGTCACCAGGCTGCTGTTTCTGGACCTGCTTTAGTTGGACAGGGAATCTGGAGCTCCCTCCAAAGGTACAGCACTCATTTTGAGGTAAGAGAGACAGCAGGAGGGCTCAGAGGCTGATGGAACATGAGGAACTGTCACTGAAACCTGCATTAATTGATACCCACAGAAAACACTACCTGGGATTAGGCCAGATTTGGAGTCAGGATCTGACTCCCTGCTGGTTTTAGAATGATTCTTTTCAGGCATTAAAGTTTTCATAATTCACACCTGTGCCAAGCCAGAGGATCAGGGAGCAGGGATCTCTGAAGACATCAGTTCTTACTAGTAGGAATTTAAATATGAACTTCAGCCAAGGCCTGTGCAGGGCAAGCTTTTTGGGGAAAGAGAAATTAAGTATAAATTTAAGGTGTCTGTCATCCCACCTTAGTCCTTTATAGCTGAGGATTTGCAATTGGTCAGGGCTTGGCTCAAGTATGGAAGCATAAATGGATGTTTTGGTGGTCAGGTGGTTCAGTAACTGATTCTGAGTTTGTCATTAGCAGTGGAAATCAAACGTTCCAATATTCTGATGGAAACATCCAGTGCTGGGTCAGAGGTGAGCCTTAGAGGCACATGAATGAGTTGGTGGCACCTGTTCCTTGTCTCTCACCCTCTCAGATGGGCAGGGGGAGGGTTGTGAAGAGGTGCAGACTCTGCCCTTGGGTTTCAGAGCACCCTGGGAGAAGGACAGGATGCATTGATGTGTTAGAAGTGTGCAGAGGCACTTTCTGGCATGGAAGCAAATGGTTTCTCTGCTTTGCCTCAGGGCCTCTCATTAATGAGAAGGATGGTTAGGAGGCAATTCCAAAGTTCTTTGGCTCCTGCTTCCCAAAATTCAGCTTCTGGTGCTTTGCAGAGAAGCCTGGTTTCCTCACACGTAGCCAGAATTCTTTGTGGGCTTTTGTCCTGTGGAGCACTTGCAGTGCGGTTGGGATTGCTTGGGAGTGACCTTGTCTGGCTGGACAAGTAAATGTTCTGATGTTATGTCTCTGTTTTTCGTTGTCCTTTGTCACCCATTATGTGACAAATAGGGAAAATAAGATTTATCTTGTTTCTACATCATGATTCCTGAATTAATCTTTCTATTTCATCTGTGTTTATATGACTCTTAATGGAACAGGGTCTCTTCTTGCATTATCTGGATGATTAATGGTTGTTGTTGAAAAAAACAGATGTGACTTTATGTTAGAAGTGCAAATGATTTCCAGACTGCAATTATAGTGAATTAGTTTAACCATTAATATCTTCCAAATTGAATTATGCTGTGTCTGAGGTCACTGGTAGTGGCTGCAACTCATACCTGGCCATGTGTGTCTGTCTGTTGTTTTAACCTCCTCATTGTTGTGTCCAGAGACATAACTGATGTCACAAAATGGGGTTTGTTACCCTTTATTAACTCCTGTTGATTACTGGGATCATGGAACTCCTGACTGCTCCATCCCTGTGAGTGCAGTGCTCAGGGAGCAATGGAGCAGTTCAGACCCAGGGCTCTTCCCTTCATGGTCATCAACCCTGGCCTTTCTGACCTAAAATTGGTCATTCCTTTGAACACACCTTATGATGTGATGCAAGCAAAGGCAAACAAAACATAGCAGGGAAGTCAATTCCCTTGATTCACTTGATCTCCATTTTTATTACTGCTGCTCATTATGAAGCACTTGAGGCAGGAAATCCCATGTAGTTGAACTTAATGGCTTATTTGAACCAGGTGGGCATATTCTACTGAAAATATTCTGCTCACTGAACAAAATGTGTTCATTAAAAGAAATATTCAATTTGTTACAATTGGTAGCTTTTCATACTCTGAAATTTAAGCAATTTTGTAATGGTAGTGATAATGGTATTAGCTTATAAAATTTCTGGTTTGTAGAAGAGCTTAAGGTAATTTTAGAAAGTAAAGACTCCATCTTAACTATCACATTGAAAAATGCAGCAGGCATGCATTTAAACTTTGTGGATTTGAATATTTTAAATATTTTTAGTATTTAGTATGGGAATATATTGCTGTAAACAGAGCTGCATCAGAGAGCTCTACACCCCACAGGAACAATTGATGAATTTGTGTCTCTAGGCCTGGCTTTTGTCCTTCCTTAAGATGGAAAGTAATAAGTAGCTTTGCCCCCCCCCCCCCCCCCCCCATAACTGTTTTTGTATTTTTCAAGAGAAACTGTTATACGGTTTTCATTAACATTTGTGCTAATGAAAGCAACGGGGAAAAGCAACATCTGCTTCACTTAGAGCAGCTCCAAGTCCTGGGAAGTGTCCAAAGGGCTGTGAGTAAACACACACCAATAAGGGCCTTGCCAGGGTGCTGCATTACTGTGGTGGGAAGAAAGACAGCAGCCAAAAATTTGCTGAAGTACTTCAATAAGCATAATGGGACAAGTGGTATTTGCACAAGCAATTCCACCTTCCACAACTCCCCACTGATTTCATCCATCTGCTTGGGGCAAACAAGGTTTGTCTGACCAACTCCTAAGGGAAACTTTTACCTGTGGATAGTAAAAAATAAAATAAGAAATATAGTGCAATTTAAACCAAGAATGCAACATTTTAGAGACATTCTCTTTTTAATTTCCACTGTGTGCTTGTTCTTTTTTGCTCTATTGCTTTGGAAGGCAAGGACTTAGTACTTTTATCCTTCCTAAAATACTTCAGGTCAGAAAGCCAGCATAAAATAGATCTTCTGCTTATGTGTGAACTCAGTCTTCAGTATAGTTGCTAAAGGAATAATAAATTACTGAATTATCTGATAGTAATTAGTGCTGCTCACAGAGAACCCTGTGAATAGCAGTCTGTGGGCTGGGATTATTTACAGGTATTTACAGGTAGTGTGGAGTATTTTCCTTAGGATGTTTTCAAATTTTGTTTGGCTGTTGCAGCATAACTGAAACATCAATGAGATGAAGTGAATGATTGCCTGCAGTGTCTGGAAGGCAGTTTTCTAAGATCCATGGGGTTTTGAGAATTAGATATAACTGAGCTTTGAGATGCAGGTTCCTAGCCTGCAAATTTAATGAGCAATCAAGAGAAATTATTATTTCATGCCTGATGTTCCTGCTAGGAAGGCATTTACAGTTCAGTTTTTATTTTGAGTGGCTGTGCATGTCAAGAGAAAAAAATTCCTTCATTGTTACCTGGAGGCATCACTCACTCAGAGTTTAAAGGAAAAGTCATCCAGAAGTAAATATAAGTAGAGACTCACACCTGCTTCTCTTGTTGCTGATCTGGGGCTCTGAAAATCTCATTTCTGGTCTCCCAAGTGTTTGTGTGCAGACTTCAAAGGCCTTTTGTCACTGTCACCGTGAAAAGGGGCTGGAACGGACCAGGCCTAGGTCAGAGCATGGCAGTGCCAGGAGGTGTGAGGGAGCAAAGGACTGCCCAGAAGAGGATGGCAAAGAGCATCCAAGGCCTGGGGGAAATGAGGGTGTTGATGACTTGGCAGGAGCTGGGAACATCAGCAGATTTCAGGAGCCTGTGCCTTTGCTCTGTGGAAGTGATGAGAGCCTGAGAGTGTGGTTATCCTTTAAATAAATGACCTGTTCCTGGAGAGGGAAATACAGCTGAGCCTGGCTGGAAGGCAAAATCTGATTCTAACCGAAGCTCAGGCTGCAGTGGGAGCCAGAAGATCTGTTTGCTGCTCAGCTGCAGGTCTCCCACAGCCCTGGGTACAGCCCCTCATGGCACTGGGGATGCACTGATCCAGCCAGGACACAGAGGTTTCACTGTCCCACTTGGCAGAGCACCATGGAGATGGAACCATGATCAGTCAGGGCTGGTGTGGTGACAAGGGTGACGTCAGTTCTGGAGATGAAGTTGTGTGGGGTGGGAATGCAGCTCTGCTGAATCCAAAGTGCTAGAACCAGAGCAGAGGGATCAGTGCTTTCCTGTGCTGGCTGGGGCATGCAGACATCTGCAGGCTGTTTGAAGATGAAACAGGGAAGGAAAGGCTATGAGGAAATGAGTGGTTTGTGTTCTAAAATCTCATTGGTCTGGGGAGACCCTCATGAAAAGCACAGAGGGCCTGGGGTGCTCGGGAGCCCTGCAGAGGCAGGGCCTGAGGGATGGAGCTGTTCTGGCTTTGCTGAGCCGCCACTCACAAAGGCAGAGCCAGAAGTGCTGCCAGCTCTGCTGCTGGGATCAAACCCCATCATCTCCCAGTCCTCCAGGACGGATTCTCTGAGCACAGGATGAGTTTGCTGCTGCAGCACAGCATATGGCTGGAGCTGGCACCATTTCCTCCAAGACATCCCATATGCTTGCAGTCTGGAAGTTGTTTGCAAAGAGCTTCACTGACTCATCCCAAGTATGTAATCAACTGGGAATAGTAATGAAGAAGTGATCTAAATTTATTACAGGTTAGGTTTTTATTCCTGTGGGCTGGATTTCATCAGATCAAAGTATCACTTTTCTAACAGAGGAGGAAGCAGGTGTGCTCAGTACCTGGGTGTCACAGCCAGGCAAGTCACAAAATTGATTATCTCTCACATTTTACTTCAGAAATGGTGATATTTGTTGGTGGAAAGTATTAAGCAGATGCAGACATTGTTTGCACATTGAAAGGCATTGGCAGGCACGATTCAGTTTTTGAGCCTCCCTGATGGAGGTGGGTTGGTGTTTTCCATCCCTGAGGAAGGAGGATACAGGAGGAATGAGTTCTTGTTTCAGCAATCAGTGGTGGAATCTGTTGGTGGTAACCTTGGCTTTCTCCCATGACATGGGAGAAAGAGGGAAACAGTTTTTTCTACATTCTGGAAATTAATTTAAAAAATAAATTACTGGGCCCTTAGAACCTTTTAGGAGTCCCAGGGTGAGACCTTAACACAAGGGCTCTTGTCTTTTCACAGACACACCAAATTATTTTGATCTCTTGAGATTCCAGTGGCATTCTAGTCAGGATCTATGGTGGAATTTGGTAAGGGAATGCTCTCAGGAATTCTGTGGTGTGGGGGTGAATATATCCAATATTCAGATCAGCTGCAGGCAATCTGTGGGGTTTTACTCTGTGTCTGTGAGCACACCATGCATTGCAGTGACAAATGATGGAGACAATTATGAAAAAGAGGATTTGGAAATTCTGGCTCAGGCTGCAGTATTTCAATACAGCTTAAAACTCACATCTTTTATAAAGCAAGCTTGCTCCTAAAACTTCCCTTCCTTCCCAATAATTGGCACTCCTGGGGATGAGAAAGCCTTTTGCAGCACAGGAGCTGGCAGGCAGGATTTGGGGCGCTGCTGGAGCAGCCTCTGGCCCCAGGAGCAGGGTGGGGGTGCCTGGGAGCCCTCTGGAAGGTTCTGGCACTCACTGCCATCCCACAGCACCTGAGTTTGGCTCCCACTCACTGGGGCTCAGGCCCTGCTGCCCTGGGGACAGACATGGATTCAGTGACATGAGCAGCTGGGGAGTCCATTAGAGGCTGCTGCTTCTCTGCTGTCAGGATGAGAGAGGCTTTTGCTGGGAATGGGGCATTTTTCAGGTTGTACATGTGGGAACAGCTGAATCCCAGCAAAGACTCTGCAGTAAAGGTGATCTAGGTAATGCTGAAGGGTGCAAGGGTGAGCAGCAAAGGTTTCATCAAAACCAAACCCACCTGAGGAGTCCAGGATTTCCTCTCTCTTAGATGAGTTCAGTGAAGCACAGACTGTGAACCCCTTCCAAAGGGCCCATATTCAATGCCCAGCAGTGTAAAGATCCTAAAAAAATGTTCATGGCAGAAAATGATGAGCACACAAGAAGGAAAAGTTTGAATTCCTCAACTCAGGGGCAGGAATGTGCATTGCTGGTCTGGCACTGGAGACAGTGCTCATGTTGTCCAGAGCTGAAGCTGATATCAGTGTATTAGGTGCTGACACCTATCTCAGCATGCATGGCTTTAAATGCAGAAAAACACATGGTTATTCACATAGTCTTGTTCTTTTTAGGGGCTTCCACCTGCAGTTTTTCTTGCAGTGCAACCTGGCCATCTGTCTGCTCCTGTTTTGTGTAAGGTGCAGTAATGTGGGGGTGGGTTCTGGCTCTAAAGTGAACAGAGAGGAATAAACAACTCCTGCTAAGGATGTGCAAAGTGCTCCTGAAGGGACTCGGAGTTGGAAAAGCAAATTGTGTGATTCAGAGCAAGTTATTAGAAATGGGCAAATGTGTGACTGTGGATAATGTGGACGTGTTTGAGGAAAAATCTTCTCTTTGCAATAACCACCTCCTGTGTGGAAGGCAGCAAGGAGTCCCAGCTGTGCTCGTGCTGCTCTTGCACTGCAGCTCTCTTGGAGGCCAAGAGCAGTTTGTGTCTGCACAACAACATTGGAATTGTGCTCACAGAACGTGGCATCTGACCTTGCAGAACAGAAAATCAATGCAGAACAAGTCCTGATTAGAGCTTTTTGCAACACTGCACTTTTAAAACTCACATGGATGTGCAAGGTGAAGCACAGTGTGTAAGCTACAGGCTTATGGTTTGTTCTGAGAGGATGAATAAATAAAGAATTTGCATTTTATTTTATCTTGCAAAGTCACATTTTACCTCCCCTCATGTAAATAAATTGTATTCATTTTGTTAGTGCTTGAAGGAGCATTTTGGCAAGTGAAATGCCTAGAGGAAAGGTTTAGATCCACATTGTGAGAAGTTCATGGATGAGGCAGTGAGGTTTTGTTCTGATCTGAGGAAGAGCAGAGTTCACCCTTTCCTCTTTACATACAGAGGTGCTGCTCTGCCTTTTGGAAGCAGAATGTGAACGACTTGTTACTGAACCACTTTTAGTTTGCTTGTTTTCCTGCCCAAAACAACAAGTAAATAATTTATTTGCAAACGTTCATTCAGTTTGTTTTAAAGAACATGCTTTTTCTCTACAAAGGATATAAGTGATGCACATATTAAAAATTCAGAACTTCTCAGAAAAGTTGTTGCTGGTATCTCAGACCTGCTTAATGCACTTAAACACTTAGGGGTTTTTGCTAACTAAGCCTGTAGATAACTAGTTATGCTCCTGGGGGCTGCTCAGGACCATTTTGATTTGAAGCAGTTTCTTTAACTTGACTGGGATCCAGAACTCCCTGGTTGATGTTTAGCTGCTCTATGAGCTGCTCTTGTGGCACCTTCCACCCCTGCAGGGGTCATCGGGAGCACCTGAGGTGTGCTCAGGGACCCACAGCGAAGGGGCAGTGCAGAAATGGCACTAAAGCTCTCAGGTCATTATTGCAGAATGAGGAAATGCTGGGGCTGCCCAGCTGAGCCCTCAGTGCCTCCAGCCAGGATTGATTCTTGCCCCAGAATGTTCAATTCCCTGTTTGACAGATGTGCAGCCTGCCTGAGTTACAATAGTTATAATAATAGTTATAATTAGGATGGAAGTTACAGCCTGGGCCATTTAACTCCTCTGACAGCCTCATGTGCCTCTGAAGATGTGCAAGACTGACAAAAGAGAAAAGGGAAATGCAGCTATTTGGTGGAAGCAATGAAGTTCCACAAAATGCTCCTTTCAGCTTTTCAGGATGCTGGTGGTGAATGATGGCTTCACTCCATCTAGAAATGAGAGAGAAAATGTGTAAACCCAGCCATTCCCTGCCTGTAATTGATATTCTGTGACTATGTGGTATAAGAGTTATTTTGCAGGAGTAGTAATCAGTGTCAGTCAGTAATACCAATCAGAAATGGCTTTCCATAAATCTCCCCAGGAGCAATTGGACCTCTCCAGCTTGGGACCTGCTGTAAAAAATTGCCTGGCCTATCTAATCTCTGTGCTAGACAGGGCTGAAAGTGCTGGCTCAAATTAGTTTGTGATGGAGGCAGATAGCTCCATTTTGACATGCCTGAACTAGAAAAGATCTCTTTTAGCAGAAAACTGGGGAAGAGCTTACAATGTCTTAATCCCAAATTTGAGATTTCATTTACAAGTTTATAAGGGTGATTTCTATATTGATGTTTAATTCTATCTGAAGCTGCAGGAGCTCTGTCATTGCAGAGCTGAGCTTTACTCTTCTCTCCCCCTATTGTTCTGCTAAGGAGCACCTCAAACTTGACCAAAAAAAGTCCAGGCTGGGCAATTCCCATTTCTCTGCTGTGCTGGTTTTGTGTTGCCTGAGGACCCTGCGTGGACAGGGCTCCATCAAGTCCTGTGCTCTGTGTCCATTTGTGTCTCTGGTGTTCTTCCAGATGGGTGTGCAGTCTTAAGACCATTGTCAAGTGGCAAAACTTTCACATTTTCCTCTGTGATGCAGTTTTTCCTGACATTGTGCTTACGTTTCTCTTTATGCTGCTGCCAGGCCATTGCTGTGGCACACAGCCCTTGTTTCCCTTGGCACTTGGTCTTGTTCTTCTCTTTCTGTGGTTCCAACCCACCTGAGCAGCGTCATTATTCTCACTCTTTATGGCCTTTGTCAATCCTCTGTGGGAGTCATCAGCTCCAAAGGGGTCTTTGCGTTTTGTCTTGTTTGAATCCTTCCAAACCTGAGGTCTTTCTAGAGCTGAGATGTTGACAAGAGTATGTGGAGGAGAAAATCTACCTATCAGTGGCTCTGATATGAAATTATGACCCTGTGCACTAAAGATTACAGACTAGAAGTAGATAGTGTATGTTCAGTAATTTATGCTGAGCAGACCACCTGGAAGGTGAAGGTGTTTAAGGTGTTTGGGCTCTGGATCTGAGTGAGCAAATGGCTCTGACTGCAGCAGGAGGGAGATGGGGTCTGCAGACATTGGAATGGATACACAAGTGTGGGGTTATCAAGGGCCAGCAACTGTGAAAAAAGACTGTGTGCTTTGTGAAGGGTAAGATGTGAAAATGGCTGATGGTCACCCATTATATAACCTAACAAGGCCTTTTATAGCTGTGCAGTGCTTTCTTTTTATAGTTTCCTTCCCTGTGGTAGGTGAAAGGGAATTATCTAAATTTATTTCATGTCTCCCAGCAGCTTCCTTATCTGACCTATGGACTTGCTCTTGAGTTCTGCTAAATCTCTGAAATCCTTTCCCTCTGATGAAATGGTTTTGCTGGCTGTTTAGGGAAATGGCTTGAGCTGTCCTCCTGCCATAATTCCTGCACCAAACGCCATCTGCCTCTCTGCTGCCTGAGTGCAGGGGTGCCCTGAGCTGGCTCCAGGAGCTGATCCTGAGAGCAGTGGGGGTAGCCCTGAGGGAGCAAAGCCAGGGGCTCCCAGCGTCTTCCCCACCTGAGCAGGGGGGGCTGATCCCCACCCAGGGCAGGGCTGAGGGTCAGGAGCTGAAGGCAGCTGCTGTGGGCCCTGCCCTGCTGCCCTCCAGCCCCCAGCAGCTGGCTGTGCCCCCCTGTGCCCCCCTGCCCAGCTGCGCTGCTCATGCCAGGAACAGGCTGCTCCTGTTGGCCACAGGAGTCTGACCCACAGCTCTCAACTTTGCTGCCCTCCTGTACTTTTTGGTGGTTGTTTTTTTCCCCTCCACCTCCTGCTATTTAAATGCAGTTTAAATGTGGCAAATGCTGTTGGGCAGGAAAGGACTGAACTCTTGTGCCTGCTGAAAAAGCTGGAAAGCAGCCTTGCAGCTGTGCACGAGCACAAGTCCCCCAAATACAGGTGGAGTTGTCCTGCAGTGTTGAGGTGTGTGCAGAAAGAAACAAGGAGTTCCCAGCTGCTGAGGAGTGACAAAGGAAAATCAGTCATCTACCCTGTCAGCTTTATTGCAGGGGAGAGGAATAACCTTTTGGGACTAAATACCATTTATGCAGGGTTTCTCGCTGAAATTCAATTAGTGTTTGTGTTGGTTCCTTGCTTGCTGTTAACAGGACTTCAATGTGTGCGTGTGTGTGGGATGCATCTCGGTCAGAACAGGCTCTTCCTGTCCCTGAGCATGCTGAGGGAACAGCCACAGCAGGAAAAAGTCAGGAAAAAGCTGGGACATGTAAAAATTGGTGTGTGCCCTGGAGCATCCTGAACTCTGCAGATCATGTTGTGACTGAGAAGTACAGGAAAAGGCTGAGGTGTGAGCAGGGGAACAGCCAGGGATATTGTGACAGCTCCTACACCACAGTGCTCACAACAAATGTTTTTCTGGATAGCTGTGAAACGTTTTCCCCATGGAAAAATGGGAGATTCAGCTCTGCAGGAAATAGGCCTCAATAAAACTAAAGTATCAATGTGTCTTTTTACACATTTTACTGGGGATGTAATTCTCACTGTGATTCTGAAGCCACAGGATTACCAGACAAAACAGAGTGTTAAAGCACCTTGGCTGCTGTGCCAGAGTGAAGTGGCAGAAATACTGAGAGTTTCTAATAGCCAGTGAATACTGAAGTGCTCAAAGTGCACATGCTGGGGCTAAGTAATGTGAATTGACTTAGTGCTGTTCTTCTAAGGGTTCATACATAAATAATTGATTTTTACTTAAGAATAAGCATCCTTTAAAATAAAAATAAAAAATCCAGACCAACAGAGAGTTGTTGGTTGAACCAGAATAGGCAGTTGTAAAAGAGTTTGCTAGCAAAAACAACACAAAATGGTGTTTCCACACATCTGTCCTCACTTCTCCTAAGAACAGTGGATTGTAGCAGGGAAGGGAATTTTACACCATAAGTTAAAAAGGAAATCAACAGGTTTTGTAGATCTGTAGCTTCAGAAAAAGATGCTGCAGTAGTGGTTTGCAAAAGCAGGCAGAAGTTGCAGTGGTGGAATAATATATTTTTAAGCTTCTGCCAACACTGTGTAAAATTAGTGAAAGGGAGAGAATGATGCTGCTGGTTCAGGTCCTTGCCAGGATGCCCTGCTGTGGTTCAGGAGAAAGAAGCAGCTGAGATCCCTCTCCCATATCTCCAAGGATTACTGAAATCACCAGGCTGGCTGCTCTCTGATGCCATCTCTTGTTTCTGTGTCCTTTTCCACAGCAAGGACTCCCTGTCCTTTCACAGCAAGGCTTTTCCTTCCTGACATGTGAAGGAAAAGCCTCCCTTTTTTTGCTGGGGGTGGATTTCATTGGGGCAGGAGTGTTCCTTGTGAGGATGAGCTGCTCTCTGGGAAGCAGGGCCTGGCTCATCAGTTGTTAGCCCAGTCAAATCAGGCACGTGGTGCCAGCTCACAGGGCACTCTCCAAATCTGAGGCTGTGCATTTTACAATTTCCTTTTTAGTTAGAGTGTTCAGAGAGGCTCACAGAAGTTCACCAGGGCAGGGAATTTCTGGCTTTGAGCCCTGCTGAACTTGTGAGCATTTGTACACAGCCAGCAGGGATTGTTCCCTTCCAGTCTCTCCCAGCACATCAAGGTGAGAAGCTGAAGATGTTCAGGCAGCTCTTTTCTCCCAGGAGCCAGTGAAGGATGTGAGCAGTAGCAGAGTTTTTGATGTTGTTGCTGCATTTACTGAGGTTTTATTTGACTTCTGGAGGCGTCCTCAGCCATGGCAAGCAAGCCTTAACAAGCAGGCCTTTTGTCTTTGTTTTTTACATTCTTATTTTAAAGGGAAAGGGTGACACTGCACAATTAAGAAATGATACAGGGGAGAGTTTTAAGCTGATTTTCCAAAGAAATAATAAAATAGGAGTAATCTTCCCCCTTGGCTCATGTCTGCCATTGCCTCAACAGCCCCTTATAAATGGGGTGTAATTGCAGGGTGGGCTCTGTTTTGTCTCTAACCAGTGCTGTTCTACTCCCCACTGTGTTCTCTTCCCTGTCATGCAAGTGTGAATCCTTCCTGGCAGTTGGGATGTGTTTCTGTGGTGCATCAGAGACAGGCCCAGGTTTTTAAGGCATTTTTGGGGTGGAAAGCTGGCTGAGGAAGCCAGGAGAAGCTGTCCTGGTTTTGGGCTCCAACACATGGGTCTCTGGCTGGCCATGAAGGATTGGAGTGCTTGTCCTGAAGAATTCTGAGTTTCACATACAGACATTTATTATCTTTAATAAAATACAGTGTCTGAATCTCAGGCTGTATCCCTTTAGTTCTCTTGCTTTTTCTCCCCACCGTGATTTGTCAGAATCTAAATCCAGTCCTTTTGCTAATAATAAACCTCACTAAGATTTGCAGCTGGACTTCACAGCCAGCACAGACTCATCTGTTCTTTGCAGGTCGGGAAAAGCTCTCACCCACCTTCCCACACCTCCCCAAAATCTGGCTACAGCCCACTTGATGCTCTATCCATCTATAAATTACTCATATTTTGTCACAGTGGATGTTTACAGCTTGTTAATGAGCTATTAATGTTCTGCATCTAAGAATAAAGCAGAAACAGAAAAAGGGTTGATAACAACCAAGTCCTTAAATGTGAGCAAACTGGAAAGGAGTTCCTGGTGCCCTCAGTCAGTCACAGCACAGCACATTTCAAACAGACAAACTCTGGGTCTGGCTCACTTGGATGACTGGAATTCACCCAGGAAATGAGTTTGTGCTCTGAGCATCTGAGTGGGGCTGTTTGCAGCCTTCTCCCCCTCCTTGCCTCCTGGCAGGAATCACATCATTCTGTGAGAATCCAGATCTGGGACTGGGTCAGGATGGGGTGAATGGCATAGGAAACTGGATCGGGAGCTCAGCACTGAGCTCTGTGACTCAGCAGAAAAACTCTGAAAGTAAAGAGCAGCCAGACACGGCATCACTGCTGGAAATTAAAATGTGAGAGGCTTGGACTGAGTCACTTAACAAGTAAATAAATGGTAAATGAAGTCTGTAATTTACTGTGGCTCAGATGTGTTGCCTCAAACAGAGAAGCCCTGCTCAGCTGCACGGGGTGTGTGGTTCCAGCAGTGATGGGAAAAACCTTTTCCAGAGGCAGGAGACTGGGAAAGGAGCAGGGCATGGATGTAATGGTGTAAGACAGAAGCCAGATGAGACAATACCTGGGGTCCTGATTAGTGATAGCCCTGGTCTTTAGCTGTCTTATTGCCCTGTCAATCCTTCCCTAATCAGAAAATCAAAGTGCCAAGTGATGAATATTGATGATGCCTGGAGCACTGCTGGTGGTAACCTTGAAGGTGTAATGTATGAAAAGTTCTACTTCAGGCTCTGGTAGTTGTAAAAGCAGGGGCTGAAGATGACAGTATGCCTGCAAACCCATAATTTCCCTGGAAAAGGAAAAGATGTTTGCTGGAGTTTTCTGTTCTTCAGGTGCACAACTGGTAACACTCCTGACTGCCACCAACAGACTGCAGTAATCAGCAGAGTCATGTCACCCATAAAGGTGGCAAGAGATGGGGAGGACCAGGAAAGAAATCCAAAATACAGTGCTGGAAGCTTCCTGCTAGGCTCAGTTTTAATATAATCCTCTTTCCTGAGCCTGCTGCTGAAGTGCTGAGAGTGGAATTGGCTCTCCAGAGAGCATTCCCATTCTGAAAGCTGATATCCACTTAGGTCCTGCTGTCAAATTGAGATCCTTTCCAAGTGCCTGGGGACTGATTGTCCACTGCACCAGCCTGGAGTAAAAATGCAGCTTTAAATGGAAATCTATCCATGGAAGTCATGTGGCAGAGGAGTGAGCTAATGGAATCCTGCTGGGGTTTGCCCTCACCTCAGGCCTGTGTCCAACATCATCTCTGCAATCAGCTCTCTTGGAAGGACAGCTCGGAATTAAAGCAGCTCTCACAAAGAGAATTAGTATTTTACCCACTTAGAATTTATTATTTTTTGTATACCCACATTAGTATGGTACCCACTTAGAATTTATTATTTTTAAAAATTTACCCTTTACAGAGCAAATGGTACCCCAAAATAAAGTAATTCTGAGTTGGAAATTCTCCTCCCTGAAATTCCTCTGATATGCAGCTTTTAAATGAAGCCTTACAGACTAGTCCTGCTTCAGGACGGAATGTGTCTGTGAAAAGGGAGATGGCTGCATGTCCTATGGATGGAGGATGTACAGCTAGGGCTGGGATGAATCATCTGGTCTTTCCTGGCTTTATTTTCTTTTGGTGTTTATCAAAACTGAAACTCTGTAAGTTCTTCCTTCCTGCAGGGCAGGTTTTTCTATGCCTCCCCTCGAGTCTTTTTGTTCAGCGCTGATTTTTCTCCAACCTGTGTGTCTACAGCTGAGAACTCTGATCCAGGCAGTTGCTTTAGATGCAGGTTTGTTGTGGAAGAACCTTTCCCAAGCCCCCTTTTCCTCCCAGTCTGTGTTTTTCACCATGTCCCATGAGAAGGAGGTGGCTTTCTGAGGAGATCTGTGTTTGCATTGCAACTGGCAAATCCACCCTCACAGGCAACAAATCTCATCTGTGTTTGGTTGTACCAAGTGAAGCAGCACCAATTTGTGGTAAGAAACAGCCTAATCTGACTGGAGCATATGTATTGAAACTGTGCTCACAAGAGCACTGATAATTGTGAATTCCTTAATTTTGGTTCTGCAGAGAGAACGGGCTGTTCCTTTTCTTCAGACACTTTGCTCTTCTGCAGCCTTTCAGGCTCTCTCATTTCCCCCTGGGCAGAAAGATTAATAGGAGCCTGTGTCTGGGGAGAGCTCAGGTTTTCCTGCTTGCACTCAGTTTCTTGGCAGCTGCCCCCTCTCCCTTTCCCTCTGTACATCTGATCAAAATAAATAATGCTTTATGCTGGGAGGAGCTCAGGAGGAAAGCTTGTCCAGCCAAGGGTGGTGGGACTTGTCCTGGGAGGGGCTGTGGGGCAGCCTCAGGAATGGGATAGGAGAGAGGACATGTTTCAGGCATCTGGCCAGTTGGTTTCTTTGGCTTAGTTAAGGGATTTACTCTAAGCTTCCAACTCACCTAATCTTTTCATTATATTTCCAAAGATCTGCTTGGAACTGACAGAACACTTTACATTCTGTACTAATTGTGTATGTTGGTATTAAAAAATCTTCTTAATTCTGTGTATCAAACATCTTCCCATGGGATGTGGATACTTGTGCTTGGCTAACAGCCTGTCACACAGGGCCAGCACTGCCTGTGTGGCATTAAATTAACTGGGTGGGCCAGCTCTGTGAGCTCTCAATAAACAGGTTCTGCAGTAACAGGAGGTTAAAAACTGCAGTAATGTGATATTTTTAAAGCATTTTGGTTTTTTAAGCATAGAAATTGTTGTGCTGTGCTGTGAGCTATTCAATTTCTTCTCAGGGAAAGAAATCACACCATTAATTTTCTCCCAAGTGCCATCAGTGTCCTGTGTGAGAGCATTGCTCCCTGCAGGACAGTGTCTGGCCCAGAGGGCAGGGAAGGAACACTTGAGAACAGAAGAGTTGGGTCTGGTGAGCCCAACCTCTGCCCTGAGGTGAAAGGTGCAGCTGGGGAAGTGGAACATGTGCCATTAACACCACAAGAGGTGATGCCAGCACAGAGAAATAAATAAACCAATATATCTGTACACACACATAAATGTACACTGAGAGTTTTGTGGAAATGCAGCTTCCTCAAACACGTTTCCATTGCCTGTCAGTCCCTGCAGATCTGTCACCATGCCTGGGCTGGCATGCTGTGCCCTCCTGGGGCTGTGGCACAAAGAGTCAGGGCCCCTGAGACACATTTATGCCAGGAAATACAAGAAATTAATTTCCTGCATTGATCAGTGGAAGGTGTCCAGGCTGATTTCAATAATGAAAAATAACCCCAAGCACTGCAGCACTAAAGCTTGCAGCTCACTTTCTGACAAGGCTGCCTGCAGCAATCCAAGCTTCTGGAACAATTTCACGTGGAATTATGTGAAAGGGTTTTAAAAGTTCAACTACAAATCATCATTTCACTAGATAAGAGTAGTGGTGCAGGGGAGAAACATTTTACTGCACTAGTTCTCTGTGAGAGTAATGCTCCATTTCATCTCTGCACTAGCAACCTGGATGATAGCAAATATATCCCAGGAATTCCTCTCCCTTTGGAAAGGCACTTCAGCAGGTTCTGCACCAAACCAGGGTGTGAGACCTGACCTGCTCCTGGCAGCTGAAGCAGCCCTGAACTATTTCCTCTGTTACTTTACCTGCAGCAAATCAAAAGGAAATGTGGTCTCTTGGAAATGCTAAGGAGATTTGATGAGGAAATGTTTTTAATTTTGGCTGTAAAAGGTTTAGGCATTGGAGAAATGTTTAATGGCAGGGATTCTGTGTAGAAGCTCGTTGTGACACAAGTGCTCACACTCTCCTCTCCCTCTGCTGGCAATTGATGCTGTGCTGGTGGCCATCATTCCTACCCAGGTGTGCAAACAAAACTCCATTTCCCACACACACCTGCAGTGCCATTTTCCTCCCCACTGGGTATGATTTGGGGCACACCCTGTGCCTGAAGATTTGCTGATTAACTTTGGGTTGTCTGGGCCATGCCCATCTCTCCAGACCCTAAAAACACCCTGCACTTTGCTGGGGAGGAGAGGGAGTTCCCAGCACATCAGTGTTGTCACTGGAGGTAAAAGCAGGCACAGGCTGCAGCATCCTAAAGCTTGTCCCTTTCTGATCAGATCCCTGGAGCTCTGGGAGTGCTTTCTGAGCAGGTGAGGAGCAGCAGAGAATGTGGCACCTGAGCACTGAGGGCAAGGGGAATGGAATAAAGCTCCCCCTGAGCCCCAGAGCCGGCACTCAGCTCCTCCTGGAGGGGGCAAAAAATCCTGAGTGGCTTTTGAAGAGCCAACAGCAGAACCTCAGCCTGGGCTTCTCCTGTTTCAAACCCAGTGACTGAACACAAAATGCCTCTTGATGAACCAGCAGGCACCCAGGAAGCAGAGGATCTGATGGGTCTTTTATTCTGAGACACTTTTTTATGATTATGTATCTCACAGTTATACTGCTGCCTGTTTGTGTCTGTCAGCAAGATGGCAAAGCAGCCCAGGTGCAGCAGCCTGTGCCATCTGCCATGTTAGAGTGTGCACTGGGCTGCTTACAACAATGCTGGCATCTCAGTATTCCAGGTACCTTAATGAGTTTCTCAGACTAATTAAATGTGCAACTTGCAGAGATCATTGGATGCCAGATTGCTGTGGCTGGGAAAAAGCTCCTAAAGCAGCTTTATGATGGTAGAGGTGTATTTCAGATACAAAAATGAGGGACATTAGATTTTAGATTAAAGAAATTAATAAGCCTGTGGAAATGTATTTTCCTGAGCCTGCCTTCATAAATCTCCACAGTTTACTTAGAAGCAAAAGTGGCAGTCACTGAGAGAGGAGTATCTATGTAGGAAGTGGCAAGATTAAAGAACTCTTGATTTAATGTTTGTAAAGAGAAATGGACAAATGTCTGTGATTGCCAAACAGGCATTTGAACTGGATGTTTTCTTCTTTAAACTTTTGACTGCTCTTTTGGCTTGGATTTCTCATTTTGCTTCATCAGTCACATGAGAGGAAGGGGTAAGGGAAATAGGGAACAAGTTGTCTTTTGACAATAAGATCTGTAATGAATGTACATGTGACAATTCCAACTGTCACAGTACGAACTCTAGCAAAAGAGAGGAAAACTGATCTGATTTTGTGCTCTGGTTCATGGGTACAGGACTCAAACTTATTTCCCCAAGGAATGAGAATCCTAGCCATAGGATTCAATGGGTTTGAAGGCAGTTCATCAAGACAAATGCCAACACATAATGGCTCTCAACTTAGTGGGACTTCTGTCTTCAGTATTTGATTCAGAAATTCATTTTGGTGTGTGGTTTGCACTTTGCTTAAGTATTTTTTCCTAGATGGTACACACCCACTGTTAATTAGGTAGGGTGAGTTCTCACAATAGGAATTGGAAGAATTCACTTCCTACAGGAATTTCAGTGTAACTCCTTGAGTAAGACATTCAGTCCAGGTTGGTAGAAGAGACACAGCTGCCATTTTCCAGCCTGGCTCCTGCCCTTCACTTTTCTCTCTCTAAGCCTGAGTTTACCTGGAAAGTTTTGCCTTTCAGGTAAAGGAGCCATTTCTTTGTCTCCTCATGTCACAAGTATCACTCAGCTGTTTTACTGTCTCTTTCCCAGGCTCCCATGGCATTGCCAGAGTCCTTAGGGAGCACAGCAATGGCCCAGCACTGACTGTGCCTCCTTGCACTGCCCAGGCCTGGGCTAACAGCTGCTATGGATAGGAATGGACTCTGGGAAAGAGCAATGAATTCATTTGTGGCCTCTCTCTGCAGTGCCTTGAGCTGTTTCCTTTGCAAGAGGGGAAGAGAGGGCAATAGAAACAATCTGCTGGTGGGGTGAAGGCAGTGTGGAGCCTCAGTTTCAGGGGGGGCTCTGTGTGGGTCCTGGGCACCTTCTCCCAGCACTGAGCAGCTGGCAGGGCCCCATCTCACAGGCAGGGCTGGGAAGAGCCTGCCCAGGAGGAAGGGGAGCAACACCATCCTCCAGTGCTCTGCTTGCCATGGACAGGTCATGCTGTGTCATTTACCTGCTCTGCTGAAATAGAGGGGAGACAAGGGAATTGCTCCTGCAGCAGCTGGAATCACTCTGACACTGTAATAGAGGAGCTCACTGCACAGAGAGGGATGCTGAGCTTTAGGAGGTTCCTGGAGTTCATGGCAGTAAAGCCTGGCTTGCTTTGAGTGGCAGAATTAAACACTGCCTGAATTAAACACTGCCTGTTGGTCTGTGCTGCTGTGCAGAGGGGCTGTCCTTGTGACCCCTGCAGTTCTTAAAACTTTAGTGCCAACACTGTACTGGGTAGGCAGCAAGGAACCTCACAGCTCTTAAAAGCAAATTTCTAATCCAAGTAGAACCTTTCAAATATCCCAGCCTTTCCTTATGGGAAAGCACAGCCAATAGAAATGCCACCCATGGGGAAATCAGGAGGACAGGTTCTTTGGAAAGCAGATGGCAGGATGGTAGGTACCAGAGCCACTCCTACTCTCAGGAAAGCAAACTGGTGAGAATTGCATTGGGGATTTCAGGGGAGCTTTTGGCTGATCAGTTTTGTTTGTTTTTAACCAAGTGTCATTACATTACCATTTTAAAAAAACAACCAAAAACTACAAAGTACATACTGAGGGAAAGTACAGTGAAATGCTCCAGCCTGGAAAAAGCCACAGACAGCTAAACTGTTGGTTCTTGTACAAGCAAAGAAAGAAAACATTCCCTTTATATGAGTTTGATACATGACACTTAATTGTGCCACGGCAGAATATATGGGAGAAAGGCAGAATGAATATTTACATACTCACCCTTCCCTGTACATTAAAATGTTAAATCAATTGGCTCCTGCAGATGTTTTAGAGCTGTGAAAAGCATTGTGCACATGGAATGGAGGCTTTCATTTTATTCAGGGGGAGACAGGGCTGAATTTGCAAAGTGAAATGAATTACCTGTAGCTTAGCAGGCAAAGTGAAAATTCAGAGAATTATGGAGAGGTCAGTAGGTTTTCAGAGTAAAAAGGTGTATGAAAAAAGGAGACATTCAACTGAAAATTTCCCACAGGCATTTGGAGTGTGAAACAATAACTGCATCACTGCTGAGTTCATTGTTGTCATTCTAATTTTTCTGAATTGCTTTTAATTTTCTTTCAGGTTATTTTTCTTGCCTTTTTTTTTTTTTTTTTTTCCTAGTAAGGATTACTTTTTTTACTGTCTGAAGTTTTTTTCAAACCTGATTTTAAACAAAAAGTATTGATTACATCTTGCCTTCCCCACAAAGGTCCTCCATCATTTGCCAGATACTAAGTTAACTAGTTCACTTAGCAAAAGGAAATATCTCCTTAGGTCTAATTTGCCCTGATTTAAGCCCAAATGTTTAAAAATATGGGTAAATAATATGGTTTTTTCTTTGCCTGCTCTGGCAGAGCTAAATACACATTGAGGTTTCTGCATGGCTCCTGTGAAGTCATCAGTGTCAGCCTGTGGCTACTTGTAAATCACATTTGTTTTATACATAAAGTACAGTAAATCTCTCCTCTCCCGGACTTGTTGTCCTGGGAAGGAAGTCTGAAATCCCTTTCAGTTCTCACTGGTTTCCCAACATTCATTTAAGGGTTAAGAGAAAAAACCATTTTGGGATGGTCAATGCCTTAAACAATGGGGCAACAACCACCTGCCCCATGGGCTTTGATGTTGTTACAGGATCTGTCAGAGAGCTCAGGATGTTTGTGTCCTTAAGAGAAAGCTCCCAAAAAGGTTAGATAATAAATATCAACATCTTCTGTGCTGTACTTCATTCTTAATTCAGGCCCAGTGCCAACACCTTGTTTTCCTTTGTCCCAGATAAATCCTGCCAGGGGTGTAAGAGGGAGCCCCTTCCCCAGCCTGCTTCTCAGCCCATTTCTCCATTTCCAGGCTTGAAGGAGATGAAAAATAACTTGTCAGGAACAGAAGATTTATATGCAAAGTGGCTTTAATAATTAAGATAACATTTTCTGTGTGGATTTATACTGAAATTTCTTGATTGAATTCCCTGGAAAGGAGCTTAGACATCTTGTCCGGATAAATCTAAATCTAACATGTAGTGTCTGAAGTCCCTACAAAACCAGTAACTTAGAGAAGCTTGTAAATGAGAAACAATTGGTTCTCTTACCCAGAGTGGCTTATTCTGATGATTTCTTGACAGATCTTTATGTTCTTTCATGTTACCACAAGAAATGGGAAAGAATCACTCATTCATTACCCGTGCTAACTCTTGTGTTATACTGTTGTGCAGCCACATGCTGTGTTCACATTTCAGATATTCTGTCTGGTTAATCAGGGGTGATGATATTTATTGCTGGTATTGCTGATATTTTTTTCCCTACATCTTTACATATTGGAAAGATGCAGAGAAAAAACCTCTCTCAGTACAGCAAAACACCCCTCTGGATAAGGGCTGACCTGGATCTCTTACAGAAGGAATTTTTAGGGGCATTGCTTTGTAAATGTGCTCTTAATTACCTACAAAACAGAATAAATACAAAATTAACTGTTCTGGAAAGCCAGATCCATCAAAGATCTGGTCTTTGGTGACAGAACCTCCAAGCTCCTGTCCTGTAATTCAAATTGGCCATTCCTGATTTCAGCCAGAGCAAGCTCCAGTCTGTGCCATTGCTGCCTGAGGGCTCTGCACATGCAGGCCCAGGGCTGATGTCCCAGCTGGGGAGGCAGGGACACAAAGCAGCAGTTCTGGGCCAGCAGGGTGCGCCTGCCGCTGCCAGGGCTGGGGCTCAGGGTGCTGCCATGGCCTCTGTGCACACAGCACAGGCAGCTTCAGCCCTGCTGGCAGTATTGGCTCTTGGCTGTGGTAATTGAATTACCGCACATCAACAGGGAGAGCAGAGCTTCTGCCATAATTGCTCTGGGTGCCTTTTGTTGGGGTGTCCCACAGTAACAGCTGTGGGTGACGCTCTGCTCTGGAATAAACTGTTGAGATGAGTTATTCAATCTTCAGCTGCTCATGAGAACTATAAGTGAGACATTATTATAAGGAAATGTTCATTCTAAGAATGGCAAACTGTTAACATATATATATGTGGAAGAAAATTTTATATTAACTTCTCAATACAGTTGAAGCGGGTATGTTACAATTTTCAAAATTGTTCAGAATTTTTCCAAGGGTGTTTTAAACCTGACTTGTTGCTAAGGTTGTAATGCAAGAAACAAGTTTACCTTTTAATGAAGGAAAAGGCTTTTATTTCTTAATGGGAATGATTTTGGAATTTTAGTTTCCACATAAATTTTAAATTTTGCTCTTTGTTTTTTCTTTTTGAAAGGGGGAGCACAATATCTATAAAACTTTTACTCCAACAGCAACAAAATTTAACTCTTTTTGTTTAAAAAGTTAGTGGTCCTGAGTAGAAAAAGAATTTGCAGAAAACATGAATATTTGCTTTAGAAAAACAAATTAGTGCTGCATTTTAGGAGGTCCCTGTGAGCAGAGCTTTTAGCACCCAGCAGTGCCCCATCACCAAGGGCCTTTGCTGTGGGATGTTCACTTTTATGAACTTGTTAAAAGGAGACACCACAGCTGCCTTGTTTGAAAAGCCAGGATCTTGCCCTTGGCTATTACTGTGACCTGATGAGGTCTTCAGGGTGAGAGAAATGGACCAAAATCTTGGTTCATGATCAGAAGGCTGGATTTAGTGATATATGACATATAATACATTATTACTATACTAAAAGGAATAAAGAGAGAAGTTGCAGAGGCTGCTAAGCTAAGAATAGCATAGAAAAGAATGCATAACCAAGTTCTGTGTCCAGCAGAAAGCAAGGACAAACTCTCCCGTGAGTGGTCAGCAAATCCAAACACTCACAGAAGACCAATCACCATTGCACCTATTGCATTCCACAGCAGCAGATAATTATTGTTTACACTTTTCTTCTGGGGCCCCAGCTTCCCAGAAAGGACAAATCCTAAAAGAGAGGATTTAATGAAAAAATGTCTGCGACACTTGGCAGTGAATCAATGAGAACAAATGCAAAGCACTAACTTTGCTGCGGTCCGTCCATGCTCCCTGCAGTGCCCTGGCACCCCCAAGCACAGGGAGCACAGGGCAGGATGGATTCCCTGCACCTCCAGGCATGGAGAAGGGCACAGGGAACCTGGAGCAGAGTCGGGAGTGCCCCAGGGAGGCAGCGTTCTGCTGCTGAGAATCCAGCTGCTCTGGATGGCTCTGCTGGGCTCAGCCTGCTGCTCAATCTGCCCTGCAGAGGCAGAGTGATGAACAAAGGAGCCAACACCCCAAATCCTGCTCAAAGGGTTCTGCTCTGTGCGAAAAATGGATGGACTGGCCATTGGGAAGAGGCATCTTTGGTTCAGCACCGTTCAGCTGTCCCAGGGAATAAGGAAACAGAAACGTGGTTTTGTGAGGGGCATTTTTCTTTGTCAGAGCACAGGGAGAAGGAGCAGCAGAACTCTTAAATTGACATTTGGGAATGATGAAGTTAGCAGGCAAACAAGTTGTGCACGCCCTGTACTGCAGATGCCTTTGAGCACCTTTCCCTGGGTAGAGGCACCTAAATTGCTTTTCATGGCCCTGGCCTTTAGCAGCTTTTCCTGAGATTTCTGTGTGCAATCTCACTCTTGAAACTGATCTCAGTAGCTAAAATTAATTAGGACATAAACACACCTAGAAAGGCTGTAAAACTTCATTTATGCCTGCAATATAAGCCAGAACATTTGGCAATGTTAATTGAAATGATAAAAAAGCTTTGTAAGGCATCAAGAACTCTTTGAGTCACTCCTCCCCACCTTGGTTTAATGACACAGTAAATGCTTGCTTTTCTGGATATCATTATGGTTTTAAATGCTAAAGAGTGAGCAAATTCCATTATCTTGTGTCAGGGAAGCCTCCAGAAACAATAAAAAGGCAGTTAATAAACAAGATTACTTTCCAATGGCAATTGCTCCACAATAGAAAATTCCCTGTCTGACCATCTCTTTTAGGATGCTGATCAGTTCATCAGCTCAGTCCCACGGGAGTTGCTGCCAGCAGTTTTCCCTCCCTTTGGGAAAAAGTAAAGGCAAGGTTTGTGCTGAGGGAAGGAAGGAAGGCAGGCAGGAAGGAAGGCAGGAAGGAAGGAAGGCAGGAAGGAAGGAAGGCAGGAAGGAAGGAAGGCAGGAAGGAAGGAAGGAAGGAAGGAAGGAAGGAAGGAAGGAAGGAAGGAAGGAAGGAAGGAAGGAAGGAAGGAAGGAAGGAAGGAAGGAAGGAAGGAAGGAAGGAAGGAAGGAAGGAAGGAAGGAAGGAAGGAAGGAAGGAAGGAAGGAAGGAAGGAAGGAAGGAAGGAAGGAAGGAAGGAAGGAAGGAAGGAAGGAAGGAAGGAAGGAAGGAAGGAAGGAAGGAAGGAAGGAAGGAAGGAAGGAAGGAAGGAAGGAAGGAAGGAAGGAAGGAAGGAAGGAAGGAAGGAAGGAAGGAAGGAAGGAAGGAAGGAAGGAAGGAAGGAAGGAAGGAAGGAAGGAAGGAAGGAAGGAAGGAAGGAAGGAAGGAAGGAAGGAAGGAAGGAAGGAAGGAAATAGTACAAGTGCCTGGTTTTGTCTGGAAGTGATGGCTTTAGGCAGATGGCTTTAGCACAGACCCTTTTAGAAAGCAGCATCAACAGACTACAGTGGCTCTGCTGAGCCTTTTTCTTTCCTTTCAATGAGGATAAAATGCTGTATTTGTGTGTACATCCCAAAGCAGGGAGCACTGTCCATGGTCAGGGCTGGCAGCACTCCCACACCCCTCGACCTTGGCCAGGTACCCGTCTGTGCCAGGCTCTGGGGCTGGCTGGCAGCAATGCCCTGCAGCAATGCACATTTAGGGCAGCATTCAAAGGTCTCACTTCCCCTTCATACACAATCTTGTGTTTCACTGCTAATTTACTATCTCATCATAAATGAAGTGAGGCTGTGCTGTTTTCCCCTGATTGCCTGTTATGCACAGCCAGTATTACTTCGTCCCCAAAACATTTGCTTTTTCTTGATGCACTCACCTCAGAGTGAATATTCAGTGTGTATTGCTTTTTTTCCTAAGTGTTAGAATATTTTAATAAGGATGGTTTTGCTGTTGATAATTACTTAGTTTAGTTTTCACAATTATTGTTGTGATATTTGCATACTTTGCTGCTTTATAAAAGTGTATATTAACTTTTCCCTCTCATGATCTCCAGCAATAAGTATTTTTGCCCTGTATTTATCTTCTTTTCTTCTTAGCTCTGTGATATTCCTGGATATCTTGAAAGCAGGCTTGATCTGACATTGAAGCCTGGCTGTATTAGCACATCCCAGCCTTTTCTTTCACCCCTTCTGCCCAAGATTAAATGCCTTGAGAAAAGGGGGTTATTTATGGTAGCCCACAACAGGCTATTTGGGGAAAAAACCACCATGCTTCCACTGTGCCTGTGAGAGAAGAAGTCTGAGAGAGAGGTGATCAATGAAATTAAATTCAGTATAAAGAAGAAACCTTGCAGGTTGTCCAAAGAACTGGATGTTGTTGTGCCTCAGCAATGCAGCTGGTACCTGTGGCAATGTGTTCAGGTGTCTGTTGGGCCTTTGAACTGGTGTCACCTGCATCCTTTGTAAGTAGCATGAAGCCAAGTTACACATGGAGTGGATTAAAAGCAAGTCTGAAAGATCCCCAGCACTAATTACAGAGGCATTTCATTAACAGTGGGAATTTCCTGCAGTTTGGAAGAGATCTCTCCAGGATGTCCTGGCAGAGTTTCTTGTGTTTGTGACTGGCTTGGAAGGCACCTGACTGGGTGACACCTTTGCTTCTTTTGCTTTTGAGAACTCCTTTGTTTTCCGAGACCGAGTTTTAGGTGTAATTCACATGTCTACTTAGAATGCACTGATGCACAAAAATTGATCTCTACAAGTGCGGTTGCAAAATATTTTGATTTATTATTTTGCCTGTTTGCTAATATTGTGTCAGATCAGGGATCAGATGGGCAACCATGGAACTTTGGTTTAAACTACACAGTCAGAAAACACATAATCCTGACTTTTTGGTGCAGCGTGGTCTGGCCTTAAAGTCAGGTGTCTGGCGGGCAGAAGGGCGGCCAACACCCAACTGCAAATGTGTGAGCATCCCTTGGCGTCAGAAGGCTTTGGGCTGTGCTCACAGTGGACGGAGTCGCTGCTGGCCGATGAGAGTAAAGAGTCCGGACACTCACTGGGGACTTGTCAGATTTATTGTAGAACCCAATGTGTCAACCAGGCAGTGACAACCTGGCTGGTATCTAACATGTGTCAGCCAGCGAGTGTCCTCGAACAAACGGTGCAACAGGGTTATAAAGGGAGGAGGCATCTCAGGGAGGGTTTACAAAGGACCAATAGGGGAAGGTAAGGGAGTGGACTTAACATAATAGGCACTGGGGAGAAACCAATAGTTACATTTTAAGGGAGGGGCCCCAGAGCCACAGCCAATCATAACTCCCAGGTAGAAGAAGATTCTGGAAGCTTGGGAGGAGTGGGGAGTGATTGACTGGGCCCAGGGAGAAGAACAAATTCACATATAAGGAAACACAGGGGAGGGGAAATTATATAACAGAGAGGATTGACATAAACTGTGGCGGGAGTAACCAAGGTAACCAAATGACAGACAATACCATGGCAGGAAGAACTGGTGAGGGCAGAACCATTACAGAAAATTGGGGAGTGATACAGAAAAGAGGAGAGTAATTAAATAAACTAACAGGACACACTACAACATCTCCCCGTTTTTTATCAAATAAAACAAAAGAGAACGGAAATGTCCATGTAAAAAACCTTAAAATACTGGGACCCGCGGCTGGTCAGGCCAAGTGTCATCTTCCTCGAGATGGAGCCCGTCTGCCCACAGATGGTCTGCAGGCGGTGCGGTGGGCCCCTCTTCATCCACATCCCCCTCAGCCTCCGGAGAGAGGTCCTCCATCTCAAGCGGCTCGTTGTAGGGAGTGGAGACTTGATTGACACTTGGCGCCGTAAGTTTCCTTACAAGTCTCTTGACCAGTCCGTGGATCAACGTAACAATGACCAAAAGCAAAATCAAACTTAAGATAACCCACAACATTTTGGGTCTGTTAACTCTGCTCCTTTGCTTGTTCTTATGACTTCACAGCTGCACTCTACTGCACAGTGTGCGGGTAAAGATGCTGTTAGGCCCTGATGTTGGGAATGTTGTGCTCTGGTTTATTTCCATCAGATTTAAAGCTCACACCTTGATTTGGTAATCCTCCTATGTTGAGAAAACCAACCCTGTTCTTTTGTGTTTCCATCACACACGTTCCTCCTCTTTGTACAAAACGACTCAGCACGCATTGGCCAAGCTCCCTTCAGTATTTGCAATAAAAGCTGAGCTGCTGACAAGCATGTGGGGGACTTAGCAGGAAATCCCTGTGCAAGACTGAGTGCTGGCAATGGCAGGGAGCTGTTTGTCATCCAGCAGATTGTTCAGTCCATCCTGATGTTCTCCTACAGAGCATTTGCTGTCATGTTCTAAGGTTCTGAACTCAAAAATCACCCAAATCCAGAGGCAGAAACTGCAGCTGCAGTGAGGCACTGCTCACAGCCTGGCTGTGCTGCCTGAGATTCTGCTGCAGAGTCAGGACCTGGGAACAGGCTGGAGAGATTTTCAGCCTCTGCTGCAGAGGCAGGACCTGGGAACAGGCTGGAGGGGTTTCCACAGCTGGCTTCCAAGGTGTTAAGGCAAGTGTGAGCCTGGAGGGCAAATCCTTCTGTAACACAGGCACCAGCTGCTGCCTGGGAGTCTCTGTATCCATCTTCCTGTTTGGCCATTTCCATTGGCACTGGAGGGCTTGTTTCAGACCAGAGGCTGCTTTTTACTCATTACAAGGTGTTGGGGACAGTAGTGTGTCCGTGCTTCCCACAGCGTCCTGTCCCTCTGTTTTGTGGTGGTAGAAAGGACAAAAGCTAATGTGCAGCATTATTTTTAGTCTCATCAACTTTCTGACAATGCAGCTTCTTCCTCAGGTAGTTTGGTTTGCCATCCTACTGTACCTAAAGTTTTAGCTTCCTGCAATGAAGTAATTTCTGCTGTGTAGAGCTGAAGCTGAAGATGCCCCCAAAACCAGCTAAGTCATTTCCAGCCAGGTGTTCAGTGCTGGCCTTGATAAAGCTTTTGGAGAACCTCTCCAGCTGTGTGTGTTCTAGAGGCCAAAATGGCATCTCAGCAAGTGCTTGCAGTGCTCTCTGTGCTCTCAGCAGCACCTGGGCACATCTGCCGTGCACTGGGGGCTGTGGATAAAGCAGAAGGTGCATTTGTACAGAATCATTCACTGTGGTGTTGCTGCTGCAGGACTGGGGGTGCAGAAATCAGTGAAAAGCTCTTGTGAGTGAGCTCGCCCTCTTGGCAGCCAGCAGCAGAGCCTGGCTGTGTTTAGGGTTTCTGTCAAGGTACAGGCCCCTGTAGTGAGAGATTTTAAACCATTGCTTTCAGCTGAGCCAATGCTTTCTGCCTTCAGCTCCCACTTTGCCCAGTCAGGCTGATCTGTGTGACACGTCCCTGTCATTAGCAGATCATCAAACGAGCCTCTCCAAGGAAAAGCTTTGCCTCCTCTCCACAGGCACTTCAGTGCCCCGTAAACAAAATGGGCTCTTGGTCACACGGAAATCGCTCTGCCTGAGGGGTGTTAAAAACCCCAAATGCTCCAGGGAAGGTGGGTGATGAACCACCCCAAAATGAGGAGTTCTTGTGAAGGTCTGAGCTCCTCTGAAGCTGTAGCCCTGTAAGGATTATGCTGCAGTTTGCTTTCTATTCCAACTTAGATCAGCTTTTGTGAGCTAATTCCCAGATCAGCTGGGCATTCAGGCATAGAGAATAAAATGTAACTCCTGTTGTATGTAAGATTCAGCCAATTACACAAAAATGTGAACAAAAGCAGCACAAGAACACAAAAGTGTTCCAGTATCCATTAGAGAGAGTTCCAATTTCCTTTCTAAATGTCAAGTACAAAATCTATATTTCACATGCAAATAACAGTGGAGTGTTGTTGCTAATATACTCCTGAAATTACATTTTCATAGCATGACCTTTCTTGCTAACAATAACTTACATTTTAATTAAATCTGTGGCCATTTTCCTTTCATGCCAAATATCCCTATGCTGTGTATTACTGAATTTTTGTGTCAGAGAAGAAAGTTTAAAGGTCTCTGACCTGAATTCTTCCTGGAGTTAAACTTTTTCAGTAATACACAAAAGAATTTACACATGTGTACTGTCCCTACAGGTTTGCAGAAACACAAAACTCTCGTATTTCACTGAACTCTGCATGGCAGGGTGAGAGAGAAGGATTTGACAGGGTTTAACTTCAGTGCAATAATCCTTGTGGAGCACACGGAACAAAGATGGAGTTTGGAGTGAAGTCCTGGCAGCTCAGCGTCACTGCTGGAGCTGCAGGGCCCTTCAAGGCTTTGTGATCCTTCAGGTTGGCTCCTCCTGGGGAGCAGGAGCTGGGCCTTGCCCTGGGTGGGGATGTGGTCCCAGAGGCAGCAGCTCTGCTTTCAGCCTCCTGTCACTGACGTGTGCCACTGGGACCTTGGCAAGCTGTGAAATTCTCTGGGGGTGTTTGCAGGGACTGGGGAGGAAAATGCATTTAGTTCTGGCTCTGAGGAGCCACAAAATGACACAGATCCACACTTCTGCCAGGCTGATGGTTGGGAAACTCTTTGGAAAGGATTTCCTGACACTGACCTGTGAGATCAGAGATTGAAGGGTAGGGAGAATGGAATTCATTCCTGGAGGCAGAGGAACTTAGCCATAATTACTTCATTATTTATTGGCCTTGTAACAGCACATGGACAGTGCTGGTTGTCTGTACTGAGTCCAAATGCTGCCCGCTGCTAGCAGAGCGACAAATCAAGGAGGAAGCAGAAATAATCTATCTCATCTTGAAGGAATTAAAGTCTTCCTCAAGGTTTTAAAGAGCTGTGAAGCTTGGGTGGAGCAGGTTTTAGCTATGGGGTGAGTTTAGTGTACAGCTGAATTTCACACCCTTACAGGGTCTGGGCTCTTCCAGGTGTAGTTTTATAAACACTTTATATCAGTGCTTCAGTGATGGGTGCCTGAAGACAGGTGATTTCCCAAGGCATCTCCTGCTGTGGCTCCAGCAGGAAGAGAAGCTGCATTTACAGCTCCTGCTCTCAGTTCTGGAGCAAATCCTTCCTGTGGAGGAAATGTCTGCCTTAAACATGAGTAATAGAAGCTGGTTTAGTTTGCTGTTAGACTGGCATGTCCAGAACTTTTTTGAGAACTCACAAGGAATCCATTTGAGGAATTAATTGCTTGAAATATTATCTAAAAAAAGCCACCTTACCAAGTTTTTCTTACCTCTCAGACACCAGGCACTACAGTGTGTGTGTGTGTGTGTTTGTTCCTGAGTTTTCAGGGTCTCAGGGGCTTTTGTTGTTGTTGTTGATGTCCTCTTTTATCATCAATTACATAATGATGACAAGAGACAGACAAGTAACAAAACCAACAACAAAAAAGCAGTGACATAACCACAGCCATTCCTCCACCTATCACAGGGCAGTCACCAGCCAGGGGAAGGAGCCAAGCAATGGAGTGTGTGCCACTGAGCTCTGGAGAACCAGGAGCAATTTCTGATCAGACTGAGCCCTTGCTTCACATCAGTGCCTCTCTAAATAAAACAAGGAACACCCCCATGGCACTGTGTTTATAAAGAGAAAAATATGGAGGGGGGAAAAATAAGCAACCCAAGAGCCTTATCCTGCAGCTGCAGGCAGTGATGTGAACAGAAGCTTAACAGTTTAATTAAGCTTGGGTTGGGCTCTCTTCATTCTCAGGAGCTTTAAAGAAGGGCTCCCATAACTGGCTCTTGGGGCCAGCTGGAAAATGCTCATGAGAAGTTTGGCTTCTGGCACAGGGTTCTGCTGAATCTCCTCAAATGTCTGCAGCAGCACAGCAGGAGCAAGGCCTGCTGAGGAGGGAACTGCGGATGGAAATTCCTGCAGCCACTGAAAGCTGGCAGGGAGCAGAGAGCTGCCAGGGAAGTGACACTTCCCTCAGAGCTGGCAGGGTCAGGGCACATGGGGGTGACACAGGGAGGTGACAGCCCTGCCTTGGGCAGCTCTGGTGTTCCCAGGTGAGGCAGCCACGTCCCATGACATTTTTGGAGGAGAAATGAAGGAGCAGGAAGAGGATAAACTTCATTCTCCTGTTTTAGTGGCAGCTGGGGAATAAATCAAGTGGAGCATCCTGGCTAAGCACTCATTCTAAGGAACAGCACAAGCTTATTAAGGAATAATTTGTGTGAAATGCCTGCAGTGATGGAAAACCTCGGGGTGGCCTGCAGCCAGACCCCCATAAAACATTCACTTGTGCCAGTGCAAATTTGCCTGGCAATAAATGCCTGTGCTAATTAGATTCTGAAAGGGGCTGTCAACCTTTTCACCTGATGAGAAAATAGTGAGGCTCTGCATCCCCAGCTTCACACTGTGGTGAGCTCCAGCACTTGTGTTTGATGGACTGATGTGGCAGAACAGAGAAACAAGGGAGAAAATGTTGCCAAGGCATTTGGCGAAAAATTTGTGTCCTGAAAATAGCAGGAGAATTTCTTGTTGTGGACACTTCATCTTCTGTGCTGGGCTTCCTCTTGGTGTGAGCTCAAGGAAGAAAACAAGGAGTGAATGGAACAAGGCTGCAGTTAACATCTGCAATGTGACACAGAAAAGGTGACTTTTGTGTCTTGTAAGTGAGGAGAGGGTTGTGGAGGTCAAACTCCATAAAGATGTTAGAAATGAGACAGCTTTGACAGGAGCAGGGGAGAAAAGAATGTAATTGCCTGTTGATGTTATTCCTCTCCAGGGTCAGTGTGGTGGTGCTGGGCTCTGCTGGCTGCTTTCACCTTGGGCTGCCCCAAGCAGCTGCTCCTGGCAGCCCTCCCTGTGTTGCTGACACAGACAGCAGGGAAGATTTGGCTCTAAGAGCTGCCAGCTGCTTGGGAAAGGTAACTCTCCATTTTTACACACTCTGAGGTGCTGCAGCCATTAAGCAAGATCCTTCCAAGTTACTGTAAGCCTAGTCACTTTATGCAAGTGAATGTTTGAGTGATTTTTGTGTGGTTGTGGTTTGGGCTTCTTTGTTCTTCATTATTCTCTGGGCTTAGAACTGACTCTGAATAACCCAAAAGATTAGGCACTCCATTTCCTTAAGATGAAAAAGCTTTTTGTAAGGATCAGGCTTCCATAAGCTCTGCTGTGTGTCAGAGGCAGACTGCAGCTCCTCCCAATGCCTTGCAAGTGCAGCATGTTTTACTGATCCATGAATTCAGGTGTGTGCAACAGAGAGGGAAAGAGGAAGTCAGAACATCAGGGACAGGATCTCACTGAGGAGCCAGAAACAACTCAGAAATGAAGCCACTGGTTCAAAAAGCATTTAAATGTATGTGTTGCATTTAATTATTTAATAAATCCTGCAGATGCCCAGAATGAATGACCCAACATGAAAACAAGCCAAAAAAATGAAGTATTTGACTGAATTGCCAGAATTAGAACTCCAAATGTTGCTCTTTTGCCTATGTTTAAGCATTTCCTAAATGTTCACTTTTTGTTTGGACAGAACCATGTACATCCAGCACTTTCTATTTACTTGATGTTATTATTTACTCAGGAAATTTTCTAAGATTTGAGGTTTTAAATTTTAGGCTTCTGCCCTTCTAAAAGCCAAGACATTTGGAAGGTCCAAATAGAATGAGTACTTTTCCAGGTTTTTTGCTGAAGAAAGAATTTATTTAAACCAAAATCTGACCTTAATTAATATTTCCTTTTGAGGAATTAATTAAACTTAATTGTTTTTTCTGCAAAGCAGCATGTGCATAAAATCTTTTTAATTTTTCTATCTTTGCTCACCTGAATAATTCTTAGCGCACTTGTGGCATCAAGATGGAAAGGCTAATGATACTGCTGAAGGTACAACTATGGGCTTCTCTCTGTTTTTCTTTGATCTCTGGTTTTCCTTGAAAGAAGTGTTCAGTGCATTCAGCACTCTGTCATTTGTCTGACCTGTCCCCCTGTGAGATTGACTCAAATCTGTCACATTTATCACTGGTGAGCACAGGCAGCAGCCTCTCTGCTGTACTGCCACTGCAGGGGATGGGATCAGAAACCAGCAGCTAGGGAAGGGTTAAAGAGGCCTAAGGGTACTGGTGAAGGTGACAGAAAAATTCATTTCTTTTTTCAGTTCTGGTTTTGTCTGCTGAGATCCTGAGGAGATGTTAAAAATGTTATGTCAGCAATTTGCACTTGTTTTTAATGTGATCTATCATTCCCCATTTACAGCAGAGCTCCTGCTGCTCACTTTATACTTTTGTTTTTCATTGTTTTGGTGAGATGTGACATTAATTTGCCTTCACATCTTTTATTCATTTCAACTATGCAAAAACTCCCTAATATGTATTATCACATGGACTCTGGCAAATACAACACATGGTATTAGTCAGGATTGGAGAAATACATGAACAGGTATTATGAAGAAACATGGAATTGTCTCTTGGAGGAGGCTGTGACAATATTTGTGTGTTTGTAAGAGAACTCTACTCCCCCTTACTGCAGGCAGCCAGTCCATTTCTGTGCTGTTAAACAAGCCCAGGGCAGCAGCCAGGAATGGAGTTTATTTACTGAGCTTGTACACGAGGGATAATTCTGTTTTACACTTTCCCAAGCCAATAGAAAGAAATTGAGCACAACCTCCTTTAAGTGCTTTTCTGCCATTCTGTTTTCATTAACTTCAGAAGAAAAATGGATTTCCCTGGCTCACAAATATTTGCTTGTTAGGAAAAACAGTTCAGGTGTCAAGGTTTGTGGCAGTGTACACTGAGTGATTCCATCTGGTCTTAAAAATGACTCAACCTCAGCATCAAATCCCATGCTAGAAGATTCAGAAAAATACAGAACAACCTAATTTGGCATCCATCACTTGAGGAACCTCTCTCGCTTTTCACTAAGATGGATGAACAGAGGAGCCATGGCAGATCTGTCATACCCATGTGACTTTCTCTGGGAAGCTGTTAAACTCCTGGAAATCATCCTGGAGCCTCTCATTGCTCAAAAAGGAGAATGTCTGTGAGGTAAGGGAGGCTTCAAGTGCTTCTTCCAGGGTTCAGGTCTCCTCTGGAATTTGCAGTTTTCTGAACTAAATTAGCTTAATAATTATTGAATCTGCTTCATTCAGAACTGGTACCAGTTGTTAATTTCAGTAAATAAAAATTCTGGCTGACTCCCAGCTCAGTCCCATCCCTCCTGCTGGGGTATTCCTGCCCTGCCTACCACTGGCAGCAACACTGACCTTGGTGTTATTTTATTTCCTTATTTAGGAGTGGGATATCCTATGTCCTTCCATTAATGTATCCAGACTGGAGCCATAATGCACTCCATAAATCCAGCTGTTCGTGTTTTCAGGGTATGATTGTGTGAAATCACTGGCTTCTATGGGTTATATTTAAAATCATGACAGAATTCTCTTTATGAAATTCAACATTTTCCAAACAATTGAGAAGCTCTAGTTCTGGGTTCTAATTTTCCTCTACAGAAGTGAAGCAGGACCTGCAGTGTGCAGAGAAACCCCAAAGCCCCAAGGGCCAGGGCAGGGGGTGCAGCTGCTTCCCTCAGCAGTGAGAGAGGAAAAGGGGACAGTCAGTCATCTTCATGCTTTGTTCTCAACTTGCTTTGCTAATTAACCTTGAACCTTTGCTTGGTAATTATTCCTCCAGAATATAAATAAATGCCACACTGACCAGAACACGGCCAAGAAGTAGAAGAAACGGATTTGTTTTTTAGCATAAAAGACATTTTAATGCAAGTTGATGTGGCAGGAAGAAGCAGTCAGAGCCATCCAGACACCCAAAGTCTCCTGGCTGGGTGCCAAGGTGGGTAAAACAGAGATGTTCCCATTCCATGGGCAGGGTGTGCCCCAAATCCCTGCAGGGGCCGGTGCCAGTGGCAGGAGTGGCAGTGGGGGGTGCTGGCAGCGCTGTCCCTGCAGCTCTGTGCCAGCCAGGGCTGTGGCACTGAGCAGCAGCAGCAGCAGCAGCAGCAGCAGGGACTGAGAGCTCCCAGTTTCTCCTGCCCTGCTGGAACTGCTGGGCTCTCCTGGGGCTGGGAGCTGCTGCCAGGGCAGAGCTCAGGCACTGCCTCCCCAGGTCTGCAGGGGCTGGGCATGGCCTCTGACCAGAATGGAGGGACCTCTGAGTGTTACAGCATTCTGGGAGTAATGGTGGGTAAACTGGGAAAGGTTAGTGCTAAATGCCACTGTGCAGCCTGCCAAGCTGCTTCTGCACCTAGACTTGTTAATGCAGAGAAAGATTAGAAACTCTTAAATGGAATATTAAAAAAAGAGAAAAAGCACCGTTAAAAAAGCCAACACATCAAAACATTCCAGCTGTCAAATTTCACTGTTTCACAGGGAATCTTGGATCTCAGCTTCTTGTCTTGGGTTTGTAGCTTTTTAATTAGACTTCAAATTCTACTAAGATGAAGATATGTTTTCCTAATTTTTTTTTTGACAGAAATTAGTTTTCAGGCCATTAGCATATTTATATAAGTAATATTGAGAGCGACCCTTAGTTAAAAATTCACAGTAAATTAACTTTTCCCTTAATATGCATGATATTTTAGGGCCACTTTAATTACCCATAATGGAACACAACATTAGTCTGACAGAAATTCTCACAGGAAAAATATGATCTATTTAAATCAATTAATTTAGCTGTGTCAATTTGACTTTAAAGGGACACTTAAGCCTAGAATTTGGTTCACCCGAAGTTTGAGCATTTAAGTCACACCAGGGGAATGGAAGAATATTCAACAAAAGTGGAATATCTTTTCCCTGTATAGGCAGATTTTGAGAATTTATAAATGCTTCCAATATCTTTATGGTTAGATACATAAAGCTTTATTCTAATTAGGTAGTCACATGTTAGGATACATTAGGAAACAAAATACTACCAATGTATGTTTTCAATACACTGTTCTGCAAGCACAGAGATAATAATTTGAAAAAATAATTCATTTCGACTCCAAATGGTACATCACAATGTCAGAGAAATGAATACAAATGCTGATGTTTCCAAGAATTAAGTAGGATTTCAGCTTTAGCTCTCCATCTCTTTCCCACTAACCAAAATGAAAATGTAATGCCTTAAAGAAAGTAGTTTCATATTTGTAATCTTCGATAGCAACATGATTAAGAAGGGCATTAAGAAAGGTTGATTTGTACACAGTGCTGGAAAATCAGTTCTGCCTGGGAGAATGATAAACAGTGGAAGCTGCTATTTAAATGGAAGTAATTGCTGATACATCTATATCTATGTTGTAGCACTATTTTTAATTTGGGTTTTTTATCTCATTGCACACCATAAAAGTTCCAGATGGAATTGGCATTAGGAAAATTTTAGAAGAGTAACCATTGAGAACAGTCAAAAAAACCCAGCCATTCCATATTCAGCCCTTTGCCTGCTGGCCTAGATTCCTGCTGAGATGGAGTTCTGGTGTGAGGAAAACCCATTCCATGTTCCTTGGGTGTGCACTGGAACAGGACCATGAGCTGGAGGCCGTTCCTGGGCTCAGACTTGTGTGTTTGGGCTGCTTAAAGACCTGGCCAAGTGTTTAATCTTGGGATGGAGCCTGTTATGGATTGTGTTTCCTTGTGTACCAACACAGGATAAAATGCTGCATGAGTCTGTACTGAGGCCCAGGCACCGCAACTTGTTTGGTCTTTGCAGGGAGGAAGAATAAAAGTGGAGCTGCAGGAATTGAAGGTGACAGAAAAGCAACATTTGGGAGGTATTTAAGTGTGTCAGCCTAGCTGGATGTAGGTTTAATCTCTGCACGTACAGCAAAAGAGGACAAGGAATTATTTTCCCAGGTAATATTTACTTCTGGAGGTATTAAAAGTTTATTGATTTGTCTAATGATGAAATGAAGCTTTTCTGAAGTTTATCCCCTGATAATTTGGGCACTGAGTTTACCTGGAGTTTGGTTCCTGGACCCTGACAGTTGCCCTGTCCTGAGCAGAATGAATGAGTTACTAGAGGAGAGGAGGGGAGCAAGGACTGGATCAGGATTTAGGGTGAAAAAGCAAGAAGTCACATTTCAACTAAAGAAAAACTTTATAGAAAAGATTAATTTGAGAAAGTGTTTAAAACATGCTTTGGATGAAAATGAAGTAAATGCACAAATGAAGTAAAGAAAAGTTCCAAAATATTTACTGCATGGTTAAAAACACTCATTCCTTAAATCAGATGATCCAAGTTCTTGCTTAACAAACTCACATGGATAGCAGTGTCACTGCAGTGTTATCTTTAAGGCCAGCTTGTTTAAGAAATAGGAAACTTGGGCTCAATTCCTCCATCAGCCTGAGGGCATTTGAGTCCTGCCCAGGAACTTGCTCAAATCCTGATGAAGTATCTCATTTAAAAAATTTGTATTTTTCTATGAAACATTACTTATCAGCCTTTTTCTCATTGTGGAACACAGTGCAGGGAGTCTGTAAATTTTTTCTGGTTCACGGAGTTTGCCATCTCCTTTTTGCAGGAGAAATCAGCATATTTTAATATTAAACCAAATTCCTGAGTTAATCATTTCCCTGTGTGTTAGCTCATTAGGAAGTATCAGCTCTCCAATGCATTAATTGAATGTGAGCAGTGTTGCCTGCAGTGACACTGCTGAATTTACTGCCCAAAGATAACTTGGGGATAACAAGACCATTCCTTTCCAAATGACTTCTGAAACAAAATCAGTGCCCTTAGAGAGCCTAATTTAATTCATCTTCTGCATGAAGGCAGTAGTCAGTAGAAAGAATTTGATGTTTAGCCCCACTCTTATGAATATTAAAATTTAATAAAATGAATCTATGGTTCATGCATGCTATAAATGAGCATTCAGAGCTCCAGCCCTGAAAGTTACCAGCAGTTATTTGTGTAGCTGAGCTCATGTCAACAAAGGCTCTTGCTTTCCTGCGTTTAATTTATACAAAATATCAACCACAGAATTATGGTGGAACTCTTGTTTAAGGGAGAAAAGCATTAAGGAGTGTGGGCCATGCCTGCCCTGAGCTGCACTTGGAGAATTCCACTGTGTGCCTGCATGTGTGATTTGAGAATTCACATTTACAGCACCTGACATTTGAAATGGTGTAATTATGCTAAGATCCATAAATAGAAGCACAGCTTTTAGGTTCCTGTGTGAACAGAATCCAATTTCACTATCAAAATCTTGTAAAAAGCCTTTTTCTTTAAAAGCCCAGAATGAACCAACCTTTATCTTTTCATGCATGCTGCATTAACAGGAGCAAATTATTGAATCACTAAATCTGTGTCCCACATATCAGTCCTTCAGGGGCTCCCTTCTGACACACAGAATTCCTAAATCTGAGACAGCTTCAGCTCCCATGGGGGGCTGGACACTGAAGCTGGACCCAGGCTCTGCCCACAGAAACAATTTGCCATTTCTGTCTGAGGTTTACACCTTGGCATCTAGCAAGAATTACAGGAAATACAAAAGGAATACAGGAAATACAAACGATGTGGTGCTTGTGCACTCTTAATTTTTTGAAAAAAAATTAATTAATTCTGTTCAAATGACCTTCCTAAATACCAGAAAGAGATGAGGCATTCATGTGACCCTCATAAAGGGCAACATCCCTCAAGCAAGATTTCTTTAGCTTTTTGAGACTTAATTCAGTGTTTCCTAGAAATGTGGCGAGATCAAGTATTCATTGACCAGCATTTTCTTCCTTTCACTTGTGAAGTACTTTGTAAAAAAAATTAAATTCAGTTATTTTGCTTGAAATTGCCCTCAAAAGGCATAAAGATATCTAAAGCTGGATCTGAAATGGTTCTCATAAGGAAAGGGAAAAGATAGTTGGGAGAGTTTACACTCAAATTTAAACATTCACTGCAGTTTTATGTTCTCTGTGCCATTGTCAAAGAGCAGCTTTTACTCCAAAATTGCACATTTTCCTTCAAGAGGGATCCACTTTGTTGTGCTTGGTTGTACCAGAGTTTTACAGATAAGTGTGATTCTGCTGGATCTCCACCTGTTTCCCTGTGCTGTTGTGTTTCAGGGTGTTTGGCTGAGTATTTTTATTTTCTGTAATCCTTCAGGCAAGTCATGCTTTAAATGAGTTTCTGTTCTTTATTCTTCATTGTTGCAGCGTGAATGAAGGAAGGGAATTCACTTGCTCTCTTTGCTAATTGTATCCCAGCAAATTGATACCAAAGGCTTTGCAATCACTCCCTCAGTACCACTGGAGTGGGAATAAAGGCAGGGAATTGTCACTGGGGTAGTTGACAGTCACAGCACTGAACAACTGCTCCTAAGCCTCTGGAGATCATTACTTCAAGCTCAATGAAGTGCATATCCTCCTCACTGTGCAGCAGTGTCTTAGATGATTTTGTGCTTTGTTATGGATTTAATTCCACCCCCAGAAATGCTGCATAATATTGTGGCTTCATATAGAATAATAGGATGTTTTTAGAGTAAAATGTATGTTGATCTGCTGCATTTAAACAACTGATTATTGGAGGAGTCAATGCCATTTTTGCAGTACCCTGTTTACCTGTGAGAATTCTCTGAGACGTTGCAAGTTGGTAATTGGTGCCAGCAGGCTGTGACTGAGCTCTAACATTTCTAGAAGGATGTAAGTTTAAATGTTGTGCCTGCTAGAAACACACTTCTGCTCTTGTTACCCTGACTGAGCAAGACGCAGCATGTGAAGGAAAGATGGAGAAAGGGAGAGTCTGAGTTTGGATTTCTGACATAATGTAGGGGTGAAAATCAGTCCTACCTCTGTCACAGAAATCCTTTCTTTGGGATTTGTGCATCTTCTGGGAAGCAAAGGCCCCAGAAGAAGAATGTAAACAATTGTTATCAGCTGCTGTGAAATGCAATAGGATGCACCTGTGACTGGTTCATGTTCCATGTTTACAATTGGGGGCCAATCACAGGACCAGCTCTGGGACAGATTCCCTGGACACAGAACTTTGTTATTCATTCTTTCTATTCTATTCTTAGCTTAGCAACCCTCTGCAACTTCTCTCCTTATTCTTATTAGTATAGTCATAATGTATTATATATCATATATCAATAAATCCAGCCTTCTGATCAAGAAACAAGATTCTCATTCTTCTCTCACCCCAGCGACCTCCTCAGGTCGCTGTAATATACCTCTGCTTTCAAGATGGTGTGTCCTGTCACATTGTCCTGTCAGAGAATGTTTGTACCCAGTGTGGTTTCCACTGCTCAGTTCCTGTTCCAGGCATTGTGCAGAATTCCCCCAAGCCTGATGAGGGTGGGTTGCAGTGGGTGATTTTTAAATGCTGTTACAACTGCAGGGACTGGGACACCTCTCCTGTCAGGCACTGCCCAGGACAGGCTGGATCTCCCACCTGGACAGGCTGGATCTCCCACCTGGACAGGCTGGATCACAGAGCCCTTGTGCTGTGGGTGTAGCAGGCACATGGGTTTGTGTTCCCGATTAATGCAAAAAATGGGAGGCCTGACCTGGAACAGGACTGCAGCTAAATTCTGTGTTTGTGGAGATTATGGGTTTTGTGTCCTGACACTGAGGTGTTCATGTGATATGGGTATTTTCCAAAAGCTGAGAAATAATGGAAAATGATTTTACTGATCTGTTACAGCAGTGCAGCAGCTGCTGATCTGCAGTTCACTGAGAGATGAACGAAGCTGGTCTAGTCACCTGCAGAACACAGATAAAAATTAGTAAGAAAGTGGGAAGTTAAATAATGCATGAACATCCAAAGGTGAGGAGGTCAAAGATGAGCAGCAACACATTCTGGTGTTGGAAGTTAAGTTAGAAATTCTAATCAGTCATTAAAATAAAGGGTAAAGATGGAAGAGTCTGCTCAGAGCAAAGGCTTAGTAAAACTTGAGCAGTGATTTGAAATACTGATAGAGGAACGGGATCCCTGCACTTCCCAAGTATTTTGCTTGCAGGCTCCCTTCAGAGTGCAGCTGTGGGCAGATAAAGGCTGTTTTGAAGCAGCAGCATGGAAATGCAGACTGTGAATTCAGCCTTAGAAAGGAGCTGGGCACACTTAGGCCAGCAGGGATGGAATAGAGCACAAACACTCAGAGTCAGATACAAAAGCAGGGATTCTGCTCTTCACCTGAAGCTTTCCAGAGAAGCAGCTTCCACAGAAACCCAGAGCAATCAGTCAAATGAGCTCCCACTTCAAACCAGAGCCCAAGGTGCTGATAAACCACACACCAGGAAAATCAGCATTATTTCCACAGGCCTTGGTGTTACTCTCTCTGGATGTGACTCTGACTTGTGTTGCTTGTCCTGTGGGAGTTTCGTATCTCGGTCTCTGGTGAATTCTCCTGCTCTGACCCAGCCTGAGGGCCTCTGGATCCACGGCAGGGGAGCCCTGGGAGCTCGGGGCGTGTCCCGGGCTCTGCTCCGCTCCCCTGTGGCTCCCCGGGCACGGCTGTGCTTTGATGAGCCCTGAGGGGACACACGGACACACGGCACCATTGGGGTGAAGGAGACGGGTCGACATCTTGGGGCAAGGCAGGGGAAGGTGGAGGTCTGCCATGGTGGGTGAGGGTGTGTGAGGGAAACGGGCTGCATGTGTGTGTCAGGCTGTGGGGTCAGTCTGCTATTTTGTGTGAGTCTGTGGGGTCACGCTGCCATTTTGTGTGAGGCTGTGGGACACTGCCATTTTGTGTGAGTCTGTGGGGTCAGACCACCATTTTCTGTGAGTCTGTGGGACACTCTGCCATTTTGTGTGAGGCTGTGTGGACACTTCATTTTCGATTGGGCTGTGGGGTCAGACCACCGTTTTCTGTGAGTCTGTGGAATACTCTGCCATTTTGTGTCAGGCTGTTGGACACTGCCATTTTGTGTTGGGCCGTGGGACACTCCACCATTTTGTGTGAGTCTGTGCACTCTCTGCCATTTTGTGTGAGACTGTGGAATGCTCCGCCATTTTGTATCAGGCTGTGGGGTCAGACCGCCATTTTGTGTTGGACTGTGGGACACTCCGCCATTTTGTTTCAGGCTGTGGGACACTCTGCCATGTTGTGTTGGACTGTGGGGTCACTCTGCCATTTTGTGTCAGGCTGTGGAATATCCCACCATTTTGTGTGAGGATGTGGGACACTCTGCCATTTTATACAAGTCTATGCAGTCACTCTGCCATTTTGTGTCAGGCCATGCATTCGGCCGCCTCCATTTGTGTGTGTGGACAGAGGCTCATTGAGGCTCAGGCAGTGGGGATGCAGCAGTGACATCCCACCTATGCAGATCTCACCCTGTTCTCCCACACTTCCCACCTGATTGTTTGGAGACACTCAATCATCCCTCCGGTCTCCTATGAGGACAAAGAGAAAGTATTAACTATTCTGTGTTTAATATGCAAAACAATTAAAATAGCATATGCCATATGGTCCTGCTTTCCTTATGAGAAATTATGTGGTGAACTGAGGAGGAAGGCAGAGTTTGCTGATTTTTTAAGATGAGATGATCAGATTTTAATTTTTCCCTATCCAAAACTTTAGTACAAGGCAAATGTACTGAAATAAATGCCTTTTAAGATGCTGAGGAGGTCACATTTGTAATTCACAAAGGTTTCTGAGCCTTAGCCCAGGTCCCTGCAATGAGGCCAGGATGTCGATCCCGAGCTGTGCGTCCTCAGTGGAAAAACCTGGGATGAAAATGCACTGTGCACGTGTTTTCCAAGGGTGCAATTCTGTCTCTACTTGTGTTTTCTCACAAGGTGGGTCACTTATGCCTTCCCATCTGGATTATATGTCCTTAAAAGCAGCCATTTATTATCAGTTGATCAAAGTGCAAGGCTTCTATTTCATAGACAAATAGTGTTTTATTTGGTGGTAGGTGGTTATTAACACATAGAATCGCATTCTTTAAAGGACCAGTATTTTCTGGCTGAAAAACTTGCCCATTAAAATCACTTTGAAGAAAGAACCACACAAGGACCGGATTTATTACTCAACAGATGCTTATCACATTGCTTAATGCTCTATTTCATGGTCCATATTCATCACCCTTTTTGATTCTTAAATCTACACCCAATTCTTTTTGAACATCTGGTGTTCTTTCTATTCTGTTTGTAAGGGAATAATTTGTTTGGGTGAAGTGTTTCTTCTTGTAATGCGCTTAATCCCCGTGGGTGCTTGGATCATAGGCAGGAGAGCAGGACTTGTGGGATTAAATGGAAAGAGGTTTGCAAGATTGTTTCATTTTCTGATAAATATAAATTTGTTCCTTCAATGACTTCATCTGTTGGCAGCCTTGGACATAAATCTGCTGATGCTGAGAACGTTCCTTGCTCAGGAAATTGTTCTGTGAACCATTGATCTGTATACAGATGTCAAGGTAAATTAAAGAAAAACACCAAACAAAACAACCAAACAAACACAGATTTCTTTAGAGTGGGCATTGAACTGAGGAATATAGTTTATTGCAAATTTAAAAACTGTTCAGCATATTTTTGCATTGGGAGTTTGTCATGAGCCGAAGCATATTGATTTGATTTTTGGTGAGCACATGGAAGTGTGGACATAATGTCATCTGAGGAGCTCCTGCAGCAGCACTGGAAATACAGGTTCCATTCTTGGCATCTCAGTAGAAGACTTGAAAATCTTTTCTTCCTTTTTAACTTGTAGGTATTTTCTGATCCTTTTGAATTATGCTAATTTGAAACTTTTTTTGCTGTCATATTTGATGAATAATCAAAAGTCTGGGAACAGTGAAGTCTTTCTGCAACTTTTGGTCTTGCTGGTGCCTTGGCAGCCTGAGATACACAGAGACTTCCATAGATTTTCCCAAGAGATTGCCATTCCTCACACCAGTGGTGAAATAGTAGTTGACATCTTTAATAAGAAAATGGAGCCAGGGAACAGAATAAGTGAATTTAAACAGCCATGAACTTGATTCCAGATTTGATCCTTAAAAAAAAGTCTCGACATGAGTTAGTATTGAAAGAGTTGCCACGATTACAGAGTTAATACTTGCCTGGAATCAGATATTTGAGTTACTTATGATCAGCCAGCACAAGGTCAGAGTTGCACAGCTAAATGTTAGCACAAATAATTGGGAATTGAGAAGTGACTAAAACAGCCAAATGGGAGAGGCACTGGTTTATGAAACAATTTCAGGGTACAGTTGTTTTTTCCTCTGCAGAGAAGGGGTAATCTTTTTCACATGTAAAATAAGACTTGGCTTTAAAGTATTTTTATTTTTTTCTGAGTTCATGTTTCTATTTGCTTCTGAAATTGGTTAAATTTAATAACTGCTTATTGATTGTTCATAAGCAGTGGCTCATATGCAATGTTCATATTGTTCGATAGTTTGTTTTTTCTGCCTTATTAGATTACTATGGATTTATTCCAAACCTTCTCCACTCTTGAGCTACCTGAAAAAAATTGGGTCATGTGTACATTTTGTCTGTGTATTCATATAAAATATCTGAAAGAACTAATGCAAACAGCATTTATTCAGGTTGTTTGGCATTTGAGTTTTCACTTGTTAAACATCATCCGGGTTAAGTGGATTTCAAGTGTCCATGTAGGCTTCATCTGTATGACACAGGCCACTTTCCCAAGAAATTATGGTTTAAAATGGAAAAATGTATCAGCAATTTGTAAATATTTCTGTATTCTTTTTGTGCTCCTATTGCCTCTCAGTTGATCTGTGCCTAAAACAGGGAGGATGATGCAGCTTTTCTTCACAATTGTAATAGAAAATGTAGTGTTTGGAGAAGGTGTGTGTGGCAGACATTGTGCTTTTTCTCAATATTGCTGTTGGAAAATCTAGTCCTTGTGAATTCAGAGAAAAGTCTGGAAGTGCTAGAGCTGCTTCAGCGAGACAGAAGTGAGTTTCTCCTCCCCAGGATGATTTCTGGAGGTCCAGCTGCTAACCCTGGGTGGGTGGAATTGCCAAAATGTGGAAGTGTCATTGACGGACTTTCTTTCCTTCCAGGATAGGTCTCTAACCCTGTGGTGAGAAGTAAATGGAGCCTTTTTTGTGTGTGATTGGCTTCTGGAAGTTTGCAGGACAGAGGATAAGGCTGAGCCATGAGGAACGTGTGGAATGAGGGATGTCTAAAGGATGGCTTCAGTGCAGCTGGACACAGCCATTCCTCATTTCTGTGCCTCAGATCTCTATTCTGCCACACAATTTCCAGCAGAGCTCTGGAAGCAGCCAGGGTTTTGAGCCACAGGCACTGGATGCTGTAAGTCCCTGCATTCAGCTTTGACCTGGTGCCAGCTGAGGGAGTGTCTGACAATGTTTGTGAATGGAAAATGGAGCCAGAACTCGGCACATTGCCAAAAGGTCACTGAGAGGCAACATTTACAGCACTGAGCTACTTCAGTTAATTACAGCTTTTACTTCTGTTGAAGATTACTGTGCATTTTTAATCTGTGATGTCCTTGCTCTGATCTGGTCCTTTTGTTCCTAAGTTATCACTGAACAGGACGTTTTAGTAATAATAGTACAAACAACAGCTAACATCTCTTTTCATTATTGAGATTTGCTCAGCCATTGTCTCTCCAGCTCTTAGGAGGGAGCTTTTTCAGGTCAGTTTGGAGCAATACAGGGAGCCTTGCTTTGGTCTCTTCTGCATTTTACAGTTTGTCAGCAAGTCTGTGAATAAAAAAAGTAGGGAATGTGGGGTTTTTGCAGCAGGAATTCATTTCAATGTACTTGTAAAATAAGGACTTGAGTAAGAAGTCGGTTTCAGGGCCGAGTGCTGTGGTGGCAGCATTGTGGCATTTCCCACATGAGGGTTTCTCCTCCCTGCTGGTCTCTAACTGAGCCCAGATGCTGTTCCTGCTCCAGGGCTGCTCCCTGGGCTCCTCCCGGCTGTGTGAGCAGCCTGGCTGCCAGGCAGGGTCTGGCCCTGCCCCGGGGCCTGCCCGGTGCAGCTGCTGTGGCTGGAGCTGCCTCTGCAGGGGCTGCTCTTTGTGCACAAGCCAAGCAAAGGAGGAATCTGGAGCTCCCTGACTGCCAGCACAGGTACAATTTTAAATTGATTTGTGACTCTTTTCACTGGTGTGGCCTTTGGGCACAGAGGATCTTGGTGCTGCTGAACTGTTCCATGTCCCACTGGATGCAAATGATTAAACTCTATAGCTCTGAGAATATTAGCTTGGCTCAGAACATTGGCCTCTGCTTTTCCTTCCTTTTCTCCATTCTTTTTGGTGAAAATTTGTAGCCAAATAGGGGTATGTCAATCAATACAGAGTACTGAGAAATGTCACTTTATTTAAACCAAAGCGTTTCCTTGAGCTGAAGGCTATCTAAATTTAACCACAATATGTGGGTGAGGGATCTGCTGGGATGCTCTGTATCAGATCCAGCTTGGCCCTGCTCTAAAACAGGAATCATAAAGGTGAAAAACAAGACTCGTGAGGCATTGGGAAATGAAATCTAACAGACTGAGGCTAAAAATTGTTAATTTTTCCAAAAACATTGACATTTATAAAATGTTCCTTCAGATGGCACAGCACAAATATTGTTTTGTAGCCATAATAAATTTTGTCTCCAACGAGGTTCAAATATTCAAGTCCTATGTTAGCATATTTATCCTTCCATGTAAAACTGCATCCCAAAGTGTCAGCCTGGTGAGACACTTGTGGAACTTGGCTTTTTATTTCTGTTCATTATGTGATACATTACAGCAGAGTCTCATGGAACAGTTATAAACTAATTCCTGATACTGTTTGCTGGAATTATTCATTTGCTGTGCTGCTACCATGATTTGGGGGCAAAGGTGATAATGATTAGCTATATTTCTAGCAGTTCTTAAAAATAATTGGGTTAGAAATCATGCACTGAGAACCCACTTATTATTCTTAACAGTTCAAGACTTGTGTAAGTGTTTTAATCAAGCAGCAAATGATGCACATCTCAGGCTGCTTTCTGTCCTGGGTTTTGAACTGCAGTTTTGTAAGCACTTGAGCTCAAACCTTTTCATTTGGGACAACAAACTTTGGTCGCATTTTGCCTCTTTCATTCCTCACAGGAGGCAATGAACCCCAGCCTTAAATCTTCTGTCAGTGGCAATTGGATAAAAAACATATCTCTTTGTGAAAATGGCAAGGGTTTTAAGTTTTCCATCTCAAGCATCCCACTGGAATAAGTGTTGGAGATTTTGTTTTCTGCCTTTTAGTTTTGTAGTGTCTTAGTGAACAAACATTGCTGAAAGGCTTCATTAGGAGGCTGTGGATACTGGGAGAAGGAGCAAGGTGGGGAAAGGGTTCTTTTCCTCTTTTTCTGGTTCTTTTTTCTGGATATATTCTCTCTCTCTTGACACCAAAGTATTTTTGGGATCACTACTGAATAGTTGGAGTTTCTGCTACACGACTTCCATGAAAAGATGACGGTTTCAGAGAAATTTAGGATTTTGTAATTATATAAAATAATTGAAACTGTTACAAAAATATGTCAGGTATTAATATACTTTTATTCATCATTTATGGTAAGAATGGAAATTGCTATTTAGATTCCTGTATTTTAGAACAGCTTAGAAATTAAATATAAACAGTGAAGTCCTTGTATTCTTTTTTCTAAATGTTTTTCATGTATTTTTTCCCTAGAAAATGCTTTTACAGAAGTAGCTTGGCTTACAGATAACTGTTTGGAAATGCCAAAAAGAAGAGCTCCCCAGAGCTGGCAGCTGTAAAGTGGGGGAAGAGCTCAGTGGAGGGAATGAGCAAAGGTCTGTGGTCTTTTTGGTATAACAGGTGTTTATTGTTTGGTGAATTTCTCCTAGAAGCAATATGGGATAATGCACAGTGCTGATGGATTAGAGCTGCTTTGAGAAATAGAGGGTACATGAGTGGAAAGATGTTTATGCTGGGAAAACACCTGATATTTGGGATACCAGCAGCTTGGTGTTGCCTCCCTAAGAGCTCTGCTCGGTCTGTCCTGTTGGCAGTCATTCTGTCCTGCTTCCATTGGGTCCTTGCAAGGATCATGCTTAAAGTTAAGGGAACAAGCAGAGTTAGGTGAAGGAAAAGCAGAAACCAGTACCACCAGTAAAATGTAGATGTTCAGTTCATCTTCCAGTGACTGCTGGTAGAGAAGCAACCTTAATTCTTCAAAAACCAGGTGAGGTCTGTTCTTAAGGTTTTGGGGTTTTTTGATAAATGAATGATACTGGATATTTTCAACAGGCTATTAGAGCTTTTGAAGCCTTGTGACAGGCATTTTAATTATCACTTACCATCCAGGGCCTTGAATGTTTTGAAGCTTGTTCAATGCATTAAAGCAGCAAGTGTGTTAATAGATTCTTGTCACTGATTGATGTTAAATGACATGTAGCAAAGAGTCCATCTGTCTCTCTTCTGTCATCCCATGCCTTCTTTCATGTTTCCATTGCAGTCTGGAATAAATAGTCTGATCATTTTGAGTGACATTTGGGATCTTTATTGGACAAGACATTTCAAGTGCATCTGTCCTCTGAGTGGTTTATAGCTGACAGCTCTAACAGCTATTACCTTCCAAAAGGCTGCATTCAGAGTTCTCCATGTTCCCCTTCCTGATTTTCTCTGTTTCCAGAGTGCCTGTTGATGACATTTCTTGGTTGTGTATTTTTTAAATCCAGACCCTTGTTCTGTGATGATGATGATGACTTTATCACTGTTGTGCTGAGCCCAGCTGTATCTGCCTCTCACTCCAGAGTTAATCCTGGTCTCTCTTGTCTGATCCTGTTGCTGTTCTGTGTTAGCCTTGTCACTTGTGCCCCTTCCTGTCTCTGTGGGTGTGGCTCCCTCAGTGCTGGATTTTACAACCTGTGGGATGCACAAAGTCCCTGGAAGCTCAGAGCAGAGCAGCCGAAACTGCTGACTCAGCAGTGGAGTTGGTGGTGTCTGATCCTGAGCTGTCACTGAGAGCCACGCCAGGTTCCAGTTGCTCTCATCTCAGCTTGCTGGGAATTTCTGTGTAACTGTTGCCAAATCTGATGGCTGAACTTCAGAGGTGGCAGAGGCTGTTTCTTCTTATCCATTCAGTTCATGTTAGGCAAGAAGCTGAAGGCAGAACCCCTCCTTCCCTCAGTTACCCCACTTGCCATCCCCCTCCTGGATTTAACTCTTCTGATTTTAGTCACCCAAATTTTGGGTGGCCACAACAGCTGCCCTTGGCTTATCTCCTCATTCCCTGGTGCTGGGAGGTGGCAGCTTGTGAGAAGTCCCCCTGCTGAGATAGGGCTGACACAGAAATGATTTAAATTGGCCCCAATCCTTCCCTGTGTGCCAAGCAAGCCCTGACTGCTGCTGAGGATGGGCTGGGATCGTTCCCTCTCCCTGCAGGAGCAGAGGCAGCGCCTGAGCCCAGCAGAGCCGGGAAATGCCTCCAGCGGCCGTGCCTGGAACCGGAGCTCTGTGCTCTGCCCTGTGAGCCAGGACATGCTGAGCTAAGGGGGGATGGCTGCAGGGACAGGGCATCTCTTGGAATCCCAGGGGTGCCACCATAAATACAACAGCACCTGAACATCTTCCTGAAGCATCCAGGCCTCCTTCCTTCCTTTCTTAACTTTATTTTGAAAGTTTCTGACTGAGCTTGGTTTGAAAAATAAGCAAATTTTACACTCAAGGTGAGCAGTAACCATTAAAAAGACAGCCATTGTCACAGACAAATCAAACTTTATTAAAATTAATTTTATTTTATATATGTGGAAGTAAAAAATAGAGTGCTTACCTGTTTCCCTTTTTTACCCCAGCACATTTAGTCCACAAGTGCAGAGCAGTTATTGCTGGTGACTAAACTGTATTGTGCTCTATTGTGTTCTGAGGTTGTACTTCTCTACTTTAAATATTAATATTTAATTATTGCAACACTTTCTTTCCAACTCCTGTGGAGAATGCAGCATCAGACATATTTAATTTTCCAGGCAGAAGGTTCCATTCCACAGGAGTTCTAATGGCATGTTTCCTTGTTCCAGAGCAGCCCTGGCCTGCAGGACTGGGGGGCCCCAGGGGCCAAGCAGAGCTTTCCACTGGATCCCAGCTCTGCTGAAGCCGTCACTGCCTCAGCTGGGAGGAGCCGTGGCTCCAGGTCAGTGTGAACAAACCTGGGATTTCCTGTCTCTGTGCCTCCAGGTCAGTGAGAGCAAACCTGGGATTTCCTGTCTCTGTGGCTCCAGGTCAGTGTGAGCAAACCTGGGATTTCCTGTCTCTGTGGCTCCAGGTCAGTGTGAGCAAACCTGGGATTTCCTGTCTCTGTGCCTCCAGGTCAGTGTGAGCAAACCTGGGATTTCCTGTCTCTGTGGCTCCAGGTCAGTGTGAACAAACCTGGCATTTCCTGTCTCTGCCCTCACACAGCTGTGTCACAGTCACACTTGGGTGGGTGCAAAGGGACTTGCATGGCACCACCGCATTTTGGAGCTGTTGTAGTTCTAAAACCTGGACCATTTTCAGTCAGAACGATGCATTTCCTTAAAAATGCAGCCCTGGGCCACTGAGATGTGTTAGAGTGGCTCTCCACTTTATGGAACAAACACATCAGCAGAATTGTCAAACTCCTACTGCATTGTGTAAGAGCCTTTGAATACCTTAAGTGTATGCAGGATCTCTGTGGGGTTGTGGGAGCATTAAAACAAAACCAGGCCAGAATGTCTGTGGCCACCTCAAACAGCATGACACAAAGTACTGTGAGTTTTCAGCTTTAATCCCAACTTGTCCCTTTCACCCTCTCCCTCAAAACACAAGTCACATGGTAAGAAGTCAAAATATATGTCTAATGAAATAAAATATAAAGTAAGGCTGAGCCAAGTTACATTTTCAATCCAAGGAGCTCCAGTGCAAGGTCACATCATTTACTCAGGTTTAGCCATAAATCTCCAGATCAATAACAGAGGTTGAGGCTGATAAGAAATATTTAACCTTTGGCAGTGTTTCTCTGTGTTTTGTACAGACCTTGAGGACACAAAGTCCCAGCTCTGTGTGTCTGCAGTCACATGTGCCTACAGGTTCTACCCATGGAAGAAACAGAAATGATGTTTATGTTAGGCAAAATGTAAAAGATGGAATGGACATGTGTGCCAAAGTACTCTGTTCCTTAAATTCTCTCATTATTTGTGTGTCCTTACAGCTCACAGCTATGATTTAAATATATATGTATATACACTGGGTTTTTTAAACAAAAATTGCTGTACTTGAATTTTAAAGCACATACAGAAAGAAAATAATCAGGATGGCTGTCATTGGAGAATTATGGTAACATGATATTGGAGAATTGAGGGTAACATAACATTTCTTTGGCTGCTGTTCAGTGCTCCTCAGAAGTGTTTTATCTCTTTGGCTGCTAAATTGAAAACTTAAAGCATTTTTATTAAGGATGACTCAGAGAGAGTTGTTTTAGTTATTATTTTCTGTTACACTGAAAGAAAAGATAATGCTTAGTACTTTTTTCCTATTTTCTTTGTGTTTTTTTTAATAAATTACATCACAAACCTTCACTAAAATTATTTTGCAATCTAGTATGTTACTGGTGTTGGTCTGACTGAAATGTTCTACCAAAAAAAAAGTTAAATAAATGAAGTGGCAAACTTGCCAAAGTTTTGCAGGAACCAGCTGCTATTGCTATTGCTCTTGTGCTAAGAACTTCGGGTCACTGATGTGTGTTCAGTGGATGTTAAAGTTGGGCAGAAGAAGTAAAAGTGCTCCAGTTGGATGCCTGAGAATAGCCCAGGAGCTGAGGGGAGGCACTGGAGAGCAAGGTGAGAGAAGGATGGAAGGTGGAAGTGCAGGCTGAGAGCTGCAGCTCAGGTTTCTGCTGGGTTTGGCAGCCACAGCATTCCAGTTTTTACCTGTGCTTTAAAAAGCTTTTCAAAACAAGGATTGAGGAATCTGTCCTGCATTATCAAATAGTGTTATAAGGATAGCTGTAAATAGGAACCACAGTGAAGTTGCAGAGCAGCTCCACTTAAGGTGGAGAAAATGCTGGGATGAGTAAATCAGAAAAATCAGCAAAAACCCAGAGGTGGAAATGAGAGGAGGGAACAGGAACCCCCATGAGGACATGCTGTTAATTTCTGCCTTTGGCCCAAAATGTCCAAAATGGGGTGGCCCTGTCCCTGCAAGTGTTCAGTACTGCAGGAGGAGACCTTCCAGGCATCATATCCTGAAATTTAAACCCAGTACAGGGAAATTCAAACAAGAGAAGAATAGGACTGGGAAATCCAAAATCGAGTTTACAGAGTGAGCATGTTCATCCCTTCCCAAAGCTCCCAAGTGAGGAGAAAGGAAAGCACATTATAGCAGTCATAAACTCTTCATTTGGATCAAAGTGTGGGAAATTGCAAGCCACTCCTCTGTAGACTAACCCAAAAAGTGTGTTGTCTGTTCATGTATGTCTCTCACCTTTTATGTCTTTGAGAATCTGGACATGAGGAATTCACTTTGGCATCTTTGGCGAGAGTATTTTCAGGCCAGTAAAGTCTCACTCAGTTGAACTTGAGAACATGGGTGAGAAAAGCAGCTCCTCAGGATCTCAGTGTCCCAGGGAGGGAAGCAATAAGGACTCTGGCTCTCAGCTGTCACAGCCAAGCAGGCAGGACTCACTCTGGGCACAGATCCTGTTTAATGGCTTTGGAGGTGGCACCGACTCAGGTGCAAGGTGGGCAGGAATGTGGCACTGCTGTCACTGCACACCTTGGCAGCCCTGTGCACTGTGTGCTGTTACCTGTGTGCACCACGGGTGGCACCAGAGCTGGGCAGGCAGCATCAGGAGCCACCACTCCCTCACACACATCCCAGCAATTGTTAACCTGGGAAGCAATTACTTATTCACTGGGAAAGCTAAAAAATCATTTTCTGCAAGCAACTTAGTGCTCGGGAGCTTGGAACAAGAGATCAGGTGTGCATTCCCTCACTGACCTTCCTCAGCAGGGCAGGATCTTCAGAGTCTCTCAGGGCTCTACTGAGCATCATTGAGAGACAACTGATGAACTGAAAAAGAAACAGAATTAGAGAAAATGGCTATCAGGAGAAACTCAATTTAGGCAATTGTTTGGGAAAAAAGCCCCTCTTCTAAAAATCAGTGAGAAATGAAGCTGAGCTGCCTTTCCCTATGATCACACAGGTATCTAAAGGGAAAAAGGCAGAGCACATCAAATGCAATTTGCAACATATCCTGGGTACAGCTTGTTCTGCCATCCACTGCAATCAGTAAAAACCTTTCACTGCTGTTAATGGCTTGGGACTGAGGCCTCAAAGGGAACAGCTGTATCCTGATGGTGCAGTGGTGCACTGTCTCTCCAAGGCTGGCAGGTATTTTGAGGTGAAACAGGAAAAGGCACCAAACAGCGGATCTGCAAAAGGTTAGAACAGCAGAAATCAATTTGGAAAGCTGTAGCTTTCTTTAGGTTGTTATTTGATCATGGAAGATCAATTTGAAAATTTGTATTTCTCAAGTCTAAAAACCATGGTTTTGATAAGTGTGATATGCCTTGAGTAATGCAGGACTTTGTGGAAGTGATTAAAGGAATTCAGGGGCAGAAACCCTTCTCTTTGCCTTATAAAGTTTTTGCAAAAATTTATATTGGATAAAAAGTGCCCATTTTTTCTACTCATGTTTAAACTTTTGACCTAAGTATTTGATACAAACTCAGATTAAAGTGGCTAATGCCCTGTTTACATAAAATTTCTCAAGAGGGACATGGACATGTTTGTGAAATATTCTTTCCCATTATTACATTTATTACACACTCTATGTTGTATCATATCTACAAAGTATCATTATATGAAATTTCCTCCTGACTGGAAGAAATCTCATTTTCTGGGGTACCATTACATGCATTATGTTAATCTGGCAATATTTGTACTTGCTTTTACTCAGCAGTGAATTCAGCAGCTATTTGAGGATGTGTGGTGGGTACACCATTGGCTTGGCTGCCTCCCGAGGAGAGGCAAGGACTGCATGCCTAAAGGAGCACAGCACGTGGAGGTGATCTGCAAGTCACAAATGTGCAGTTTGCCCTGCTGAGTGTAAACAGTGAGGAAAACTTTAGCCTCTCCATAAAACTCATTCACAGGGCTGGTGGGCAGGAGCACCCCAATAGGAGTGCAACTGTCACAGCTCTAACTTAGTCCCTTCCACAATTTGTGATCTGTGAATTCAGCAAAAGTGAATGAATGCTAGTCAGAACATTTAATAGCACTTGATTTTATTCCAATTTCTTTTTTGTGGGCTAGCCTAGACCAATTCATTTAAAATATCAGAGTCCCTAGCAGGTGACAGAGATGTGAAGAGCATAAGCAGATGGACTTCTGAAGGCCTAATAATAAGTGCTGTTGTTTTTTCACTGGTTTGTTTTGGTTCTTTAACCAAAAATCAGACTGCAGGAGATGCTGCTGCTGCAGCTTTTCTTTCCCCTCCTGAAAAGTGGATAATTAAGTTGTTTGGTTGAGCTTGTTTTGTTGATGCCATCAATTTACTGTGCTGACAGCCCCAGAGGCAGCTGGACCAGGTTTTTGTGACAGAGGATGCACATATAAATTTCTGTGACATTAAAATGGGGCTATTTATTATTTTTTAAAAATATAATGGTGTTTTGAAATAAGGGGATGTAAGCTCTCAGGTGCCATTTGAGATACGAACTTTGTCATTATGTAATCCTGGTAGGCTTTGGACATGGGAAAAGCTGAAAATGGAACTGAGAGAGGGAACAAGAGGAAAGGCACTATGGTGCCCCCAAAAGTAATTGGTCAGGGGAGAATTACTGCAGCCCCAGCTCCTTAATGGGAGGGAACTGCACAGGAGGCAGAAGTGACTGGAATGACCTGGAGGTGACAGAGCCTGTGAGAGCAGGGGGAGCACTAAGGATGCAGCACAGGGGGAATGGGATCAGCAAACAGACAGTGCCCCTTGGTGGCACCACTGGGGCCAGCTGAGCCCTCTGGGCAGGGACCTGAAGGGAAAGGGATTGGCACAGAATGCCCAGAAGAGAGAAAAAAGCTCCATGGAATTGAATGAAATTGTTAGAACAGTTGTTTTTCCTTTTGGCAATAGAATTAAAAAATTTTCTGCTCGTAGAACACACTGAATGAGTATTTTGAAAGCAAAGTACGATAAATTCTGTTTCAGACATTCAGACTATATTCAGAGAGAAAACAATTAGAGATTTTCTTTTTATTTAGCTTTGACTATTTATTTTCAGATTTTTTTCCCACTCAAAATACTGTAATCAAAAAATTATGTTTTTAACTCAAGATGAATCTTTAAATACATAAATATGTGTATGAGTGTGTGTTATTTCAAATGGACTTTTTCCTAACTGCTAAATTAGTGATGTGTTGTAATCACAGTGACTTAGGAAGAAAGGGAGACTGACTCATGGATGTGATTCAAGTAGCAGTGTTTGCCAACACTTTTGGGAAGGAATTTCTTTCCTACAGTCTCAGTAAAAACTTTGCATTTAGTTATGCAGGTTTTGTGCTCAGTTTTCATAAGGGGTATCAAAGATCCATCCCCCCTGCCTGGTCTGAAATGAGGCAGTGAGCTGCAGACACAGAAATGGATTTAGTGTGGTTCAGTCTGGATGCTGAGGCAGGTTCAGAGTCACCTGGAGAAGGCTGAAATGGTTCTGTCCAAGGAGAGGCTGTGTCCCACACCTTCACCAGGAGCTTTTCCAAAGGCAGCCATGTCAGGCTCACTCTGGTGACAAATACTGGAATGCAGCTGAATGTCACTGGGGAGCAAGGTGTTCTGTATCAGACCTACAGAATGAATGCAAATGGTTTTTTAGGGTCCAAATGGGAAAGCATAACAGGCTACAAAAGCCTTAATTTATGATTTGTTCATTTAAGCTTCAGACAATTAAGTAGCCATTAAATCACTATGTTATATTCTGCTAAGTGCATCTCTATCATCAGAATAAAAAGATTGTTTTAATTCCCCTTGTATCAAATAAAACATTTTAATTGAGAGCATTTGTGATAACAAATTGACTGGAATTGGAAAGTAAATTAATGCTGAGCTCTGATGACAGAACATCTTTGTGATTTTGCTTTTAGTGTCTTGCATGGACAGTTACATTATACACATGTGTATCTGCATTTAGATTTCAGTTACAAAGATTCTACCCCAGGTTAAGCTTCCATTGCACTGATAGGTCTCTCAGATTCCTGTCTGTCACACAAATTTTTCCTGTGGAGCTCAAATTATGGGTTTGTAACCATTTTACCCTTAGCCTCTCCCTTAGCTAAGGGCCTCCATTGCTTAGACTGTGTCCTAAAATGGGGAGCAGACACAAGCAGATGATTTTCCTCCCCTTGGATATTTTAATGTTTGTTTTTATTTCCAGAAAGTCAAAATTTTTAGCATCTGCCTTTGGCAAATGGAGATTTCAAAGAACATTGATTTGGAAACATATTTTGACGTATTTTACTGTCATGACATTTTTGATTGCACTTAAGCACTGCATTCCTGCAAGTGAACTGGTTTCCCTTCTTTCAGTCACGGGCCTTCCTATCCCCAATATTGCCTGGCCTCCAGTTTTCTCTGTGGGGCTGGGGAACAGCTCTCCCAGGGTGAGGGAACTGGAATGTGAGTAACTAGGGAATGGCATGCACAGCTCTGCAGCACTTCAAGTTCTTGTGCTAAAAACATCTGAATTCCCAGATGGAAACATTCTAAGAACATGCAGTTGACAAACATTGTTTTTAAAGCAAAATGTGTTGTCCTGTTTAAAATAATGAATTGTTCCAATGTGGTTAAAGCCGACCCCAATACTCAATTTTCTGGAGAAAGCTTTGGCATTAAGAAAATACTTTGAGATGTTATTTTTAGGTAAAACTGTGCATTAGTAGTTCAGAAATTGAATTCTCTGTCACTGGATGCATCTGGCAAGGTCCCCCTGTGTCCCCCAGGAGCACAGGCTTGCTCCTGCAATGGCTCTGTTCTCATTTTTGGAGGTTCTCAGCATGGGCGGGAGAGGCTGAGGAGGAGAAGGGCTGAGGAGAGGACACACCTGGAGCCCTGTGCACCTGGGAAAGGCCAGGGAAGGGCAATCCTGGGATCCTGGCTCCCACACCTTGCTCCCAGGTGAGCCATTCTGTTCCTGGGCCCCCCTGCCAGCCCGGCCAGGCTCCCTTCCCTTGGGCACCTTCTGTGTGTGTGGCTGCTCTGCCTGCCCCGCGCCAGGGCCTCCCCTGGCTCTGCTTCTGCTCTGCCCCTGCCCCGAGCCCCGCGACCGATCGGTGCGAGAGCCGCGCTCGGCGAGGCTCCTGCACCGGCTGCTGCCATTCAGGGCTGGTCCCTGGCGTGTTTACAGCACCCTGGAAAAATCTGCCTTCAAACAGATTTACTTTAAATCTGCTTCTAGTGGCCCCCTGCTTACCCACGTGTGAATAATTCCCCCAACAGTTTTCAAATTCAGTGCCTTAAAATGTTTCTCAGCCTAATTCAGAGTGTGAGGCAAATGGATGCTCTTGCTGGGAATTTAGAGACCAATTATGGTTCATGCTGTGAAAGGGTATTTTCAATGAAACATTTGCTCATTCCATTAATATACTGTATTATTCTCTTTCTGAAGATTCCATTAATCTGTGTTTGTCATTTATACAGAAAAGGAATGATTCTGAAAGTGAAGGCTTTTACCTATTGATGGAAAATCACCCAGCACAGCACTTCATTTTGCCTCAATATTTTTATTGAACTTGGAGATTCAGTTCTGATTCAGTTTATGAAATGATGAATATTGGAAAGCAGAGAGAGAAATATTATTTTTAAAATGATAAACTGTCATTTAAATATTTTATGTTTTCATAATGTTAAATAAAGGGATTTATTGATGGGTATTTAATTTTTTTACACCAGACTGTAAAATTTTGGTGACTGAAAAACAGATTTATGCATATTTTTCAAGTACCATAGAAAAGGCTTGACTCTGAGTTGAAGATTTTTTGTTTGGTTTGGGGAGTTTGGGTTTGTTAGGTTTTTTCCCCTTTAGCAGACCTCTTTTTCCTGCACACGAAAAATCAATCCCATGTAATGCATTGGGAAACTCTCTCTCTTAAGACTTTCACTTTGGGTTATCCTCTGAGCCAAATCCTGCAAGATTAAAGTTGGTTTTAAAAGTCAGCAGCAGAAGTATTTGATCTTTAGGTGACAAACAGTCAAAGAGGAGCCTTCAGGATCAGTGTTAAATGTCACTGAAGTCACATTCATGCTAGGATAGGCAAGTTACAGAAATTTAAATCCTGCTGTAATAGTGACAGTAATAAATGGAAAGTCAGCAAAATGAAGCTATTAATCAACAATGTGTAGTGTCATAAACTTGAACAAATGAGTACAGAGAGCTCAGGCCTGAATTAAATCCAAGCAGGCTGAAGCAAGCAATAGCATTGAGATGGATAAATGAATTTATCCAAGTGGATCTAATGACACATTAGAATAAAAGCCAACATTTTAGCTGATGTGTTTAAAATAATCTGGACATCATCACTCAAAATGGGCAACAGCACCTGCCTGCACTGCTGCTGGTACCAGAATTTTGGATGTTGGAGCCTCTGCTTGGGTGTTTCTCCTCTTGTGGTGCCTTAAAGAATCCATAGAGAGAACTGTTGAGAGCTTCACAATGTTCTCTGAAAATGTGCCACTGATTTGGTGTCAGGGGCACCTCAGACAGTGCTGCTGGAAGAATGGCTTCAAATCAGCAGCTCCAGCAGAGAGCAAGGCTCAGTGGAGCTGGCCTGGCACAAAGAGCAGAAACAGCCTGAAGGCACCTGGTCATAGCAAGGAGGGGCTGTAGGACGCTGCTGCCTCTTGGCACAACCCAGAGAAAGCAAGCAGAAAACTGCTTCCAGGAAGGCAACCTTCCACTGCAGCCAGTCTGCTTCCTGAGCCATGAGAAAAACAAATAATGAGAGAAAAAAATGTGGTTTCTGGGCAAACAATGACATAAATAGCAGAGCGCACAGTGTTGTGCTGTGTTCTTATGTGCAGCTTGTTTGCAAACAATGAAAAACAGTGTTGGGGATTTTAATGATAACTCTATTGATGCCATAGGAAGCTGCAATTTTTCTGGTAAGGTCAAGTGTTCAAATTGCACCTTGAACAGCATCAGCAAATGAGGCAGAGAGTATAATGCTGATTTTTCTGCAGCAAGAGTGCTAAGTGACACTACTGGAATAGTCCAACTATAATATATGAATAGATTAAGAGATACTTAATGCTGAAACAAAAATTTCAAAGTATGCATAAAAATGAACACTACCACTGAACCCACGTGAAGTTTTAGTATTTTTGCATATATGTTAGAAAATCATGTTTTCTGCTTTCTTGAAGATTTAGAACATCAGATGACTCTCAGCAGATGTGAAATGCTGCTGGAAGCCAAACAGTGGTTCTGTTCATTCCCTTTGGACCACCCTGTTGTAAGTTGCAAATGCTTGTTAAAACAGAGTATATATTATTTCTTTGTAGTCTAAGAGCTCTGAACATCTTGCTTTTTCAGTTTGCCTGGTTTTTTAAGTGGAAACATGGGCTACTGAGTTTTATTTCTCACCCAAGTTGTACTTAGTCAGGACAAACCAGATTTCAGTTATTTCATTATTTTTTCCCCTGGAAGTAGGAAATGGCATGCAGATCTTTCATCTGTGTCCACTTCTTTCAATCAGTAATTGCAAAAATAAGAATACAGGTATGAAACTCATCGTGGTGTGTTTGAAGTGTAGCTGTGTAATAGAACGGTAGAAAGTCAAGTGTGGATTTAATTTCCATTCCAGGCCCAAATATTTCATCATCTCAGAGGAAAAGTAGCCCACTCACTGTAGCCCATTTGTGTACTTCACTCAGTGGTGTGTGTGAGGTGCTTGATCCCCACTCTGGGTGATGAAGGGCTCTGCCTTCCTCCACCAAGCAGCCTCAGTCCAATTCCAAGTCCTTCCTTATCAGTGCTTTTGGCAATCTCAGAGAGCAGGGAATTACCTCTGAGATCAGTGGTCATGACTCCAGCTTGCATTATTCACATTCATGGAGAGCCCTCTACCAGTGTTCACAAGATGATTTTTAAATCTTGCATTAATGCTCTGAAGTCTAGGCCTGCTCAGCCCTCACCAAAGCCAGAGGAAGATGTTTTATTGACTTGAGGAAAGCTGGCTGAAATCAAGGGCTTGAAGTTCTGTCTGCCCTCACTCTTCCTTTCCTTTCCTCCTTCCATCTTCATTTCTGTGGTGGCTTTCCCATCTGTATCTCCAGGTGACACAGGGAGAAAGGCACTAGGATCAGACACACATGGCAAGCCAAAAGAAACTGAACAGTTCCCATCCCCTTATCTGACATTTTCAAGCTCGTGAGATGTTTTAGAGGGCACTTGGGTGACTTGGAGCCAGCTGGTGCCCTTGTAGCACCGCGGCTTGGCCGTGTTTTCACTCCTGTTTCCAAGGGCTTTTTGCTTTGGTTTTTTCCCTTTGGTTGTGCTAAAAGCGGCTTGTTGCCTTGACAAATATTTGTTTCCAATTCTGTATGTGTAAACATCTAACATCAAAATGTCTCAGGATTCAGTATGCAGATGACTGCACTGCTGTTTACCAGAGTTCAAAACCTGGGCAAACAGCAGTTTGTTTGGGCTGAATAAGTAATACCTTATTTTTGAGGGCCCAAATAGCCATGTAATTATTTTGAATTAAGAAATTACCATATCATTTCAGGCTCATTACATGGGTATTTATTCTCAGCAGATTGTGTGCAGACTGTTACAATAGTAACTTTGGTTTGGAAAGGGAAACAGGGTGGTAATGAGAGGAGGAAGGGGTCTGTGGTGAGCCTGCAGTCCTTGGAATGGGAATGCCACCCCAGAAGTGTGGAGCTCTGTTTTCAAGGGGAAAAGACCTGTTGTTCTTTCATAGCATTTTAGTGAAGATGCAACCAGCAATAAAGAACTATTTCTTTTCATTTATGTCTTTCACACAAGGAAACCCAGGAGCTCTGGGAGCTGTGACACCTTGTCAAAGTGCAGCAATAGTACAAATAAAAACCAGCCAAGCTGGGTAGCAATGCCTGTGACCTGTGTGTTCCTAGTAGGCAATAGGGGGCTGTAATTCCCTGAGGAACAGTCTTGACATCAGACGGGATGTCCATGCCCTCAGCACTCTAACAGAGCAGCTCACTGCCTTGTTAATGCTGATTCCCTTCATGTTCTCCGTGCCCATCATGGCTGTGCCACATTGCACTGAGTGTTCTTCTCATCCAGCAGAGCCTGACCATGGCCGAGGGGATCAAGGAGCTCTGGAGAGCCTGGTCCAGGGGACACAGGGAGCCCTCAGGCTTCTGTCACCTTCCTGCCCCAACATCCCCAGCCCAGCTGCCTCAGACAGGAGTAAGATCTCTCTGGTTTCCTTTCATGCTTATAAATGCCTATTTAATCTCTCTAATCTTCTCTAGCACCGCACACAAAAACCTGAGAAATATTTGGTGTGAGATGGAAATTCACCTCGTTGTGAAACAATTGCTTCTCAAGTGTTAGTCATTCATGGCATGGCTCTAATTGCATTGTACTTAGGGGATCCTAACACAACAGACTTCCAAATTTACCCCTGAGCACTTTTTTTGCAGTACTGGGTTAGAAAGTATTGGTAATTTGAATGCATGAAATGAGTAACTGAAGACAGACTCTGCCTCTCCCCAGTATATCTCATTAAAAAAAAAATAAAAAAGAAAACTGTATTATTTAAGTAATTAGCAAGATGCTGCCATAGTGCAGGAAGTGTGCAGGGGATATTTTGTATTTCAGCTGAAAACATTAATAAAGCAGATTTCTGTTTAGACAAGGTAAGTTCATTTTCAGAAGGGAGAAATTCTTATTTTTTGCAAGATCAAGGGTGAAAGAGGCAGTGAGAGAAGGAAAGTTCATGGAAGTTGTTTATTTGAGAAGGGGAAAGCCATAACATGGTAGAAGCCCCTTAGGTGTGTTATACAGCTATCAGACCTGGGCCTTAGACTGGAGAAGATAAAGGCTGTTTGCTGGTCAACACAAGGAAAACCAAAAGAAGGATTGAGGGATGGCAGTATTTTGCTGGGACACAAAACATCAGGAAATTACTAAATTCCACCTTGGCTGCTTCCCTGAGGGTCCATTTTCTCCTCCACTCCCATGAACTCACTCTGCTCAAGCTGCTTTCCTCAACTTCAGAGTTTGCTCCCTGACACATAGGCAGGGCTTTGCTGGAAGTCACAGCTCACTTCTTGTTGTGATTCGGTGCATCTCCTGCTTTGGCCTCACCCCTTGAAAAACGTGGCTTAATTTCAGTTAATTAGTTCAGGTCAGTGCCTTCCTTTCACACATGGCTGGGAACAAGTTCTTGTCCAAAGGCTGGGATGATTTGCATGTCCAGTGAGGTTGGACTGATGTTAAAGAGCTGAACGTTGGCCAACTCATGTAAATATGAGCTGATGAGGAAAGCACAGCTGCACATCTCAGACTGGATTTCAGAGAAGTCAGTCAGTGACAGATCATCCCATACATGTGGATATTACCCTTCTTGCTGCAGAATTTACCTGTAAAATAAAATCTGCATTGTGCCTTTACCCCACCCTCAAACTACTCCTGATGCTTTCTTCCTGTTCCAAATCCCTGCTTTTCACTGCTGGGAAGGAGAAGCATTCTTTCAGTGTCCTTTTCTCACCCCTGATATTTTACAGTCCTCCTAGAAAAGGTACAGGGAAGATGTGCACTTTGACAGTGACCCTTCACAGTACAGATCAATAGATGGCAGTAGCTGAATCTCCTTGGAAAGAACATTCCTGGAAAAATGTCATCATTGGCTTCTTCTGCAAGACAAAAATGAATGCCCTCTTTATGGGTTAAAAAGAGTGCAAGTAAATCATAAATCAGGGGCAAAGGACAATGTCCCTTTTTCATTCTCAAAAGTATTGATGTCCAGAGTTGCTTAGAGCAGCACCAGGTTTGCTTGAAGCCATGCATTGAAAGGCTCCACGGGTTCAAAACCAGGATCAGCAGCAAGGATCAGTTCAAGTCTGTGAATCCTTCATTGGAACCTGGCTGGAGACTTGCTCCTGATGACCTGGCTGTGATACTCACCTACAAACAGACTATCACAACTGCACTGTAATCTAGAGTCAGGGAGTCCTGCATCCCTGCGTGGCCTGGGGGTTTCCCCAAAAGTTTTCCTAATGCCACTGCAAATATTTTAGTGCAGTCTTGTAAATACAACCTAATTTAATTTGTTCATAGTATCCTGTATTTGATCATGTCTATTTTAATATCTCCATCTTATATGGAAACAAAATTTCAGAATTCTCTAATCACCATTGTTTGAATGGAGTAGGTCCAAAAGCTGGTCTGTGAAATCAGTAACTGAAGAATTTGGTTATTTCCTATAGAAAGCTTTAAACTAAAGGAATTTGTAGCTGGAAGTTGTCTCAAGAGATCATTTAGTCCTTCAGTTCCCTTTCAGTGAGGCAGAATGAAGAACGTGCACAGCTGATGCCCACATGCTGACCAAAAGCAATGATGGTGCCTGGCCAGTGGCAAAGGTAATTGTCTAATGACAGAGAAGGTTTTCCATGACCCCAAGCCCCAGTCTCCTTCAGTGGCAATTTATTCTTTTCTTTGCATGGCTCATTCTTATTTTCCTCTTGTTATTGTATTGCTGGAGAAGTTTTGACAAAACCAAAATCTGTTTCTGTCTATGTATTATACATTTTAAGTGAAAATACATTTTGAAATATCACATAGATTTTTAGATCACTTAGATTTTTCTCATCAGAAGCAAAATGTCACTGAAATTAGCATAAACCAGTAAATTAAGGCATATGGCTGCTGATGTATCAAAACTTCTTGAAGGGGAAGACAGAGCCCTCTGGCAGAACATTCCTGAGCCCTTTATCATCTGAATTCCTGGGTATATGGAAATATTTTGTGCTTATTTGCAAGCACAGCTTTTAAAATCTTGATTGTGATTATTCAAATTCTTTTCTTTATAATCCAAAGTTTTCCTGCTTCCTCCTTTCTGGGAGTGTTTACATGATGCTCCAGTGAGAAACACTCAGAACTGATGCATTTTTGTGACACTTGATCTGTGAGCAGTCAGGGGAAATGCCCTGCCTGCTCATGGCCAAGCCAGTATTGTCACTTCTCTGGCTCAGTTCAGAGGATGGCAAAATGCTGGACGCTCTCACTCAGTATTGTCTGAGTCCTGTGAGCCTTGAATTAGCACAAGGGTGTTGCAGCCTGAGAGAACCCATTTTTCCATGAGATTTAAAGAGCACTTTCCCTGGCTAGAAACGTGTTAGGGTAATGATTTCTGTGTGTTATTATGGAATGGCTGACTTGTTGCTGAATCCTTCTCCAGTGGTCAGTTAAAAACCTGTTTATATTATTAATTTAGGCTTTAGAAGTAGGAATCATTGCCAGACCCCACTGGGTTACAGCCTGCCCCCACCCAGGGCTACAAGATAACTCCAGCTTCCCAAAATCCCAGTTTAATGCAAGTCTAGGGAAGGTACCACCAAGGGACAGAGGCCAGAAGGTGAGGAACTGATCTCTGCTGATGGGTCTGGTTGGTGTTACCCAACAGAATCCTTGGAATGCAGGAGACTTTGCCTGGGTTTGCTGCTAAGATCTGTAGGAGGCAGCACAGGTAGCACTCCCTGCAGGAAGGAGGTTCAAGAGCCTGTGTTCTTTTCCCCAGTCTCCAGGAAAGCCAGAGTGCACCTGTCTGTGCAGGGATTCTGCACTCCTCATCCTGGTCCCTGTGTCTTTCCCAAGATAAAGCTGACAATGTAGATGGCTCTGTGCCTCTGCATGCAACTGAGAGATGTGAGATGTGGTTTTAGTCCAAAAGGGAATTTTACTTGCATAGCTGCAAGATTATACAGTGCACTCAGTTTGCCTGAGACAGATTTTTAATGAGGAAGAAGCACCTTAAGTAGATGTGTGAAGTGTGTTATCCATCATTTTCCCCAAATCATGATCCATGATTTCCCTCAAACATCTGTCAGCCACCCAGCAGTTCATTTTCCTGAATCAAATGCTGGAGACAGCTAAAGAACAGCAGTGTTGCTCACAGAAAATTAAGCACCCCCTGGGCAAATAATACTACTCTTTTCAGCAGCACAGAAGTCTGAAATTTCTCCAGCTGTTTCCAGAGGTGTGTCCCTGTGCCTCTTCCTCTGCTCACAAGGTGCCATAGGCCAGGGATTGTATTCCCAGATCAAAGAGAGGTTTGAAGTGGGCACATGTGTTTTTCTCAGCTCTTTGAAAGTCCAAAGCTCAGATATGATCTTTCCTGAAATCACATTCAACCTGTTCCAAATCCAAGGGCAGAAATGAAGGGATTTAGCTTAATGAAATTCATCTTTATCTGCTTAAGGTATCTCTCTAGACAGAGCCCAAGTCTGTAAGCTGCACCCAGAACTCCATTCCCATTTTTCAGAGCAATGTAGAGTTGCTCTGTGCAAGTCTGTGCTCAAAGATCTGCTGTGCAGAATTAAGCAGGATTTTTCTTTCCACAGGCTTTTGATATAAGTAGGAAAATATGTCCTTACTTAATATAAAGAGAAAAAAAGCTCCAAGCTGCTAGAGGAGAAGGTGGATTTCCAAGGATTAAAAACACCCCAAACACACTTCATAATGGCTGAGCTTTAAAGGAAATTGTCTGATCCTTTTTTGCAAGATAACTGTTCTTTTCAGTAACGAGGTTTTAGGAACCTTTTCCTATAGTAAGAAATTCTCATCCATGGTTGGGACCTTTCTCAAAGATGCATATTGCACTATCCTGGTCTAAATTTCTTTGTTATTGTCAGTAAAAACAGAGTTTCCTTTTGTCAGATGAACAGTATTAATTGTACAGACTAAGAGTTGGGGATGTAATGTTACATGCAAGTGTTCAGAAATAAAAACCTGCCATTTCATTCCAGAGCGCTTGTTATTTCAGAGCACCAGGGTAAGAAAGATGGCTTCTTTAAAAGTAAATGCACTTGGATGCAGTTCAGTGAGGTGATGGTGGTGCTGGTGCAGACGCAGCAACAATAATGTGTTTTTTATAACCTTTTATAAACATTTAGTTTAGCTGTGAAAAATCCCAGCCAGAATAAATGACAATCTGTTTCTATCTTTTCTTTGGTCACTTCACCCCTAGAAAATTAAACAGAGAAAGGAAAGGGGGTAAACTCTTAATACCAAGAGTTCTCTTTGCTCCCTCTCATTTATTTCCCATCCTGCTGTTCCTTTGGCTCCAGAGCTGCAGATGGTGCTTGCACTGTGGAGCTCCTGAAGGCACCGTGTAGGTTTGTGCACCAGACCATCAGAATCCCAGCTGCTACCTAACCATCAAGTCTTGATTTTACTTAAGCTGGTTTTCTCCTCTTCCTAATTATTTTTCCTTCCACTAGAGTGGAGTCAAGTTAAAAAAAAATAAATTCAAACTAGTATAAAAATGTAGAAGAAACAGATATTACTACCAACATTTTATTCTTCTCCTTAACCTCCCAGTGTGCAGAAGATTCACAGCCTCTGTTTGGTGAGGATTACTGGGATGATGAATAAATGCTGTAAAGTTTATTTCACAGTCTTGCAGTCTTCTATCAAACTCATTTGGGTTTGCAAACTTTCACTGTACTTTGGCAGCAGTGCTTGATATTTTTCTCAGATACCTTTCCACAGCAGCATTATTTATGTATTTCCTTACACTCACTCATGAGTGGTCATTAGGACAAAAATCTTAACAGGGTCTATTGAGTTTGGCCTGATCCACTTGGTGCATTCTTTGCTTCCAACCAAAGGATGAAAAACAGCCATTCTGTACTCTCATTTCTGTTAAACCCCTGAATACTGACTTGATCTCTATCCTCCTTCTCAGGATGAAATGGTCCCCAGGACCTGTTACAGCTCTCCATGGGTACTGCTGCACCAGCAAACTCCAGAGGGCCCCTGGGTGCAGAGATCTGGAGTGAATCAGCTCTTGGTAAGGTGAGGTCTCCTTTGCTCTCACTTCCCACAAGTCCTGGGAAAGGAGGCAGCAAATCCAAGTCTGCTTCAAGCCCAGTGTGGGGAGAGGGTTCTGGAACATGCACTGGGGGCTCTGCCAGTCAGGTGCTCATGTCTCCCTTGTCTTCTCTAGAGTAAACCAGACCATTGGCTCAGAGATGACTTCCAGCAGTGCTTTAACCAATTTTAGCAGGACAGGTGATGGGAATATGTATTATTTACTGTGGTTTTCTCCAGCTCAGTGTTTGCCCTGTCCCCAGGCTGACCTGCTGTCGTGTTTACTAACATCAACATGCTTATTTTGCCTTCTGAAAATACACTTTTTTATAACTACAGATTGCCAGGGGTCCTGTTTTAGTAGTGAGAGAGTTTTGCTGTAGTGCAAGTTGTGTGCTGGAGCTCCCAGAGGCTGTGGAAGCAGTTCTAATATTATTGTTTCAATCCAAATAAATATGGTAAAGACATACAGAAAACCAATTGGCCAAGAACTTTGAGAACACATTCCTGTGCATGCTTTCTGCTAGAGCCATGACACTGCAGCAAATCTAAAAATCCTACCAAATGATAATTTTACATTGTGATTAGTTCAAATATCAGAAGAAACCTGTGGCTTTTCAACCCTTCATTAAACTTCTTTGTTTCCCCTTCCTCCCTGTGCTTGGTTTTACCCAGGATGGCAAGGCTGGAATGCTTCAGGGCTGTGTTGTGTCTCAGGAATGGCTGTGACCTGGCACTCTGGGGCTGATGCTGGCCCAGGCTTTGCTGGGACTGAGCTCAGTGCTCCTGCTGGGACTGGGAATCACAGCCTGGAACTGAGGTGAGTGACCCTTCCTGGGTTTAGTCCTGTCAGCTTAGGGAGCCTGCTGCAAAGTGCTTGCTTCTAGTGCATTTTGGAGCACTCAAAGAGCATGAGGAGAACTCTGTTTTCAGCAATACCCCTTGTACATTTTTTCAGGCAGGGAAAGGATCTCTCTTCTGTTTCAGCTTTGAAAATCTGATATGTAAGAGGAACTACATTTCTTTTCTCAGGCTGCAGGAGTAAATAATGTATAGTATATATAGTACATCTAACTCCTGTCTGTGCAGTTTCGTGATATGATTTTCTTGATTTGCCAGTGTACTTAAAAATAATTATTTCTGAGATTGTTAAAAAAAAAAGGCATTTTGGAAGAATTCTTGGGGCACAAGTTCTCTCCCTTGCATTTCAGGCATGGACACTTCTGGAGCTTCTTCTCACATGGAACCTTCCCAGACTTATATTTGGTTTGTGGTCAGTTTTGTTCATTTTCTTTCCCTATCTGTTACAAACTCGTGTAAAGCCCAGGCTAATTTAGAGTGTAACATAACCAGGGATTTTGCTAATTCATGTTGCAGTGTGTTGCAACTTCCTGTTTTACTTCCTAGTCACTTCCCAGGTGTGGCAATACCTCTCTCCCTTCCCCCTCGCCCCCTTGCTGAGTGAGTTCTGTCAATCAGGCTTGACATTCCAGCAAGGCCTCGTGTAGTTGGTCACTTTCAAAGGATGCCCTTCAGGCCTAGGGGTCATTGGCCTGTCTAGGTGTCCCTTGTCCCCTGGGACCCTGCCCCTTCCACCTGGTTGGTGCTCACCTGTCCCTTCTCCTCCCCCTGTCCCGGAGCTTAAAAGGTCAATCAGGCCATGTGGTCGGTATTCTGTTGGAGCTGTTACTTGAGATTCAGACCTCTGTGACCATGGAATAAAACTCTGGATATAAACCCTCCGACAGAATCCGCTCTCTTTTCCTCTTCACCATCATCTGAAGCCTTCCCTCCTGAGGTAAACTGAGTTTCTACAAGTTTGGACTTGTTCACTGCCCAGCTGCAGCATCCAGCCAGCTAAAGGTGTCTCTAAGGTGAAATACCACAGTTGCCGCCTTTGGCCTAGCAGCAAGGGTCAGACTAGCCCAGGCACAATCTACCTGGTAATAATGGGATTCATATTCCAATATTTTGACACCCAACATGGGGCAAAGCGACTCTGTAGCCCCAGAAGGAATCTCAGTACCTCAGACAGGTTTCGGCAGCCGTGCACCCAGCTGAAAGAGCCTTGATTGCAATGCTCACAGCAGAGACTTTGGGATTAATCCCAGAAAAAGTTTCGTGGACTGCTCAGCGCCTCTGGAGAGTGAGCTCCTTTCTGGTAAGCTGATTTTCCAGAGGAAGAACAGGGTAGCCTCTCCTGCCCATAGAGAGGTCCTGTTCCGGTGAAGAGACCTGCCTGCCTGGACCTGGCCAGCAACAGCTTCCATTTTGGGTGAGTATCTCTGCTCTTGGTGGAGCAGAAGCTCAAAAACAGACTCTGCCGTGAGTTCTGTTCCTTTTTTTGCCTTTGCATTTCAGCTGCGCAGCCCCACAGACGGGATACCATTGCGTTCTAGGCTTTAGCTTTTGCGGCGTGTGTTGCCGTCTTTTAGAATTCGCACCGGCGGGGGAGGAGGAGCTCTCTCAGCGTGAGGGACGCTGCTCTCTCTCTCTCTGTGCTAGGGAGGGGGGCTCCCTACACATGGCCGGGGGGGATCTCTCTCGGCGTGGGGGCGGGGGGTGCTCTGTACACGCAGCGCAGGCCGATCCGGGTATTGGCTTGTGACGTGGCGCGGGGAGAGTCTGCTCTCTCCGCACTGCAGGGGGGCTGCACTCTTGGGCGGGGGAGGCTTTGTGTCTGCCTCGCTCGGCAGGGCGTGTCCTGCTGCTGCTGCCCGGGAATTTTAAAAGCGCTATATACAGCTGCATTGTAAAGCTTTTGTCTGCTCGATCTCGCTTTCCTATCTGTGGTTTTATTTAGAAATCGGTAGCTGATTTTGGCTTTGATTTTGGTCAGGCAGGATTTAGTACTTTGCCTTTTACGCCTAACATGGGTTCGAATCTCAGCATTGTACAAAAAGGAGTGTATTATCATATTGTTAGCATTTTAGTCAGTGGTAAGTGAAGTTCTCTAAAGGAAAATTCAAACAGTTTATAAGATGTCTTTTTCTACACTTCCCACAAATCTCCCCTGAAGAAATCCACAATATTCAATTTTGGGATAAAGTAGAGAATGAATTGATAACCTTAGGACAATCTGGGAACACACCCTCAGCTACATTTGTGTTCTGGAGTTTACAAATTCGAACAGCCTTGCTCAAATAAAAGGAATTGGAGAAAAAGCCAAATGCCAAGCCATGTACCTCTGCTCTCCCTGTTTCTCCCTCTCCTAGCTCTAAAACCCCTAAACCTCTTACCCCAAAACTTGGTATTTTAAAGAGAGCACACTCGTTGGGAAGTCGACTCCCTGAGCTGGTTAAAATGCCTGAGAAGCCCTGTCCACAAGGCCCTGGCCAGGCTGCGTGGAACCTTTCCCAATCCCCTGTGTCACCTCCTCTGAAACCCAGAGCACGTGTCAGCATTCCAGAGAGCAGTGATGCCCAAAATGGCCCCCAGTCCCTAGGGGGGTCCACAAGATGGTGGATGCCATGTGGCATCTTCCCAAACCTGGTCTTCTTCTTCCCAAAAGCCTCTTAAGCATTCCAAAATTCCATCCCCGTCCCCCTCTCCTCCTGTTCCTCGTGACACCTTCCCCCTTCCCCCTCCCTTTCCTGCAGTACCCTCAGCTCCGCCCCTCTACTCCTCCCAGGGGGCGTCTGCTGACGTGATGTCACCTGGTGTCCCCGCCCCCTGCCTGCCCCTGTCCCCGCCCCCTGTTCCCACAGTGTCCCCGCCCCCTGCTCGCCCTCTGTCCCCACCCCCTGTTCCCATTGCATCCCCGCCCCCTCCCCAGGTTCCCATGATGGGGACACACCCACTGCCTGTCCCCAAACCTGTATCTGTGATCCCAATGCTTCCAATTCAAGGGATACAGAGCAGGGAACCTCAGACCCAACACAGGGTCCTACCTCATCCTTGGCTCCTGTTATGTTTCAGCCTGCAGCACAAGGTGGGGAAGCCCCAACTGCTAATTGGAATTCTTTTGGATGACAATTGATTAAAGAGATCTGTAAATCTCATAAAGAATATGGTCCACACAGTCCATATTTCCGTGGCCTTTTAAATTCTGAACTGTGCAGGACTGTAGTAGTCCCACATGATTTAAAACAGCTTTTTTCGTGTCTCATGACCTCCATGGAATTCAAATTATGGGAATTAGCATGGAAACAACTTCTAAAAGACACTCTCCAAGGCTTGCGTGCTGATCCAAACACAGCAAAGGACAACAATGCTGTGCCTATCACAATTGAGCACCTCTCTGGCGAGGACCAATGGTCTTTATCCTCAATCCAAGCTACTGCAATTCCTGTAGAAACACTCGAGAAAGTAAAAGTAGCAGCTGAAAAAGCATTCTTTTCCCTCCAACCTGAAGGGCCTTTCGAGCCCCATAGCAAAATTAAACAGCTACCATCAGAGCCTTTTTTTAAATTTGTAGAAAGGTTAACTGGAGCCATTGAAATACAAGTTTAAAAAGTGAATGCTAGAGAAGTGGTTTTAGAGGAAATGGCATTTACAAATGCAAATGAACAGTGTCGAGTGGCAATCCTGAGCCTTCCTATAGAACCTCCCCCTATACTAAAAGATATGCTCCTAGTCTGTAACAGGAAAGTGCCTCTGATGAGTGTGGCTGAAGACACCAGACCAAGGCTGCTGCCAAGACCACCTCAGTGTGTCGCCGTTGCCAGCCCTGTGCCCTTTCCCTCAGCACAGCAGTACCCTGGGCAGCAGCGGAGACCAGCAATGGTTGAGCCCACAAAGCCATGCCTGCTTTGTAACAGCCTTGGGCATTGGAGTACCCAGTGGCCTCTGAAAAGGCAATTTGATGAATTTAGACATGGCAGGGGAGGAGAACTACAAGTACTCCCTGGGGGTCAACAGCAACAAAAATACTGAAAAGAGAGCGGATTCTGTCGGAGGGTTTATATCCAGAGTTTTATTCCATGGTCACAGAGGTCTGAATCTCAAGTAACAGCTCCAACAGAATACCGACCACATGGCCTGATTGACCTTTTAAGCTCCGGGACAGGGGGAGGAGAAGGGACAGGTGAGCACCAACCAGGTGGGAGGGGCAGGGTCCCAGGGGACAAGGGACACCTAGACAGGCCAATGACCCCAGGCCTGAAGGGCATCCTTTGAAAGTGACCAACTACACGAGGTCTTGCTGGAATGTCAAGCCTGATTGACAGAACTCACTCAGCAAGGGGGCGAGGGGGAAGGGAGAGAGGTATTGCCACACCTGGGAAGTGACTAGGAAGTAAAACAGGAAGTTGCAACACACTGCAACAAATTCATAACAATTTATTAAGTTGTCCAAAGATAGTGCTGTTTTAAAAGTTTTTGGATTGTATCTGTTATCTTCTAAAAGAGCAGAAAATGCAAATGGCTCCTACAATCAGCTGTGTCTGCTTAGACTTGCCAGATCATAAGGAGTCATGGTACAAGACAATGCAGCAACACTGAATTTATGGAACAGGGATGCTGGATGGCAATGGAATTGCAAAGGAGGTGCTTAGTACATAAAAAATTAATACCCAGAGGGTCCATTTTGTATGGTGATGATTATAAGCATCACTTTGTGTGTGAACATAATCTCCTCCAAACAGCAGTTTACTGAATGCACTGGAGATGATTGAACAAAGGACAAGTGGAGGTCACATTTGGGTTCTCATGGGGCAAATCACTGTCATTTCCTTCTCAATCCCAGCTAAAATTGCAGAGTTGCAGGAGGCACTGGGGTTCAGTGCACACAAATGGGAGGTTGGTACCTGTGCTGGGAGCAATGCAGTGCCATGCACAGGAACATCAGCAGGTCATAATGTGCTTCTCTTGGCTGTGGGAGCAAGGGTGTTATTGGATAACTTCAGGAGGTCTTTGTTGAATGGTGAATCACTGAGCAAAGGCCCAAGAGGTGGCAGTGCCTCTGAGTGCCACTCAGGGATGGACAGTGCAGCAGCAAGGACACACACTGACACATGAGGGTGAGAAAGAGAGAGGGGTACTCACAATATTCACTTCAAACAGAAGTTTCACGACCACTGCTTTAGAATCCATTTGTTACATTACATATCCATTTCATTTTAAGTAACAAATCAGTTATGAACTTTTATTTTTAGCAGTGAATCACACTTCTGTGCACACTTAACCAGAGATCATCTGTGCTGTGTCCAGTAATCTGTGTGCAGCTCTTTCCATCAGATGAGAAATGTACAACTTAATCACGTGTAACTATAGCCATATACCAGGAGGGCTGTTTGGCCCTAAAGCTGAAGAAATCACACTGACTTTATTTGTTTATTATTTCCAATTTAACAGTCTCATGCAAAATGCAAGAGTTTATTTTAGCAGCAATCATAAAAATTAATTATTTGTTTCTAGATATGGTCTTTGCTAATTTGTGCTGCAGTAAATTTTTTTTCGTCAATTTTGTTTCTTTAGCCACAGCTCCTCATAGGCATTTCCATAGAGGCAGACAAACAGCTGTTAGAACTGGGAAAGCAGCAGCAGAGCTGCTGGTGCTGTACAGTGGAGCTGCAGTAATTAGGCCAGCACTTACTGTGGTTCAAGTGCAGCTTACACCAAGTGCAAGGGAAGTGTGGAGAGGGTCACTGACTCCTGTGTGTGTTCAGCTGGGAATTTCATTCCTCATTTCTGCCCTCTCTGATGGGGAATTTCTCCTGCTTGTGTAACTCGGGAGAAAACGTAAATGCAGTGTAAGGACATTAATGAGACCAACCCCTTCAAGTTTTAAGGTTTGAATTTTCCCCCCAGCCTCCTGTTAATGATGTGCCAGTTTGGTGCTGCAGGAGAGAGAGAGAATCTGCATCTGTGGTAAACAAAGGTCAGAGGCCCTGGGCTGCCTGGGCTGCTGTGCTCATCACAGGGAGCAGAGAGGGCTCATGGTGTCTCAGTGTTAGCAGTGGCCTCACAAAAGAGAAGTGTTTGAAATAACAATGGTTTGAAGTAGTGTGTTACTGACCCCCAGTTCTGAATTTTAAAAAACACAAAACTCTCAAGCCTTTGAGTACCTAATGATGGCTGAACAAACTTGGAATGACCTGAGGAAGATGGAAAGGGACAGAAGTTAATGCTCCCAAAATGCAGCAGAGCTCAGTAGCCCTTAAAAGCGGTTAAAGAGCTTTTACCATCTCTTAAGTAATTACCTATCATCATTAGTCATTGGAAGTAGGAAATGATGTAAAGGGCACAAACATGATAGAAATAGAACGGCCAGCTTCTTGTGGGTTTCTTGAACAAGGTCATAAAAACGTGGTTATTAATGCTGAAATAGAAAGGACAAACATTTACAGATGTTGTAGCTGCTCTGCCTCAAAAAGAAAAGCATTATGTTTTTCCTAACAGTAAATATTTAGCTCAAGTCTTGTTCTTGTTACCAGTATGAAATGAAATTTATTATAATGCTCATCTCCAAAAAATAACGTAAGATGTAGAGGATTTAAGGGTTCTAAATTCAATGCGTTATAGCTCAGCTAAAACCAATTATGGAAAACCCAATTTGAGGATCATGACTTGGAACAGATTAAAACCAAGTAACCAAAACCCCCCAAAGCTGTGTGTGCTTTTAAGCTGCATGGTTTTACATGCAAACATGCACACATTTTTACTTTTATATCAGTATGGGCTTTCATGGCCCTAATTCTGATTTCTTTTTGGCCTGCTTCTTAGTCAAAATAGCTTCCCTAAAATGCCTTTCTTTCAAGGTGTTAGCTGCATCTCTTTAAACATTCTGCTGGAATTTCAGTCTGTAGGTCTGAGGTTGCACAGGGATGCTTGGGTGGTACTTGGCTGTTTTTCAGTCCTATTTCCTTCAGCAAGTGGATCCATCTCGCTGCAAGTTCATAATGCCCCCTAGAGTTACACACCTAACCTGCCCTGACTGTGAGCTTGGAGACAGCAGCAGGAGAGGCTGCTGAGACCCAACAGTGCCCAGGCACATGGCCACAGAGTGGCACAAACAGAATAGAGACACAGGAAACTGCAGGAACCGTCCAGAAATCAAAGAGAAAGTTATGTACAGGCTGTGCAGGCTGACGCTCACTTGTGGCTGCAATAACAAATTAACAGTGTGAGAAGTGGAGAAATCTTGTTAATAAAAAAATGAGGACTCAGGCAGCTGCTGCGGCAGATGATGGAGAAAATGTTCAATAAATATCAAAAAGGGGGAATTAGGATGGCAAAATCAGGGCCCCTGGGGTAAGAGAAGACAGTGTAATGGCAGACCAGGTAATAAAAGGAACAGAAACTGGTGCTGCTCCAGGCTCCTTGCAAGCAGCTCCATGCCTGATCCATGCAGTTGTTCCCACTGTGATCCCACCTGATCTGCTTTTCCATGCAGGAGGGACATGGTGTGCATTCCCTGGCCTCAGGGGATCCCCACGAGCTCTGCCCATGCTGGGAGCCCCTGGGCACTGCCCATGGAGGGAGCTGCCCATGCTGGGAGCTGCCCATGGAGGGAGCTGCCCATGCTGGGAGCCCCTGGGCACTGCCCATGGTGGGAGCTGCCCATGGAGGGAGCTGCCCATGCTGGGAGCCCCTGGGCACTGCCCATGGTGGGAGCTGCCCATGGAGGGAGCTGCCCATGCTGGGAGCCCCTGGGCACTGCCCTCTACCAGGAGCCCTTCAGGCCCCTCTGCCTCAGGCTGGGGCTCTGTGGCTGCAGCCTTGGGGCACTGCAATGTCTGCACATGCACCTAAGGCCTTCTTTCTTTCTGGGGGCTCTTGGCAAAACCTAGTGAATAATATTGAAGTATTTTGTTCTATCAGAGTTACTTTTCTCTGTATACATTTTTTTTAATGTGAAAAGTGTGCTCTATATAAAATGTGCCACATATTTAAAACAAAACCAATTTTATTTTGGTTTTGCCTGCTGCAAGTCTAAACATTTAGGTAAAGAACAGAAGCATTGGGTTTGTGTTGCCAAAATCTTGCTCATAGGGTACTTTATCCCATTATTTTTTCCATCCGTTTTGTCTCTTAGAGATTATTGCAGCAGCTTAAGAGTTTGATTCATTTCCACCAAGGCGTAGGAAGAGAAGGTGCAGAGAGACAGAACTGCTTAAAACCTCAGTCTTAACTGCTGAAATATTCTGTTTATGAAAATACCTTCTGAATTTATGTTCGAAATCCTCTGCCTGATTTGCTGAATGAGGAGGAAGGGAGAGCAGGGGAAATTTCTCTGTCAGCTCTCCACAAGTACAGCTGTGTTGAATATTTAAATCTGGCATTTGCAGTCAGTGCATATTGTGATCTGCTTTTTTTGGGGAGCAACAATCTGTGAGAGATTATGATTGCCTTTTTATTGGAGTAGAAACAAAATATCAAACAAGCACTGAAATATATTTTCATGTAAGGTGATGTTATTTTCTATTTTAATCACAAGCTGTTTGTGAGAGCCTCTGCCCTGTGTTGCTTTAGAGCCCAGCAGCAGTTTGGGTGGGTGTGTGAAGGGCAGTGTGATGTCTGGGTGAGGGTGGTGCCCCGGAGCCCCCAACACAGACAACATTGCCAAAGTGAGCACCTTTAAATCAGTGCTCTGACCCCTCACCAAAGCTGGGCTGCACAGTCCTTGAGTGCCCAAGGCCCTCTTGTTGAAGCAGCCTCACTCTGCAGAGTTGCTGTGTCTGTGGGGACAGCTTCATCTGCTCTCAGCCTCGCCCTGCACCTGGGCCGTGTCTGCAGCCCATAGATAACAGGGTGCTGCTGGCACAGAGCCTCAGGCCTGGGGCTGATTTATGCACTGCAGGGAGAGCAGGCCAGCCCTCGAGGCCAGAGCCTCACCCCTCCACATTTCAGTGTCCAGGAGGGTGTAAGGGGGGTGAGGCTGGAATGCTGACCTTCTGTCAGACTGCAATATACCACAGATCAGTGCAATTGGTGGGTTACTGCCAGGAAATCAGCTACTAGTGCACGGTTTTCTGTGAAATAAGCAGAAATGCAGCATGCCTGAAATGGAAAGGGAGCTCAGGACCCACGTGTCACCAATTCTGCACACCCAAAGTCCCTTGGGTGTGAAAAAAATGGGCAAAATAATTAGGTTTTCGGTTTAGTTTGGTTTGGTTTGTTTGGGGCTTTTATTCAAGAGAGTCAGGCAACCTGAGCGATTGTGGAGGAGAGCACAGAAACCAGGGCATCTCAATGGCGTTTGAAGGTGAGAAAATTACTGTGGTGTGAGTGAATCTGTGCAGCAGAAGCAGCACCAAACCCCTTGATGCCTTCTCAGGAAGTTAGAAATGTGAGTCCCCAGAGTGTTGAAAGCAGTGACAAAGAAGGTGTGACAGTTAAAAAGCAAATATCAAAAATCAAATAAAATAAAGCTTTGAACAAGCTGAACTCTAAATATTTAAAACTCGTAAAAAGTGTAAGAAGTGAAGCAGAAATAATTGTTGGTGCTAATATCTAAAAGTCTTAGGCATGTGTCAAGGCACCATTTATTCCCTAAGATGTTAGATGTCACACTGACAGAAAATTGTCACCCCCAGACCAGACCGGTGTTTTTGGAACTGCTCAGTGTCCAGTCAGGCAGTGACAGTGGTTAACAACTTCAAGCCTGATGCCTGGAAATCAAATAAATGGGAGTGCTCCTGCTGTAGGCTGGGGCAGGATGGTGGTGGGAGGGGATGGCACTTGGGGTCCCCAACAGCTGCCCACTTCACCCACTCCAGTGAGCTTTTACCCACCTTAGGCTGTTCCCTTCTATCCCTGCTGGCAGGGTTTGGATGGGTCAGTGGGAATGCAGGAGCCCAGACAGTAATTGCTCCTCTGGATTTTAACCCAGAGGCACAACAGCCATTTTACTCTGTAAATCTGTAAATATTGCTACAGGCCTATTTTTGTAACATTGCTTTAGATTGGTATGCTCTCTGGAAAAGCTTTTTTTTAAATATTGCAAAAGCTGGAAGAGAGCATTGGGCTGAGATGGCGATGTAGCCAGCAGTGGGGATTGGTGGAGGAACGAGGGAGAGCAGCAGAGCTCTGTGACAGCAGAAGTGAAAGCACCCGCAGGGAAGCACATTGCAGTCCTGATCCACCAGGAGCAACCTGGGATCAGCAGCTGCCCCCTGCAGACTGCGGGCTCCCTGAGAGCAGCACAAAGGTGTCCCCTCCTGCCTTGGTGAGATCAGCAGCCTTTCCTGGAGTGAGAAGCTGAGCCCTTTCCTTGTACCTTTTGTGTCGCAATCTGCAGAGAATGAGGGAGGCTTTTCCCCTGCCTTGCCGAGTGTGTTGCTTTAGTGCTTGAGTGTAGCTCTCAGCTCAGGCAAAGAGAGTTCCTTCCATTCACAGCAGCACTCGAATTGTTGGGCTACTCAAGGAAAAATATTTCTCAGTCACTCCTTTGGAATCTGCTGTGTTTGACTTAGACGTGCTAAACATGAGTGGAATGAGTGGGAGAGAATAAAGAGCTTTGATTTCTCAAGGCTGGTGGTGGTGATGGGAACTCTAGTCTAATTGTATCTCTTTTTTTCTCTTTCTTTCTTTCATCCCATAATTGAACAAGCTGCTAAAGGAGCCTTAGGATTAAATATTGAACAGAGTGGTTCCTGAGTGTCACAGCTGATGCACCAGAGACTTGTGCTGGTTCTTTTTACACTTGTGGTGTTGAGGGAATGCTCTTGGCACAGCTTTGCCTCTCGTGCCTGCAAACACAGAGCTTTCAGCAGCAGGAGGAAGGATGGAGAGGCTCTGTGCCTGTGCACTAAGCTGGGAACCCTGTCTGGCTTGGACAGATCCTCTCTGAGGAGAGAGGGAAGCTCTTGAGTTCCCTCTGCAGAGGGAGTTCCCAGGAACAGGCAGCCTTGCCTACAGAATTCACCACTTAAAACTGACATTCCGCCAACAAAGACTAAGAAAGGAAAAGAAACATAATGAGTAATCTGAAGAGACCGCCATGCTGTGCTGAAAAAGGCCTTTAGAAGTAATTACATAAAAAGTGTGAGCTTCTGTGCAGAGTTAGGGTCCCTGAATGGATTAATTAAAAACAAAGATGCATTTTCTGTCAGAGATCTATCCCAAGTGAAACCAAAATGCAATCAGATTCAGCTTTTAGATGGAAACTGACTGTGCACCAATAAACATTTTTCCTTTTTTAACTTCACAGAATAACTGAAAGAAAGCAGAGAACAAACACCACCAGCTCCCCTCCCTGTCATCAACACTGAAGTACTTTGCTGAAGCAAAATGTTAAGAAGCTGGGACTGGACATTTAAAGAGTTGAAAGTTACTGAATTTTCTGCCCAACCTGATGGTGAGTAACAATTGCCACATTCCCTGCAGGATGTGAAATGCCTGAGCAGGGGAAAGGAGCAGGACAGCTGAGGAGCTTCAGTCACAGCCTGTGTTGCTTCAGCTATTGCCAGGGGAAGGCGTGTGGCTCATCAGAGTAGTTTGTATGTAAATCAAGCGAAGTTATTTGTGTTTCAGAGTTACTTAGAAGTCAAACAGCCCTTCTAGAAGGAAATTTTAGTCTTATCAACACATGCATTCCACCTTCCTCCCAACGGGGAAGCAAATAAAATAGCAAGGAGAGTATTCCCAAACAGCATTGCTTAACAAACAGGTTGGAAGGGCTTGCTTGCTTTTTTTTTAATCCAGTAATAATGCTGACTTGATGTCTCTTTTGTCTTTGTATTTCACTGCCTCATGTTTTGAGCATAGACAATCATGTAGGAATCTTCTGGTTTGTACCAGTTCATTACAGTGGTGCTAATACAATTTTTTTGTTGTTGCATAGTGGGAAAAGATGCAGAAGATAATGCTGGTGTCTTACATGTTCTCAAGAGCTCAATAAGAGATGGAAAAACCCCAGAAATGCAAATCTAAAATGGTTAGCATTGCTTAGCAGGATCTTTCCCAGCTTATATTCTGGGTGTTGGTAGGCAATCCAGTCTGATTACACTTTCAAGGCGGGGGCTGGCATTTATCCAGTCAGAAATGTTGGATTTTGTTAGTGAGACCATGTTCTGTGTGAAGACAGCGATGCCTGGGTGAAATTCCATGGCTCCTGTTGTGCAGGAAGGCAGGAGAGCAGGTCTTAGGGGTTCACTAAGCTCTTGAGATGCATTTCTGGGGAACTGTCAGTCAGTCTGGGAGTCAGGCTCCCAGAAGATGCGAAGCACACAAATGTTTTTCTTTTTTAATTCTTCCTTCTCTTAATGTGCAATTGAGCATCATGTGAAAGATCTGTTGCAGACCATAAATGATATCTCCAGGGCAGCTGTGGTTGTCTCTCTTCAGTTTTCTCTTCTGTACACTTGGGGGCTCTTTTGTGTAAGAGGTGAGCACATTGAGCTAACAGAGATTCTTAGGAAGGGGATTAACTTCTATCCATGATGGATATTCCAGTGAAGTCCCACCTATGAGCAGAAGAGAAAGGAAGAGAGCAAAGGGAGTTGCACTGTACACAGAAAGATACTCCATAGATCTAATGAAAACATAAAAATACTGTCTGCCTTGCTCTTAGAGGTGGTTGGAAAAATTACTGGCTAAGTCAAAAGAGTCACACCTGGAATTTCAGTTGAGATTTTCAGAGGAATTCTTATTAAATGTCTTCATATGATGTGGAATGATGGTGTGAGAATAAATGGTCTTATCATCACATTAGCTACCCCAGACATTACACTGCCCATGGCTTCATCATCCCCTTTTCTCTGCAGCTCCCCCCTCCATGCTGTAGCCTAATGCCCTCTTTTCTCATCACCAGGGTGGAGAGATTCAGTGCCCAGCTCTGCAGTACTGCCTTGGAGATGCCTCCTTTTGGCTTTTGTGCCTTGTTCCACGGGGAGCCTCTCAGCAGAGTGGGTTTAACTGGGTAAGTCTGTTTGGCTGTCACTGTTACTAATGTGCCCAAACTTGGATAATTTCATTTCTGTCCTTGTGTAAAAACAGGTTTGTTTTTCAGACCTTTTCCCTCTGGAGACCACAATGATGCAAATGCTAACAGAGCTCTGTGCATTTATGCATACACGTGTCCCAGAGCCTAGAAGCACAATTTCCCATCAACATTCCCAAGCAGGGAACAAAAGCAGGTTTTCACATTAAAAGCATCTTTTTGTGTTTGCAAGAAAGCTCTGTGTGAGCTGGCTGTGCTCAGGCAAGTGCACTTCATTAGGTAATTCTGCTCTCAACTGTGTGCTCACAAACCATTCCCATTTAACCTCAGAGAAAGATGTGCATGTGTGAAGTCAATGAGCTCTTGCATTCCTGGGAGTCATCCTTTTGGAAACTGTTACCAACTACAATAATTATATTTTTCAAGCTGCTTCCTGAGGTTAACAGCTAAAGGCCACTGGAGATCCCCGCTCCAGTTCCCAGCATATCATGGTTAAAGCAGTGCAGTGGTGTCCAGCCCATGCAGAGATGTGTGCCAGCCACAGCACCCAGGGCTGTTAAGGGTGTCAGGGGCTGAGAGGCACCACAGGTACCCAGGGCAGGTGAGTTTGTACTCAGAACAGCACAACAATGAACAGCAGGAGGGTCCTTGCTCCTCCTCTCTTCCCCAGGGGGGATTCTCTGAACTTCCCTCCCAGCCTGGTGTTCCATGGAGCTGGGCTGGGCTAAGGGATCATAGCAAATAGCAGTGAGCTTCCAGAGCAGGGAGAGAGAGGCAGCAGGTGGGAGGTGTGTACAGAACATGGCTCTGGCTGCTGGCACTGGAACCAGGGTCACTGCTGCCTGGTGGCTGCCACTGCCAGAGCCACTGCTGTTATCTTTGTGTTCTGGTGGCACTGGAGACCCATTTGCAGTGCCAGTCATTTGCTTTGGTCTGTTTAAAAGATGCCTGAAGACTCAAGAACACCCAATTCCAGTGACTTGTAAAAACTGTACGTACCTTTAGCCTGCTGAAAAGTTCATACTTTCAAAATTCAGAGTTAATGTCTTCATGCAGAAGAAAAAGCATAAGAGCATAAAAAGTCCAACCGCATATTCCTCACCTTATCCTGTGGGAGTTATTCTTGATCATGCAAGTTCACACACATAATTCCTATGGATGCTTGTATCTGACAGTCTCTTTTGTAATGTGGCTGCTGTTACAAATCCCTTTTTTTTTTAATAATGACCTGCTTTTATTCAGAAATAGTTGGGCTGCAGCAGCCCAGTCTATTTTAGATAACAAAGACTGTGCTTTTTAAAGCTGAACTGTTTGAATGCTTTTTAAGCTCTTCTTTTTAAATGAGAAATCTGATATTCTCCAACATTTCAGGTTGTACATTTGCTGTAACAATCCAAAAGCTGCTGATGTGCTGGGGTTTTTGACGTTTTTAATAAACTGTTTTCGAAATAAATGGCAAAATTCCCCATGGGCACAAGGGTATCAACAGTAGTGCTAAACATCTGCTGTGTCTCTGTAGACTGCACCATGTGGAACCTGGAATATCTGGTTCAGTGCTGTGCCTGTCTCCCAGTTATCCTCAAAACATCAGCTTTTCTTGGAGAGCATTTGGTAAAAGCTCCCTTCATTGCTTTAAGACAATTCCCATGAGGATATTGCTGCTTCAGATCGATGTGAAATTATTCAGATTAGAGAAAAACAAAGTTGTCAACATTTGTGTACAGACCAAAACACTGCATTGCAATTATAAGTGTGGGACAAGGCAGATTCCAACAGCATGGAGCACGTTGTCATTCTGATTTTTCCCCCAGCATTTCCAGCTTTAATAGAGTATTCTCTGGTCCAGAAGAGTAATTTCTTTTGTAAGAAAAATCATTAATGTTACTGAATTCAGTCCCCAGTTCTGTCTTACCTCAGCAGACGAATGCTTGTCATGGAAGTACAAATCACGGCCGACACAATGGGATTTTTGTTCCCATTTCAACAGCTATATGTCAATATGGTGTGGTAAAAAAAAGGTGAGAGCACAGGCTTTCTAATGATAAGGATATAAGGCCTTATTTAGGGAAAAAAATCGAGCCCAACAACTACATTTTGTCTCATGTTTGCTAGTTTATAGAAAACATGTCTGCTGTAAATTATAAACCAAACAGCCAGAGGTATGTGCAGCAACAGGACCTTTCAAAATCTTCTGAGGCTCCCTGAATTGCAAATTCTCTGGAGTTGCATTGTTCTCTGATTCAATTGCACAGATTAATGTGATGCATTCCTCTTATGTGCATCACTTTTACTGCACTATATGTGTTTCATGAGCATGGTTTGTGGGTGAAGAGGGAATTGTACTGCCACAGGATGAGAGTGAAAAAGCATAATTGAGAAACAAGTCATGAACATGCTTTATGATGGCCTAACAGCCATGCTAAGAGTCTCCCTTCACATTTATGTGCAAAAGGCACTTTAAGAAGCAGTGTCTCACAAAATAAATTTAATTTTGGCATTAGGATGCTGTTATAACATACACAGCCTGTAGATGACATGAAATGCTTGTCTGCCATACACCTCAACTGAGAGACACAAACACAGCCTTGACTGGGGGGAAACATCAAAACCCAGGGCTTTTAGTGCTGGCCTGACCTTTGTACCCAGAGGAACAATATTTTTCCATCTAAGAGCTTTTCACCTTAGTTTGCAGTAGGGATGTTATTAATATATAAATGGTGACAAGAGGTTTTCACCCAGATTATACATGTGCAGAAATCCATACATGAAGCTGGAACGTCTGTCTCCTGCAAATGTGGCCAGGAAAGGGAGAGAACCTGTGCACAAATGAACCTCACACCTGCACTGCAGAAAGGCGCCTTCTACCTGTCCTTCCACCCATCTGTTCCTCACCCAAGGAGTCCTTTTTGTGCTGCTTTCAGTGCCTGTGGAAACAGAAAAACTAAAGAAGGATGAATAACTTCTGTGTGAAATTTCCTTCCAAGGAACTAACTGCAGATTGCAGTGGTTATTAATACCAGTATCGCAAGTCTAATCAGGGAAAATTAGGAACAAGCATTTACTTTGCATTCTACAATCTGTGTTTGGGCTAGAAAACAAGAACTCTTTTTCTCTTTTTGGTACTGACTTTCATTTTCTTGATTTTGTTGTTTGTTTAAAGAAAATAATGGGAAAAGGAAATCCATCTTGGGAAAGAGAAAAGCACTCTTGTCACCTGGGATATGGAGAATGAAAGGGGAAGTGCAGGATGAGAAATGGGCAGAGGGAGCTCCCCTGCCTGAGATGGAGCCTCTGCAGAATGTGAGTGGGGTGTGGGCTGTTGCTTTCTGAGCTCTGGGGCTGGGAGCTCCCTTTGTGGGCAGAGCTTCACCCGGACTGTTCCTGCTTCTGGTGTTCAGTGCCAGATGGGCCAGTCTGTTCCATTTCCTGCCTTGGTGGGGGAATTCTCTTTGCTTGAAACAGGCCTTTTGCCAGGTGATTGTAAAACTGGAAGAGACTCAGTACAAAGTTTTGAAGTTATCCATTTCCCCATCCGAAGTGGTTTTGGGCAGCAGGGTTCAGTGCTTTCATTCAAGCAGCAGTTTTATGTTACAGGTGGAAAACAATATGGTGGAAGTACAATTTCCTGCAGGATTCTGCTGAACTTTGAACATGAATGAGAGGACAAATTGTGATAATGTTATTCTTGCCAAATGTTACCTTGCTCCACACCATAAGATGCTGTTTAATGCCAGCAAAAGCTTTGTGTTCTGCTCCAGCACTGATTGACATGCTCTGTCTGAAAGTCAGATGGAGAAAACCTGTGCACATATCTTTCCATGAAATAGTTAACTGCCTTGTAATCAATAATCTATTCCCTGTTGTTCTCTGTAGAATAGAGATATATTTTAAGTAGCATTCACCTTTAGCTTTTATTTTGGTATTTTTTATACTTCCATGTTTCATACACCATCCTTACTGACTGAGCAAAATCAGCAATGCAGACATTTAGCTAGCTTCCCTTCCAACAGGGTTTTATTTTTGTTGAGGAGTTTTTAGTTTGTAACCATCACCCTGTAATTCTGATGAGCTGCATCAAAGGCTCCCTGTGCCAGATCCCATCTTTGTGACATTTTTGGAACTCCAGAAATAATAGTGAGGAGTTAAAAATGCAATCCAACAAGACATTGCACCAGGCAGCTGCCTAGAGAGACTGCAGGAAGTAATAGCCTTTATTAAACTTGAGAGAAACTAGCAGCTGACTGTGCTTTGTTTAATGCCAGCAGTTGTGTGTATTGTTGTGATGGAACAGCTCTGACAGGGCACTCAGAGGCTCAAACAGCCTCGTTATGTGCAAATCTGACTGTTACTGCTGAGGGCTCCGTTGATTTATTGGTGCAGCGTTGCCTCACACTTGGTTTGTTCTTTGGACATGTTTCCAGAGGGTTTAGTTTCACAGTCTCTTGGGCATCGCATTTTGTTGACTGGCCATCATCTAAACTTGGCCAAGAGCAATCAGATGAGCTTTCCTCCCAAGCTCTGTAAGCTCCATCTATTCTCAGTAATTGACAGTGCAGAAATCCTCCCCCAAACTCCTCCTTGGGGCACGCTGTATCCTCACTTGCCCTGCACATCCATCACTTCCTAGGCTCTGCACATCAGTCACCTGCCTTGTATGCACTGTTCCAACAAACTTCCAGGGCTGGGGAAGAGGAGATGTGGATTGGGAGAAAGAGGTGGCATCACCAGCAGCAGGAAAGGAAGGCTGAGTATCAGGGAGCATTTGACAGGACTTGGAGGATGCACCTCTGACAGCACAGCCGCACAGCAGCTGCCCTGTTCTTCCCGTGCAAGCCAAGAGGCATTTGGATCCCAGCAGGTCCCACTTTCTGTTCAGTGTTTGTGCCACTGCAGAGTTCCCATCCCTGAAGAGGGCATCAGATGGAACTGCAGTGATTCAATCCCATTTTCTGTTTTGTACAGCACAAGAGTCAACCTAAGGAGAAGGAGGTGGGTTACAGGAGAGCAGACAAGGCCCTGGCTCTGTGTGAGCACTGCCCAGCAACACTGAAAACATCCCCAGATTCTCAGCACTGTTTCCAGCACAAATCCAAATCACAGCCCCATACCAGCTGCTGGGGAAGACAGGGGAGCTGCCCCAGCCCAAAGCAGCACACTGAGGTGTTTGCATTGTCTCCTTCTGCTTTTATTAATGGATTTTTATGTGAGAGTGGGATGGCTGAAAAGCGCTGCTGCAGTGGCTGTGTACATTTGGAAAACTCTTCTTACGTGTGGTGTGACCCGTGCGCTAGTGTGTCCAAATGGATTTAGTGTATCACAACGCTCCTAGAGATACAAAAGGACAAAGAAGATGGGATTGCTAAGGGAGACATTAGATTTCATTTCACACTGGTAATAGTTTAGAAATGTGTGCTGAGCAAAATGGGATTAAATTCTGTGGCACTTTTCTTTTTTATTGCTGCTAAGTGATGTCAGCATCCAGTCTAAAGTGATTTTGAGAGTGTTCCATGGAACGGGGATGGAATCAGGGAGTGCTGGAGGCTCAGAGGAGGCCACAGATCTCCAGCTGACTGGAGGGAGCCTTTGGGAGCCATCCCAGCTGCCCTCAGCAGGTGTTATTTACCCTGGAGGTGCTGGTGCGCACCTTGCAGTGTGAGGCACTGCTGGGGTTAGAGGGAGCAGCGTGCCCAGGTGGCATTTGGACATCAGTTGATGCAATGTGGTTGTGGCTTTGGCCGTGAACTTCTCGCTCTCAGGAGCATTTGTGGCTAAAAGTGATTGCCCAGCTGGTGCTGCCTGACAGACAGATCATAACTGGGAAATGCTTTAAGCCCTGTAACCTTTCAATGTGTGGCTGTTAAGCCAGTGAGGATTGCTGCACAAGCAGGGAGCCATCCCTGTAGTCCACAAGGTGATGGTCACAAATATGGTGCTGGGGGGCACTTCTCATGAACGTGTGTCCTGCTGCTGATGGACCTACAGCCACAGAAGGTGAGTGTTGTCATTTTTTCTGCATATCCTGCACTGTCATGGTCAGAGTCATTTCTCAGTTTCTTGAGTTTTAACTAAGTGTTCATAATTTGCTTTGTGGGACAGTGTCTGGTGCAGGATCCTAAAGCAGGTGATGACAGGAGGAGGAGCCTGAGGGCCACAGGTAGAACTGTTGAAAATCTGTGGTTTGGCTTCTGCAGGTTTTGGGCAAAGAACTGAGGAAGTGTGAAATGAGAGCAATACAGAAAAGTACATCAGACAAAGGCAGTGGCTCAGTAGGCACACACATTAGCGAGGGTTTCACAAATCTGTTTTTGTTTTCTGTGTAACAGGGTTATAATAGAAAAACAAGTTTCTGTTCTGCAAGAAGAGGCTCGGGAGCTAACACTGTATTGTCCTTGCTATGCTTTTGGAATTCTTTATATTTCTAGGCATCATCTCATTTTCTCTAACAAAACAGTGAGTTGCTGTTAAAGTGCTGTGAAATTTAAAAAACATCCAAACTTGGAGACGATTTTAAATTCTTAAATTCCTTAATTTTTCATGATGCAGAATGCATTTGAGGAATATGTGTTCCTGGTATTATTATTATTTTTAATTTTCTCTTGGCAACTGAATTTTCTGCTGCAGAGAATAATGAAGCGAGATGCATTTGCTGGATCCAAGTTTAGTTTAAGAAATCACAATGGCAATTTACATATGTTTTACCCTTACATGAAGATTTTCACTGTTTACCATAACTGGATTAGATTCTAGTTATGTGCAGAACTGACTGCAAAATAAACTGGCACCCTGATTTGCATTCATTCTGCACCAGTGGTTCCCCTGTCAGATTGGCTCAGTGTGGAAGATTTGGCCAAGAGCTGGGTTTGTGCACTACCTGTTTCTGCAGGCTTCAAGTGTGTGTTGGCCCAAACCCCTGACATGTATGAGCAGTGACATTCTGTTCCCAGGGAATGGGAATACTGGAATTACCATGAACTCAGTGTAGGAGAGGGCTGGGGGAAGGTTTGTGCCACACAGCCAGGAGCCCTGGTTTATAGAGTGTGAAAAGAGCTGCTGTGGGCAAGGTGATCACAGCCTGGGACTTGCAGGCAGCTTCCTGCTCCCATTCCTGCCCTCCAAGGCAGAGGGGTTTAGGGATGAGTTATCAGGCAGCAAAAGGGCTTGCTGTTAGCAGCACGTGGGTGTGCTGAAATCTTCCCTTCCAGCTGAGGGTGTGTGATTTCAGGGGCAAACGTTAATTTATCTGTCTTCTTACACTGTTTGCTCCTCATGGGTTTTGTTTATAGGTGGACAGCTGTAACAATGAAATGCTGCTGTGTGCTTATAAAATATGCACTAATACTGAAATGTTCTATGCTAAGAAAATATTGTCTTTCTGTACTTACTTTCCATCCTAATTTCCCTTATTTTTCCCTTGGCATGCAAAACTTCTCTTGTCAGGCTGAGTGCCTGGCTCCCATTCTGGGGTGCCTTTTATTCTTTGCTGACTCCTAGGCAGAACCCAGTCCTGTTGACTACAGGACATGGATTTTCCTCATGTGCTGAGTTAAGTATTTGTTTCACCAGCCCTTGGTCACTCTGGTGTCAGACACATTCTCAGTAGAGAAGTGTAAGTCACCCTTTACTCTGCTGTTCACTATGGCCATCCCTGAGCTGTTGCAGTCAAACCCCATCTCCTGATGTACAGGCCAACACTAAAACCTCACCCACAGATTGGTGTTGATATTATTGCAAATTTGTATTTGTAATTGTGATTGTTCCTCTTTCTGTCTGATAGAGAGAGGAGGGGACTCCGAGGTAGATTTCATTCAAAATGTCTCAGCTTGAGCTAGGCAGATTTGTTAAAACCAGAATGAATAAAATTGGATATGAGGCTGTGCTATCACAGATAGAAATGTTTGAAGCCTTTACTACAGCAGCTGCTTCACTTTGCATGTTGTGCTTCTTGGATGCACATTCCCACCCCTAAAGTTTGGCCTCTCTGGACAGAAACAGAGAACTTTGAGCCACATCCTGATGATGTCCCAGTCCTGATCATCTCCTGGTGCAGTCTGCAGCTGGTAGTGAGCTGTGCAATCTCTGGGATCCTGTGTTGGTGGGACTTGGCAGTAAAATCCATGAGAAATCAGGTGGTGTAAGGGAATTAACAGCCAGCTCTGTCTGTGTCACACTGAGGGTCCAGCCCCTCACCCTTTTCACCAGGGGAAAGTTTCCAAGGCCTCACACCAGGTCCCAGCTCTGTCCTGTGTCCCTGGGTGCTGATGTGCAGCAGTGCCTTGATTTGTGCTGGTGTCACATTGCTCAAGCAAGGTGGCTTTGGTGTGCTCAGTTATGGATTTGGGCTAAAGCTGCTTCTGTCAGTGCTCTGAGAGACAGGACACAGCTCAGGGCTGATTCCAAATAACAATTTGTCTCCATCCCTACTGAGCTTTCACGGGCACTGAGGATACAGAGGGGCTCATTAAACTCCAGAGGTTGCCCAGGTTTTCACCTGTTCAGGTACATCTGTCTTGTGTTCAGTAGAAGGAGTTGAAAAATGCTTAAACTGGTCATTCAGAAAGAACTTCCATTAAGAGAAAAAATACATCTCAGTTTACTTTATAATTCAGCTTGTTATGGTTCATCTCCTAGAAGCTGCCAGTGAGCTGTGCTTTGCACACAGCCCTGAGAAGCTGCACATCTCCTTACCATGGTGTTTAATTACCACGTGTGCAGCAGCTCTTGGGCCTCTCCATGCAGACGCAAAATGGTGTTCATTGTGTAGGAAGTGCACAGGCACTGTGTGATACCATTAGCAGTAAAATGAACATGGCTCAGGAGCTGAACAGATTGGTAAAAACTAAACAAAAACCCAACCAAAGCTCAAACTGGTAAATGTTATGGTAATGATATTTTGGAATTATCTGATGGCCAAGTGACTGTCTTCAGAGATCCCAAAGGTCTCAGCTGCTGACTGACAGCGACACCTTGGTGCTAATAAGGTAATGATGATGCCAATGGAAGATGAAGTGATGGGGACACACAAAGCCAGGGACATGCAAAAGGACACTGGAAGGGCTTCCTTAAGTGGTAGGACACTTCAGTGAGTGGAAAAAATGCCTCTCCTTGTTCTCATTTCTGCTCTTCGGGCTTTTTATGTGTTCTTTAAATATTTGGTAATTCTTTTATCCCTTTTGTGTTTTATTTCATCTCACAGTATCAGTGTTGCAGCTGCTTTAAGCAGAGAACATTCCAGTGACCTGTTTCAGAGAGAAAATGTTTTAAATTTTCTAAGCCTTTCCTATTATAACTTTTCCCATTAAATACCTGACACCCAGAGATAACCTGCACCCACTTTAGTCTGGTATCGGGCTCTTTGCTTGCTACTGCTCTTATGTAATAAGCTGTGCTTGAGCAAAATTTTATTTAGTCATGCTGATCCTCCTAATATTTCCAGTACAGTTGAATACTGCAATGAAATAAAACAAAAAAAATGGCAAATTTCACTATGCTGTGCCTTTACCTGGGGGTAACTACCACATTACAACCTCCCTGACTCAAACCATTGCCAGGAGGTAACAAATGGACCAAATAAAAGCTGTTGCAGAGGTGTGCTCATGGTCTAGAAGTCTGGGCTAGGTTTCTCTAGTTACAGCACAGTTTGATGTTTCTGTGATTATATTTCAGTCACATGTATAAAATCAATCCTGCAGACTTGAAATGACTTGATGCTTTTGGTTCATCACGTCGGGGCAGATTTTAATTCTCCAGGATGGTTAATAGCTTCACACATTCATTGTTTGAGTAATTCCTTAGATCCTCAATGCTTACATGAGACACTTTAGTGGTTTATGTTTTCTTTTATTGAAATATGTTGCAGGAAATACCTTGGAGCTACTTCATTAAGTTCCATTGTAAAATGCTGTGTGCCTCAGGAAGAAATACTCATCCATCTGTAATTGTTGCTCTTAAAGGCAGACCTCAACTCTGTGCTTGAAAACCTGCAGGAAGTTTCTCTCCACTTCATGAGAGACACCAAGAGGTGCTCCTGTGCTGCTGCTGCTGAAGCCAGTGAAAAAGGTTCCCTTCCTCAGGGGTCAGTGCAATACCAGGACTACTGTGAAGTCAGTTAAGGAAATGTTGATTCATTGGGGTTTTCACCTCAGGTTGGGATAATGCTACTCACAGCCTGGGTGAAACAAAAATCCCCTTTTCCCCCCAGGAATTAGAATTTTTTTCTTATTATTTTGAGTATACAGAGATGGAAGTGCAGAGTGACAGAGCTGAGATCCAAATGGGACTCCAAGGAGTGTGGAAGCTGTTTGGGAAAAGCTGTTTGAAATGGCCCTGTGGGTTTATGATGAATAGAATTGCTTTCCCTGGTGGTGGTTGGGTTTGATTCCTTTTGCTACAGCTGGTTTAGTGCAATACATTTGATGGTGATGCTGGGTGATGCACCCCAGTGAAAATGTATTGATTTTCTGCAAAGTCCATTTTTTGAGATGTCCTTACACTGTTTTTACATGCATTTGCTTGTGACTTAATTGCTGCAAGCTGCTGTACATCCTGCTGATGTAGCTTAAGGAGCCATGTAAAGCTGGTGCAAAGGTTCCAGAGATCCTTCTGGAGTAAAGAAGGAATTAAAGTTTTTTATGAGTTAAATTCCTCAGGATTTATGTCAGTTTGTTGCCTCTGCACTGCTGACACCTCACCTAAAGTATCTGTTGAGTTCACATTTAAGGGCCTGTGCCACTAAAGGACTGAGCTCAGGGTCACATGGTGCATATTGGGGCATTTAAAGACTTTTCACAGCTGAAGAAAAAACAAAGAGCAGCTTCATGTCTGTTTTAAAACTGTTAAGCCTGAAAAAATTCCTAAAGTACAAAATGAAAAACATCCCTGCTTGGTGTGCACCTAAATGTGATGGAACATTTCCAGCTGGGAAGGGAAGGGAAGGGAAGGGAAGGGAAGGGAAGGGAAGGGAAGGGAAGGGAAGGGAAGGGAAGGGAAGGGAAGGGAAGGGAAGGGAAGGGAAGGGAAGGGAAGGGAAGGGAAGGGAAGGGAAGGGAAGGGAGGCAGTGTGAGCAGGGGAGAGCACAGAGGACAGCAGTGATGGTCATTGTGGGAGAGGGGATTACAGCAACTGCTGATGCCCTCTGTGCTTTCTGGTATGTGAATGGAAATGCCTCCATGGATTTTCCCAGACTGTGGCACTCAGAAGCACTGCCCAGTACCTCCCCTTGCACAGAGTTTATCTCAATCTCATTATTTATTTCACTCTTGAAAATAGGCTTTATATGATGCTGCTTAAAGAAATGGAAGAGTGTAATAAAAAGCAGGGGTGGAACAGCAGTGGCTTCCTCTGCTGAAGAAGGAGCTGTGGAACCTGGGTATTGCACAAACCTCCTCAGCAACAGGGGCAGGTAGATCAGGTTTTAAAAGGCTGGGAGTGAACACTCCATATCACTAAATCTTGTCCTAATTATTTGCTGTAAGACTTTATTTCAGTTTTCAACTCACAGGATAATAAACAAGGCCTGTGCACCTTAGTGCTCAACTCATCCCCGAGGATTAGGATTTAAACCACATGAAGTTATTTTGTTTGTTTGTATTTTTAATCTGCACTGGGCACTGCTATTGGTACTCAGGTTTGTTTCTTTTCTTTGTGGGTTTGTTTGTTTGCTGTCTTGTGCCTTTAACACAATTCCTTGTTGAAGCTCTCCCCAGTTCATGAGCACAGCAGCTCCCAGATGAACTGGGATGAGCTTGCAGAGTCAGCTGGCAGGAGGAGGAGAGGACTCATGTCTGGCAGCAACACTTTGGAGTCACTTGGGCTCAAGGTGGGCAGGACCCAGCCTTTGTCACCTGCTGTTTGTTCTCCTGTCCTCTGCTGCTCCAAGAGAGCCAGGGGGCTGGTTGGATGGAGCTGTCACTGTCACTTTGTGTTTGTGGGGCTGTTAGCACTCAGCTGCAGTGGTTTATGCAGTGATCCTTGGAGTTGTCTTCAGCCAGGAGAAGGTTTCCCACAGGAGGCCATGCCCAGGTGCTCTGAACACACTCTGCTTGCCCAGGGTCATGAGGGGACAAATGTTCCTTTGCTATCCCCCTGGCCACGTGCCAAGGCAGGCCAGGCCAGTGCACACACTCAGGCACCTCAGGGTGATGTCAAGGATGGAACTGGTTGTGCAGATGTTTGGTGGGAAGCAGTCAGGGCTCAGTGCCAAACCCACGGGGATTCAGAGCATGGGCAGGAGGGAAAGGCCTGCTGAAGCAGCAGGAGTGGCTTTGGCTGCCAGCACAAACCCAGATAAATCCCACGTTACCTTTGGGGCCAGCTGCCTGTGCAGTCCCTGGCAGGGCTGTAACATTCATGCATACTCACAGTTTAGGATCATATGGCTTTTCTTTTTTGGGCTTTTTTTTCTTAACCTTGATGTTCAAGACAAGCTGTAGCAAAATGGGACAGCATTTTGATTGCTGTAATCAGACCACCACACTTCAGTGCTCTGGAGTGGTTTTCATCTCCTAATTTTCAGCTCTCAGTGGCATTTATGACCCACTTTGCCACCTCTTCAAATCCCAGCTTCTGAAACAGAGCCCCCACTGTAAGAGGCTGTCAGCAGCCTCAGCAGCTCTGAACTCCTGTTTCTCAGCACCTCAACAATATTTTTGTCCCTGGATCCCTGGAAACTCTGTTGGATCATGACTGCTCTTTGTCCTTTCCTGATTATACTAAAATTTCAAGGGTAACATGAAAAAAGCCCTAGAAATTATTGATCTGATTCCCTCCTTAGTTTAATGGGCTCTAACTACTAGAGCAATTGCCTTTGAAAAACCTAGCCTAAACTATTAATTTTTTATATCCTCCTTTATCAACAAATTTAATTAAACTGACCATAAAAGAACCCAAAAATATGCGTACAAAAGTTATTGAATTTTTGACAGATATGAATGTGCTAATTAGCTTTCAATTCAGCACACATCTCTACTGTTTTTATTAAAAGTAAAGAATTAGAAAAGTGCCACTTGTCAAAGAATAAATAATAAAGCTTTCAGTATATTGAGACAATATTGGTAAATCTTACTGATATGCTGTTTATAAAAAAAATCCAGTGCTGAAATTCTAATGAGATTCTGCACTCTTGAGTCTCCCTCTAGTTTTGAGAACAAGGCAATTTATAGTCCTTCCTAGAGCAATTGAAATTGTTTCCTTTCTGTTGTATGGTTTTGCACTAATGTTTCAAGTTCTGCTTTCATGGGCCTCCTTTCTCCTTGTTCCTTATTGAAGTGCTGAGGATCATTTGAGTCAAACCCATTAACTCTGCCGTGGTTTTCAATCAAGACCTTTGCAAAATGCCCAGTTCCACAATGGCTTTAATGGAAAATATAGATTGCTTCATATTTTATTTAGATCTCACCCCTGAGCTTGTTTGCTTTTTTCTCCCCTCAGGTTATCAAGCTTTGCCATGATTTTTCTCAGTTTTTTCTTAGCAGAAGCATGTAAGCTGCACACTTGCTCTGCCTCTAATTATTTCTGCCCTGCACTGAAAGTCATTAATGGTATTTCTGGTGATTGCAGCTGAAAATGAAAACATTCAGTGGAAAATCCAGGGTCTGCTGGAGTTAAGGAAAAACTCTTGAGTGAACATTTTTCCTACCCATATCGGCATGCAGGTCAAAATATAATTAATAATTAAATCCTGGTTTGTCTCCAGCCCATCTCTATTGGAAACATTGGTAATCTCTAATGGAAATAGTAACAGTAGCTAAACCATGAGCATGTACCATACATGAGCAAGGGACAGGTTGGTTTGGAGGGGCAGGATGGGCTTTTCCTGCAGAAGAGGTAATTGCTGTTTGTGTCCCCTGCAGGTATTTCACTGCTGGAAGGAAGGATACACAGAATTCAGAGGCAGGAGGTGCCTGTGGAGATGGGATTGCTCTCCCAAAGAGATTTGGCTGCTCCTGCAGGTGGAAGGAAACTTTGCCCTTCTCCAACCACCTGACAGCACCTGGAAGAGTGAAGGTGATGGGCTCGAGGTTTTTCCCCAGGCTTGTGCAGAATGTGACAAACACTGAGCCTGGGGCCTTTGTGAGACCATGGGAAGAGTGTCCCTTGTGTCCCAGCTGTGTCCCAGAGCTGTACTGCCAACAAGCCTGCACAGCAATGGGCATGGCTGGAGATGGGACTGATCCAGGGATCTGTTTCACGTGTGGTGAGGTTTGGGAATGCAGTTTTTGTGTGTCATTTATGGAAGTGTGGCTTTTACTCACTGAGAATGTGCCTCCCAGCTTCAGCAGCTCTAATGCACAGCTGCACTTCTCAGCCTGCCTGCATCCCAACACAGAACTTGCATGTTGTAGAGACTCAGGAGAGGGGGGATAGAAATATTGTCTACTATAAGAGAATTAAAGAGAAATAAAAGAGGTAAATAATCTAATGTGGCTCAGGGCTCCCTCGTGTTTTACAGAAGGCTTCTTGTGGTTCTTTTGCTTCATTTTGGCCTCCTGTGTTTGTCAGTCACTTTTTAAATTTTGGCCTGAGAGCCTCCTCAGTGCAGAATGGATAATGGACAATGCTCAGAAGGGTGGTAACTGGAGACAGCCTCAGTCGGAAAGCCCTGGTTCCATCACTTCCCATTTTGTGCTGGATGGGGATTTTTATTGTATTTCCCTTTTTGCTCATACCATATTTCAGAGACGTGACCAGCTCAGCTTCTTGGGTTTTCAGCAATGTGGGCTGTTGGTTTTGTTGGTTTCTTTCATTTCCCTGGTGAAAAATCTGATGTCACCAATGCACTCAGAGTGTACACAAACCTTGAGAGAAAAGAGCAGATTTGTTTATTGAAGAACATCCCCATGTTACCTCTGGTGGCAGGGAAGGTGTAAAGGCAGAAAATGATTCAAACCCCCTATGTCCTTCCTGACTGCAAAGTGAGTTTTTAGGAATATGGAGCACAGTAAGCCAACAGACTCACTAGATGGCTTTTTCTTTTTCTGGTTTATTTCCTCATTTCCATTTAACCCTGTTTGCAAGGCACAAGTCTCCCCAGCTTCTCCAAAGTGAGCCTATGGGCAGTAATGGATATCACAACTGTGTCTCAATATCCAGCTGCTCTTTGTGTGCTGGTGGGGAATGGCTGCAGGGCTGGCTGGGGTGCCCTGGGTGAACCTGCTGCTCACACAGAAATATTTCTGAGTAATGGCACTCAGTGGCCATTTAGTTTGGGCTGTTGCTAATCCTTGGCACAGACTGTTGGGAAGGTGGGACAGCAGAGAAAAAGCAGATGCAATTAATGGAAGTATGGAAACTGTTCAGAGGGAAGGAAAGCCAGCTCACTCTTTGTCTCTGCCTCTATAGATTGGGGTCACAAAAGCTCCACGTGGGTTTAAGATCCTTGAGAATGGAAGGAACAGAGAAATTGAGTGACTGGAACAGAATGTGGATGCAGCTCTTCCATCCCTGCCCTCAGTGAATGAAATTCTCTGCTCTCTGCATTCCAACCTGACAGAGCCTTTTCCTTTCAGCCTGGATGGTTTCACCTCTGTGCCAGGCAGCAGCCCCAGTGCTGAGGCACAGATAACTGGAGCAAATCACTGCAACCCCGCCTGGAGGCTCTGCATTATGCATGCACCAGCTCTAAAAACGGACAATTAGAAAGACACGTCTTTTAGAAATGCTCTTGTAGTCAGTACAACAAAATGATTTCTTCAGGTTCCAGTGCAGAATGGGTGGCTACACAGCATGTGCACAGATTTCTGGAGACACAATACAAGGGGGATGGCAATAATAACCTTTTTCTGTCACCAGAGAGTCTGCACAAAGATTCCAGCAACATTTTGCACAGTATGATAAAAAATGTGTGAAACCCTCAGCATCAGCGGAGGTTCAAAGTGAAACAGAATCAAGCAGAGTAAGGCACCCATAAAGAACAGAAATAGCTGAATGATATTAAGGAAGCCAAGATAACTGGAAATATTAACAGCACCATGGCTTATAGAGTCTGCGTCTGCTAACAAAGGCAATCTTTAGCACCCAGGGTCTCCATCCAGTCTGAAAACACTGGAATGACCAAAATAGGAAAAGCTTGGGTTTGCAATGGTAATTAGAAGTCAAGACACTTGAACTCTGACCTCTCCATACAAAGAGAGGCCTCCAGTCTCTGCCAGCACCCCAGTGCTGAAGGATGCCTGGCTGCCTGTGGCACAGTGAGCACAGGATGGGGACTGTCTGTGGGAAGGCAGGAAGGGATCTCCTGGGAAGTCTCCCCCTTTAGGGAGCCTGGGACCTGCAGCAGCTGGCCCTGGCGAGGTTTGTGACACACTTCCCATCCCTAGGGGACAAAAGGCACAGGCCCAGAGCCCTCCCAAAGGTACTCAGTCCAAAATGGAGTGGTGGATGAAGTCTGCTTTGAGTCTGAAATATCCATGGATCTCTAAAATCAAACCCCAAAGGTTTTGTGTTCAACTGTTGCATCTCCATAGGATCTGTGTTCTGGAGGCTTTTTCTGTGGAAGTCTTCTGCTTGTATCTGAGGCTGAAACCAGCTGAGACAAAAGTATTTATTTTGGAGGGGTACTTTTTGTGTTTTTACCACTTACAGCTACACATTTGTGTTCAAAAACAAAGGTCAGAGGGTTGTGTTCATTAGAAATATTTTTTAAATGTGTATCTCTGAGCTCTTCAAAGTCCAGAATAATAAAGAACAGAATTGTAGAAAAGGAGGTTTAGGGAAGATGAGGAAAAAATTATTACATTTGTTTTTGGACTTGTTTTTGTGATCCACTTTTCTTACATAGATGGAAGTTTTAAATCAAGTAAATGAAACCGTACTGGAGTTCACCTTTGAGCACAGGGCAGAGGCAGAGATGGCTCCACAGGTCCCTGTGCCACTGCAGCAGCCAGCAAGGGCCAGTGTCATTCTGGTTAAATTCAGAGCATGTTCTGACAGCACAGACCCATCTGCTCAGCCTCTGCCTGAGAGCCAGGTCTGCACAAGTGACACAGAGATGCAGCTCCTGGTCTGCTCTGATGGTTTTGCCCCTTCAGATGCCTCCAAGAATTTTTCAACTGCCCAAGAGTTTTCCAACAATATGAGAAAATGGGCAATGAATGCAGGGGGGCAGAAAGGCAGATTAAAAAAAGGAGGGAAAAAGCCAGTAGTGGGTGGATGGACGGATGGATAGATGGATGGATGGATGGATGGATGGATGGATGGATGGATGGATGGATGGATGGATGGATGGATGGATGGATGGATGGATGGATGGATGGATGTAGGCTCTGCTGGAAAGGTCAGGATGTTACTGAGCTGGGGGTGGAAAGGCAGTGGTACTGATTGTTGTATCAATATTCACTGGGAGCCATGCAGATATTCTGATGGACCTTCAAATGTTTTTGGCAGTTGGGTGGTGTTTGCATCTGCCATGAAGAAGCCCCACTCATTCCTCATACCTGCTCCATGTGCCCAAAGAAGAGGCAGTGCCCTTCATTCATCCCTGTTCTGTGCTGCTTGGAACTCACATTCCAGTGTGGTGAATTCATTGTGTCTTACAGTGCTACAGCCTGGCTGCACCAAACTGGCTGAGGGTAAAATATTTCAGTGCAGTGATTAGCACAGCTTTGTTCCAGAAGGTTTCCTGCACAGGATATGATGTATAGATGACCTCAAGTAAAGAAAAAAAAAATAATATTAATACATTAGTTTTAAGGAGGGAAAGCACACATGGGAAGTGGAGTAACAGTTCTGATCCATAGTGGAGAGAGAAAATGTGGGACAAATAATTCAGCAGAAAGTCAGTTTTGGCAAGTGAGAGAGGCAGAGACACCTGAGCAAAGGCCTTACAGACACTGACATGTGGGTGTTGCAAACTGAACCAGTGAAGAAATAAACCAGGGTAGATGTAAATATGCAGATTTTTGATGTGAAGGAATCAAGAGTTTTGAGTTAAAGCTCAATCTCACCCTGCAAGCTGGGCAGGAGTTAGTGTGCACATGAGTTCAGCCTTCCATGGACAGAAACAGGGGGAGTAAAGAGGACTCTGTCTCTTCAAAGCATTTGGGATGCACCTTGTGGTGCTGGAGAATAAAAATAAGGAATTCCCAGGTATCATTATGATTAAATGAATGGAAGTAGTGTGGTAGGGTTTTAGTTTGCAGCTTAATTTTAAAAATGAAACAACAAATACAAAACTGCAGAGGTGGGGGAGGTTGGTTGCATTTGTTTTGTTTGTTTTAGGAAGGATATTTTCTTTCCCCCAGTTTGGGCTACAGATGGATCTCATGGGATTTGCCTTCTGGCGTATGGGAGATATTCAGGCTTTCAGCTTTCATTACCACTTTGTTCATTATTGTGCCTTGAGGAGCTATAAATAACACATGGCTAATTTGTGAATATGGCACATTCCAGGGGATGTGTGTATTTTAACCAGGGCACCTTCTGACATTTGGCAATTGGTTTGTAGGTCTGTTATATAATTTCATGAGCATTAAGTTGCTAAGAGGAAAAAATCTAAATTTATGTGATCCAAAATCTGCCCTCATTGCACCCCTACAGCAGCTGTGCTCCTTCCAGGTGTAACTGAGGACACATTTTAAGTCAACAAGCACATCAACTGACATCTGTTTTTTCATTTTTTGCAGTTTTAGTAAAGCAGTAGTTACATTCCTCACAGCATCTTTCTTTTAATTAAAATTTTTCTGTCTGTGTGTGTCCAGCACTGAACAGCTCCTAAGGTGCAGGCAGATTTTGTCTGGTGAGAAATGAGGTTTTGTTGGAAGGTGCCTGTTTGATATTGGGTGTGTTTTGGATGTTAGTTAGAGCATGTTATGTGGCTCTGGCATTTCTGCAGCTGAGCACTGAGAACATCTGCAGGCAGATGCTCATGTGCTCCCTCCCCTTAGCTCCCACCCCAAATTAGCTTTATTTCCAAATCCAGTTGGCTCTCAGGCTGTCTCGTAATCCTGCAGTCCTGGAGCCTGGGCATCAGGCCTTGGAGATGGGCTGGGGACTGATGTGAGGCTTTGTATGAGAAGAACCTGTCTGAAATAACGGCATAGGACATGGATTAATAGAGAACAGTATCTTCCATTTTTGTATTACTGGAATCAAAAGTACAGAGCAACTGAACATTTCCCTGATTTCCAGGTTGAGTTGTCAGTGTTTGTTGTCTCCCCTGCACAAGAGAAGACACCTCTGTGTGCATTCCCACAGCGCCCTGGCTTCCCTGGCTGTGCCATTCCCAGCCAGGGAACACTGCAGCCGCAGCTGGGGCTGCCATTGCTGTCCCTGCTCCCGGGACAAAGGTGCCATGGGGCAGGAGCGGCTGCCAGGGAGCAGCCAGGGCATGAGAGCAGTTCCTGGCACAGTCCCTGCCTTTGTCCCCCAGCGCCAGAAATGGGCCCTGCTTCAGAGCGGCCATGGCTCTCTGCCCTACTCTGAGTCAGGCCTGGGTAATGCCACCATTTTGTGTCAGGTTCTGGGGTCACTCCCCCATTTTGTGGGGGGCTGTGGGGCACTCCACCATTTTGTGTTGGGCTGTGAGGCACTCCGCCATTTTGTGTTGGTCTGCAGGGTACTCTGCCATTTTGTGTCGATCTGTGGGGCACTTCGCCATTTTGTGTCAGGTTCTGGGGTCACTCCGCCATTTTGTGTGGGGCTGTGGGGTACTCTGCCATTTTGCGTTGGGCTGTGAGGCACTCCGCCATTTTGTGTCGGTCTGCGGGGTACTGCACCATTTTGTGTCAGGTCTTGGGTCACTCCGCCATTTTGTGTGGGGCTGTGGGGCACTGCGCCATTTTGTGTCAGTCTGTGGGGGCACTCCGCCATTTTGTGTGGGGCTGTGGGGTACTGCACCATTTTGTGTTGGGCTGTGGGGTACTCTGCCATTTTGTGTGGGGCTGTGGGGTACTCTGCTATTTTGTGTTGGGCTGTGAGACACTCCGCCATTTTGTGTTGGGCTGTGGGGCACTCCGCCATTTTGTGTCGGTCTGCGGGGGCACTCTGCCATTTGGTGTGGGGCTGTGGGCCACTCTGCTGTTTTGTGTCAGGCTCTGGGGTCACTCCACCATTTTGTGTCAGGCTGTGGGGCACTCTCCCATTTTGTGTCAGGGAATGGATTACTCTGCCATTTTGTCCAGCCATGGGATTAGTTTACCATTTTGTGTCAGGCTGTGAGTTACTCTGTCATTTCTTGTGTGGACAGAGGCTGGATAAGACTCAAGGGCTGAGGTGTCTCATAAGAGTCAGAACATCCTAGAGCTGCTTCTCTGGCTTCCTTTGGCCCTCCATGTCTTTGCTTCCCAAGTGGTAATGTTATTTACAAGTGCGTTGTTCTACAGTTCCTGTAACTTTTGGACTTGAATTCTGGCACGTGAACAGCGAGTAACATGGCCTAGAAACTGAAGTGAGGTCCATAACCTGGGAGCCTGCTCAGGGATTTGTGGGCACTGGGGACTTGTACCCTCCACCTTATGAGCTGTGGATAATGGATAAAATCAGACAACTGGGGGGATTGAGGGGGAGGAAAGAAGATCAACCTGGATCTGAAATTCTGAGGACTTCTATGTTTCTCTTACATTTTTCAAGTTCTTCTACTTAAGCAGTACAGTATTAGTGTATGTAGAGCTGATGCCTTGTAAAAGAGAAATATGGCAGAAGTTCACGGAAACCTCACAATTTCCTCTTCCTGATCTGAGTCTGGTTTTGTTGCAGCACGGATCCCATCATCCCAAGCCGCTGCACTGAGTGCAAAGGTGAGATTTGCCTGCCTGGCCAAATGTCCCCACTGTCCCTGCGTGGCTCTGGCTGCCCTATGTGCTGAAGAGCAGAGCCACCTGTGCCTTGTTGTGACATTGGAAATGCCAAGCTCCTGCCATGGATGTTGCCATGTGTCACTGCAGCAGGGATTGAGGCAGCTTGGGCTGTAGAAGGCTGGCTCAGACCAGGCAAGGCACCAACATTTTGCCTTTCCTTTCCAGAGCTTCACTTCTGCTGGCATGTTGGAAACCCTGAGAGGCTCCAGGTGGTATCTGCCTTGTGCAGAATGCTGCTGGAACTGCAGGACATTTTACATCCATGCATCAGAGCCAGGAGGAGGGAGGGGGTGCCTGGAACACTCGTGTGCTGTGGGGCAGGGACACAGGCGGGACTCTCTCATTCCTACAGGTAACATGAGTGACTGCAGTGCTGTGCAGTATTGCCCAAGAGGAGTCACAGTTATTTTCCTGTTGCTAGGTGGAGATCCTTGAACGTGTCTGGAGCCTGTGCTTGGGAACAAATGGTGTTTTTGCAGGGTCTGATGGTGTGACAGCTCTCCTGCTGAGCCAAGCTCCTGGCCTCTCCTGTTGAATTCTGGAGCCAGGCCCTGCTGTCTTGGGCTGGAGCGTGCTGCAGCCCTGCCAGCAGTGTGTGAGGCCATCAGCTCTCCCAGATCCTGGTCCATGTGGACACATGGGTCTCTTCCCAGAGGCTGTTTGTGCCAGGCAGGCAGGCAGGGGTTCCCTCAGGCTCCTGTGATGTGCTCCTTGCCTCAGGAGGGCGTCTCCTGCAGAAGGGGCTGCACTGCAGTGCAGAAGGGTCTTGTTTGGGCACCTTGGTGTTGTTACACGGGCTCTTGGCTCCTGCTCACAATGCTGGGCTTGGCCTTTTAATGAGTCCAGAAAAATGCCAGTAAAAAAATCAGTCTGGGTTTTTTCTTTGAGGAAAAGGCAGTGTTGCTAACAATGCTTTGCAAGCAGTTTTTGTCAGTTTTTGTCATCTTTGAACATGTCCAAGCAGTCACTGAGGGGTTATACTGGGCTGGCTTCAGCTGTGCAATGCTGGAACTTGAAATACTCTGGGGTTTGGTACTTTTTACTGCATATGGCCATAAAATAGAGACTTTCCCATAAAGCAGGTTAGGGAGGATCTTTGATACTTCCATTCAAAGAACAGCTCTTCCAGAGGGTGAGCATTAGCAAGATGGTGGTGTCACATTTTCCTGACAGGGTTCTGCCTGAGCAGATCATTAGGGGAAAGGATCAAAGGCACTTCCTCCTGTTACATTTCACAAGGATGTGAGTGTGGCACTGGCAAACAAGCTCAAGTGGCAAACTCCACAGGAGGGGAAGCTCACTCCTCCTACACATCTATCCTTTACATTTCCTGTCAGTGAGTCGCAAACTTGTGGAGTTTCAAAGGAGTTATGTTTTAATCCAACTGCAAGGGCTGATATAGCTCTGATGAGAGACTTGGACATCAGAAGAGATGCTGGCTCCCCTTCATTGCTAAGGAGCAAGACCCAAATAGAATGTTAAACAATGAACTGTTTAATTCTGACTGGCTTTCCAGTAATCTCCTTGGTCTGGAATTGCTTTTGTTTTTTCCTAAGGGTTACTTATCTAAAAAAAAAAATAAATAAATTGCCTATACATTTTTAGCCAGTGCAGTAAACCAGGAAATTTTACTTTTTAAATTTGACTAAAGTAGATTGGTAATTTATTTAATCCTAATTTATTCACGTAATTAAAAATTCTAAATGTTCCCAAATTACAAGGCTGATTTAACATGTAAACCTCCTCTGCTCTGTATCTGCTGGTAGGACACTCTGAGCTTTCTTCCCTGGATACAGAATATGTAGCCTAGAGCCCGAGGGCACAGGGAGCTCTTAGGTCCTGGTCTCAGGGTGCTCTGCAGGCAGGAAAGGCCCTTCCACTGCTGGATGAAATCTGCTGAACCTGTTGGATTGCCATCACTCACACTGATCTCAGAGTGGGAGCAGCTCCTTGTGCAGCTCAGAGACAGCAAGAGCTGTCCCAAGTTAAATGGTGTTACACAATAGGATGGTAAGGCATGTATCCACAGTGCTTCTCAGACTTTTTACAGATCCTCCAGCACATCTGAAGCGTTTGACAGCAAAGAATAGGCAAGGGCAACAATGATTGATCCATATTTTTAAGAAAAAAATTGAAGCCATATTTCCACCAGGGCTTTGGACAGACATTGATGTATTTATGGAGAAAAGGCCCACGAGTGCCAGCCTTGGCATCCCTAAAAATGTTTCTGCTGCAGGAATTTACAGCTGGGATGGAAGATTCATAGCTGCTCCCTTTATTTATTGGAAACAGCTCTTGCAGCTGAATAAAGGCATAAATATGAAATTAAATCACAAAAACTCCTTTGAAGTAGTGCTAAGGGTACTTTCTAAACCTGCGGGGCCAGGACAACTTAAAACTGATGTTGAAACACAATTGAGATAAAGAGCATTTACTGATCCATTATTCCATCCCTTTACAGCTAGCATGTGAAATCACAGATTATTGGGGATTGTGTGCTGTGTTCTTATAGGAAATGCTTACCAGTGGGGTTCAAGGGCAGCAGGTTAGATAGGGGTGCATCCATGAATTTCTGACTTTGTGATTTATGGCTTTCAGTCACTGTAAAGTTATTTTTATTGCTTATTTTACCAGCGCGTGGTGTGAGAGAACTTTATATGCTCTTGAAAAACAGCATCATAAACAGCAACAAGCTGTGATGGGGGTTCTCTGAGGCACAGACAGGGGTGTGAATGGCAGTGTTAGGTTCACGTTCTTTGTCCTTTTAGGTCACGGCAGGTATTTGAAGTGGCTGCAGCTCCATGGGCCAGGGACCATGGGAGAGCAGAGCAGGCAGGAGAAAGGGGCCAAACACAGCCCATCCCCAGGAGCAATTGGTGTTCATGTGTTAGTTTGGGTAATGATGATCCTTGGTTTCTACACAGCAAGTTTTCATCTCCACATCTTGTAGCTCCTTATCTCAATTCTACAGGTCACAAAACTGATTATTTACATTAGCAGCACTAGTATAATTAGTGCTGATTATTCTCTGAGCTTTTTCTTCTTTAATCATCTGTTTAATTGGAACTAAATCCCTGTTTATCAAATAGCGTAGGTTTTAGCATCTGAAGACAGTGGATTTTGAACCTTGAACTCAGGCATTGTTATAAAAGTTTTGGCAATATTTCTGTGGGATTATACTGATTATAACTGGATCAGGGCTTGGCAATTTTTAGTATCTGCCCATTTGTCAAATGTTTTGATGTTATAGTGAGCACTTTCTTTAAAAGTCTAGGAGAAAGAGATGAAGAATAAACAGGCTGGACACCCTTATAAATGAGGTGTCATATTTACACTGTTACTCCACAGCAGAATCCATGTGAGATGATGAGGGAGAATACCCTGAGGAGCAACCTGGAGAAGTTTGAATTGTCTTTAATCAGGAGCTGTCAGAATAAAAGCAAATACATGGAGGCAATGTGTGACTGTTTCTCAAAACATCTGAAGAAATAAGGACTGTACCGTGCTTGTGCACGAGGTGCTCTTTGTGTTATCACAGTGTGGTTATGGACAGGACAGAAGAGAAGACAAGGAACACCTGGAGCAGTGGTGGAATGCCTAAGGAAGGGAAGCCAGTCACGCTTGCTTCACCTCAGATCTCTCAGTAGGGCAGGAGCTGACAGTTCTTACCCTTCATTCAGCTTCTGCTGGCGCCTTCTGCTTCCTTCCCCTCCCCTGACCCCCACACACTGCTGTGAAATAGTTACTAATGATGATGAAGAGGGTTTTTTTCTAGTTTAAACTCCCTCAGTATGAAGATCTTTCTCCTTCTGTCATTCTCTAACTACTTCAAAAGCCAGTGTAATTCTTTGTCATTCACGAGCTCTGGGCATTTTGCCCAATGGGATCTTTTTTCCTTCCCCATTTTGGTAGCTGCAGCACATCTTGTCTAAGGGAAAGGAGCACAGGGGAGAAAAGTCCCCTCTTGATCCCAGCCCAGTGCTTAGGAAAGGGACCTGCTGCAGATCCTCACTGATTGTTTGTCCCACAGATTGGAACAGGAAGGGTTTGGGCTGTGCCAGGAACATTTCTGTGGCTGTAATCCCAGTGTCCCCATGAGCTGCTGCAGCCAGTGAGGCTGTGCAGCCCCTCACACCCTCACTGTGTGCAGGGGTGCCCCAGGCCCTCTGCAGGCACTGCTGCACCCCCTGGCCTTGGCCTGACCAGCTGTGCATCTCCAGTGGGTTTGGGCTGCATTTAACCTGAGTGCTCAAGGTGTTCTCATGATTCTACAGCTAAAGATGTGCTTAATCCTTCCTCTGCGTGGAAAAAAATTCCTCTTTTTTACAGTGACTCATGTTGATTTAACATAACCACATGCTGTTGATTGCTTGTTTGAGTTGCATTAATGTAAAATGTTGTAGTTTGGTTTCAGTGACATTATGGAGTAGGGGTGGTGCATGATTTGTAATAGATGATGTGTGACTGCACTCCCTGCAGATTTAGCATGAATTAATTTTTACTAGATGAGAAATACTTGCCTGATGAACAAGTTTCTAAAGAGAAAGTGCTCATTGTCTACTCATGATCTTGTGCTCCTTTCCTTCTTATTTTCCATGACTGTGAAGTTCCATTCTTGGGTGTAATGCAAACCGAAGTCCCAGGCTGTGATTCCGTCCCAGTGCAATTCTGACTCTGAAGCTGGAGTTCACATTTCAGGCTGATGTCTCTCACCAGGTCACTGCAAAGAAAAGAGGGAGCAGTGAGATCGGAAACAAGCAGGAGATGGTTCACAGGTGCCCTTTTTTCTTCCTCCTGACCTTCCAAATCTGTGATGCTGCTGAGTTTTAAAGGACAAGCTGTGAGAGGCACCTAAAATGACATCATTAGATTCTATTAGCCTTTTAGATAATTTTTATAATATTTCTAACCTTTCCAATTGCAGTAAATTTACCTGGGCTTTGTTGTGCTTTGAGGTTTTTTATTAGATTTCACATAAAACCATGTTAACTTCTTTGGTTCTGTTTGTCCCTGCTACAAACAGCATTTCATGGTCACCTGTTGTGCTCCTTCCCACAGCTGGCAGCCTGTGAAACACAGGCAATACCCCAAAACACCTCCATCCCTACCAGTGGCCTAAAATGCTGGAGGAAATGGGTATCAGTTGTAGCAGAGTCCTTTGGTTTTTCCACAGTTGGTGCCACTTTGTGATTTAGGTTTGGAAAGGCCTTTTGGTTGTGGCAGTGAGCAATGCTGGCAGGATGTGGGGTATGGATGGCTGGGCAGGGGTTTGATCCCGTCAGTGTGAAACGAGACCCAGCACAGAGCAGATGCCAAGGGGAGAGCCCTGAGCTGTCTCCATGGCTCTGGGTGGGCTCTGAGCTCAGACTGGGGGGCACAGCTGGGGCAGGCCAGGTGATCCCTGCATCTATCCCCTGCCTGCTGCCACCAGAGTGGGAGCCACTTCCAAGGGAAACAGGGAAACTCCCTCAGCCGGGGCCTGGAAGCACAGGTGGGAGAAAAAAGTGTTACCAATCTGTCAGCCTAGGAAAGGCAAAAATAAGAGAACTATTGATTTTTTGACATCATTGGAATCAGTAATGGATCACTTCCTTGTGAGAAATGACCTGTCCTGGTCCTTTCCAATCCTGCTCCTTTTGTAATGAGTTTTTATTAGGTAACCTATTTTCTGTAAATTATAGCCCAGATTTCTCAACAGATAGCAAACCATCTTCTCAGTAAGAATACCCATTTAATTTCTTATTTCCACTTGGAAAAAATGCACTTTGCAGTAAAGTAAGAGTTGTAAGGGAGTGATATTTAAAACAGAATTATGGATATAAAAGTGTTCTTTGCAAACCTTGGTTAGGTTTTCTTCCTTGTAGTACAAAGTTCAACTTGAACCTATTCTCAAATCTTCCCCATTTAGGACTTGATGGCAAAGTCCACTGGTGAGGTGGTGAAGACACATTACTGGGTTTGATTCTGTCTCTGAGGCTGATGGGTTTTAGCTGCCTGTGACTGTCTCTGCATTCCTTTGTGTCTTCCTATGATTTTACAGTTTAGGTCACCGGATTTCTCATTGGGGGTGGAGGTGTTACATTGAATACTTTTGGCTATTTTTGTTCTGCGGGTCAAATACTTCACTAAACCTCTGTTTTCTACTCCTTTCTGGGTAGCCATCAGAGCACTGAGAACGATTCTGCTCAAAATTCCAGCATTTAACCATACCTGACAGAAGGACAACTTCTAAAAGAGTGACATCAGTGGAATTTGTTCTCAGCCTCTCTCTACCCTAAAAAAAAAAAATCTTTTTACTGTTCTCCAGATAATTCTGGCATTACACACAAAAGTGGTCACATAAAACGCATGTTGTGTTTTACCAAAGGTGCAGCATCTTTTTATGATATTAATGTGCAGTTTAATGAGAGAGCCCTGCAATAGGATCAGCCCCATTAATTTGTAGAGCTGTGTTCTGTAGATTCTCAGCTCTGCAGAGAAGTAGAACAGGTTTAGAGCTGATCTTTCACCTGCACACCAGATCCCTTAGGCTTAGTTCTGGTATGAATAACAAAAGGTTTGGTTATGAAAAACAAAAGGTTTTAGCTGTTGCTTTCAATCAACTATTTACTATACCCTGATTACAAGGAATATTTGGCATTACACAGAAACTTCATACACCACCTTCTCTCAATGCCTCAGAGCTTGGGATTTCATTCTTTCAGTTGTTCTTATTGTATGTGTAAAGGGAATCATGTAAATGGTGAGTTCAGCTTCGATCCATATTGGCTGTGGCATCAACATCTCCTTCCCTCAGTTCCCTATTTCAGCTCATCCAACTGAAAACATTTATTCCTCAGCAGAGCAGAGTAACCAAAGCCCTCTGAGTCTGTGCAGGCACAGCTGGCTTTGTACCTCTGCCCTGGGCTCAGATATTTTGGGATGTGTTAATGTTTTATGGTGTTAAAATAATTTCTTTATCTGATGGGATTCCTGTAGGATATCCTGCAGGATAATAATTAGGCTGGATAATTCCATCCAATCACTGCAGGGCTAAAGAAGAAAAAAAGAGGATGCAGTTACTGAGCAAGGCTCCATCCTGGGCAGTGCTTGTGGATGGCTCCAGGAGCATGGCAGGATTCAAGGGCCCACGGTAGCAAAAAGTGAAGCATGCCACTGAAATCTTATTCCAGGTTTCTGTAGGGTTTTGGCACAGCTTTAATGTCTTAATTGAAAGGAGACCCTGAGTGTGACACAGGGAATTGCTGCTGCTGAATTTTCATGTTATCCAGAGGGTGCCAACAAGGGATATGGAACAGATGCAGTGTTCTCAGAGTAGATGAACCAAGAGAGTAAAACTTTATTAAATACTAAAATATTTTGTATAACAAAGCTAGTTTTGTGCAGTTAGGAAGTCCCAGCCTCTAATCCCCACTACTGAGAGGCTGAGGAAGAATTACCAGGTGAACAGCAAATTCTCAGTGTGAGAGAATTCTGGGGATTGTGTATTTGCACCCGACTCATGTGACCTCTCTGATCAGATGCAGAAACCCCCATGCACTGAAGGGGTTTGGTCCTGCTCTGTCCTCCCCTGCCCTGCCCTTTCCTCTCCCCTGTCCTGCCCCCCTTAGGGCAGGAGCTGCCACTCAAACAGGGGGATTTGATCCTAAGGATCCTTCATGCCCAAGATCAGGGAGAGGAGAGTTCCAGCCTTGAATCAAGTCACGGGTGAGTAACTGTACAGGGGGACTCTGCCATGGTTTTAGAAGAGAACAGGATTGTTGGGTGTGACCTTTACAAAATGGACACTGGGGATCAAATTAAGGGGAGCTGTCAAGGGCAGTGCAGCTCAAAGGGTGACCCTGGCCCATGGCTGAGGGAGGGAGGGTCAGGCAAGAGCTTCCTGGGCACGTGAAGGGGGAGATGTGATGTCAGAGGATGAGAAAGGTCAAAATAATGCATTACTTGAGTTCATGGCTGCCTGTGCTGAAAGAACAGTGCCTGGTCCCGTGCCCATGGATATTCAGAGCATGGATTTGGTGCAGCTCCTGGGAGAAGCTGGCACTGCCCTGGGATTGCTCTGCCTCACTGCAGGAATGGTCCTCACACAGCCTCCCGGGCTGGCTCCAAGCTGAGCATTGTCCCCTTGGTCTGAGAGGTGAGGAACAGCAAAGAGTCCCCTCTGTACCTCCCTGTGGGCAGCACCACTGATCCCCAGCACAGGAGCATAGGCTCTGCTGCCAGCTCTGCCACTGGCAGTTTCCCTGAAAGGCTGCAGCTACCTTAGAGTTCCTCACTGGAAAGTGTCTGCAATGTAATGCAGCAGCTCTGCTGCTCTGTAGTTTTGGTTAGCACCACGTGTTTTTGAATCCCATCCTAACAAGATAAAAGAGGTTATGGATGAGCAAGGAGAACAGCATAGAGGGTTTTATGTAGCAGTTGTTAAAATTAGCGCTCCTACTTCACAGAAATTTGTAACAACCATTTTCTGTGTGTTCCACATTCCTCTTCTTTTTTTCCCTTTCTTTTGTACACCACAAAGCAACAAACGCTCCTCTCCCTCTTGCCATTTATCTTTTCCTTCCTTTTTCTTAAGGGATAGAAGAGAAAATGCAAAAAAGATTTATGAAAAGCAGAACATCCTTTGAACATTGTGCATTCCATTAAACCCAGCAGAACCAGGGAAAAATCCAAAATGTTGTCAGTTCTGAGGTATCACCCCATCTTCCTTTTTGAATTAAAAGACATATCCAGATCTACTATCTCTCCTTTTAGCAGAGCTGGAACTTGGGAGAATATGTTTGGAACCACCAAGTCTCAGGGAAATATACAGATTTCAAAGCCCTCCTCTCTCAGGAGTTTGTGCCTGAGCCCATGACACAATTTGGTCTTATTTTTGCCAAAGGACTTCAGAAATTTTAGATTAGAAGCTTGATCATTTATATCCTGATATTTTTTTCTCCAACAGCATCAATTGCTTCAAGTTTCTGAACCTGACAGAGCAATGAGTCATTTATTTTTAAACATAAATAGGGAGAAGCTGTTTTTTAGCATTTCTATTTTCTTCTCCAAAAGGCATGTAACATCAGAACATCTGGACAAATGCAAATCATTTCCATGTGAGCACAAGCTGAAATTTGGCATTCTCAGGCAGATGACATTTATCTATCAGCATTCACATACTGCCTTATCAACACATGTAGGCACTTCTGGTTTGGAAAAGCTTCATTTTTCACTTGTTGGATGCTTGAAGCTGATGTGCTCTTGCTGAATAAATTGTTTCTTGGATTCATGGATTCTGCCAGTAACTTAAAAAAAAGTGATCAAAAACCCCTGACCCACCTGTGTGTGCCTGCTGTGCCACACAGACCCTGGAAGTGGCCTACAACCAGCAGAATGGTGCATTTCAAGTAGTCAGAGTTTATACTGGTCATCACACACTGAGTTTGCATATGAAGCACATTAGGAATTAATACTCAAAGTTTCCTGTTTAGCAAAAATTGTAGTTATTCAACAGACACATTTTGTTTCCTGTTGGTTTTACAATTAGCTGGTTTGTTCTGGAGAAGAATTTCCTCTTCTTTATTTGCAGAAGTGTGTATATCTTTTTTAATCAGCCAACACACGTATTTGTCTTGCAGACAAATGCATTATGTGCTACATATTTCATCACTGAGTGGCTGCCAGAGATGCATTTCCATATCTACTCCTCGTGAATCAGCAGAACACCTCTATAAATCTTCACTCCCTATAAAACTTTTTTAATAGAGGTGTACCCTCATTCTGATGTTCTATAATCAGCTTTGTCAGAGACACTGTGGGCCCTCTTTCCTTAAAATATTGGCTTACTAAAGATTTCAACCACTATTTATAAGCGAGAGAAGGAATCCACATCTTCTATCTGAACTCATTAAAGGATGGACAGATGTTCATAGGTGGAAAATTCTGGCAGAAGAATGACTCCTCTGCAGCAGTCCATGTAATTAAAGAGAGGATGAGCATTGGTAAAAACATCATATCCTTCCTCTCCTCTCCCACTCAGTGCAGGAAAGTGAGGAGTGATAACAGCTGGCAAAGCTGTATTCCCTGGCTGGGCTGGCACAGACAGCTGGGTCAGCTACAAGGAACCAGAACCAGGGGCTCAAACAGCCACAGCAGGGCCTGGGACACAGAGCCTGGAGAGGCACAGTCAGCCCAGGAATGGGTGCTGGGATACAGAGCCTGGAGAGGCACAGTCAGCCCAGGAATGGGTGCTGGCATGGAGTAATCCCAGCTCTGCAATCCATAGTGTGGGACAGCAAGAGGGAGGTGGGCAGGATGGGAAAGGCAGTACCCAGAGCTCTGTGGTGGCAGGACTGCCATGGATTTTCTGTGGGCATTAATGTGTCTGTAACTCACTGGGTCAGGCACACGAAGAGCGTTGGTGTGGGCACTGCTCCCTCCAGCAGAGAGCCCAACCAGTCTGAGAGTCACTGCTAAAACAAGTCTGCTAAAACAGACTGACAGCAGGCAGTCTGCCGTGCTGCCTGCTCCAAAGGAAACAAAGGAGCCTTCAGGTTCCTGCTTGAAGTTATTCCACTTACTGGCATATGGAATAATAAGAGAAACACTCAATGGCTTAGGGCAAGAGCAGCATCCCAAATAGACTTTAAGTGACAAACAAATTGGAGCAGACAGTTGTATCCACATGAGCCTAATGGTACTTACCTCTGACAGTAAATGCACAGAATTGCATCTGGCTGAGAAAGTCCCTGGGGGCTGGCAGTAACTGGCAGGTGGAACAGGACTCAGAGGAGCACCACTGCTCCATCCCACTCGGCTTTGGATGTCTGCTTGTGCCCACAGCAGGAGGGAATGCTGGCATCTCAGAGCAGCTGCTGGCAGGTGTGGTTTTAGGTTATTTTCAAGGCATGGTATCATCTGTTACCTTCTGCCATTCTTCTCCTTGAGCCATTTCAGTGGCTGTTCTGAAAGAACTGCAATGCCAGTTCTGGGTTAAATCAGGCAGAAGTGCTTTAGGTGTCTGCATTTGCCATGCTCATTTCACCTCAGCCTTCTGTGGCTCTTTTCCAAGCATGTCCCACACTTCCCTAGCTCTGTTTAGTCTGGAAAAGGTGTAAGAAAATTAGCTGGAGGTCATATGGCTGCTATCCATGCATAACTAATTCTTTATGGGAACAGATGTGAGTTGCAAAGAAAGTGAATGTCTGTCTTTCCAAAAGGTTTGATGGAAATCTGTCTGGGAACAGCCAGAGCTGAGTACAGGACCTACAGTGAATCTTTGCTCACCTCACTGAAGACTGTGAAAGTGCAAGTGCCATGTGCCAATAACATTAGTCAAACCAACCTGGATCTAAAATCAGATGTCTGGGTGTGATCCATCCTTTTGTCTGGAACCTAAGGAGGTGAATGCAAGTTTCCTTTGTCTAAAGCTGGCACAGCCCAGAACAGCTGTACTGGGAATATATTTCTGTGTCACAGAAACATAATTTCCATAGGTGTGATGAACAGTGCTGACAATTTGCTTTAGTAAGCCTGAGGAGTTTAAAGCATGTAACTGATCCAAATGGTTGGATTTCTCTGGTGTACACTAAATGCAGATGTCAGGTTTGGTGATGTCTGGGTGCTGTGGTGATGGGTCCTTCAGAAGTGCTGAGAGGTTGACAAAGTTGGGCTGAGCTGATGCTTTTTGTGTTATGAGCAGCTGGATGAGCCCTGAGCATCACAGCCAAGTGATTCATTTCTGAATGGTGCTGAAAAGAGAGGGGGGTGCTTAATTAAATCAGTGGTGATCTTAATAAACTGGGAGCTTCTGGGTACTAAATCTGTCTGCATCTGATCTGAATTGCAATTCCCTGTCAAAAAGTCATCCATCATTGCAAGTTCCAGACAAACTTTCGGGCAGCAGATGTTTCAGGGAAGCTGTTTGATGTGGGAAGTTCGTTGTTTGGTGTGCAGCATGCCCAGGAACAAAAGCCAAGGCAGAAAACATTTCCCAAGTAACAGCAATAACTTCTGTGCCACACCAAAGCCGAGTTTATTGGTGAATGTAATTTGTAAATGTGGATTTCCAGCATAAATCAGTCAGTGAAGCACTACTCATAATTCAGCCCATATCAGAGAGATGCAGTAATTCAGTATTTGTGTACTTGTGACAGCAATGCTGTTTCTAATCACTTTAAATTCAGCATTATTGAATCCCCTCTCTGAGGCTATAGCACAAAGTGAGGCTCAGTTTGGTGCCTGCCAAACAAGCGTGGTGTGTTCCAGCAGCCAGGCTGTGGGGAGAGCTCCAAGAGATTTGGAGCCCAGAGGAATGTGTCACACTCCCTCAGGGCTGTGGGCAGCAGCTCTGGGGCCACCTGTGCAGGCCACGTCTCTCACACCAAAACCCAGAAGAAACTGGAGGCGAGGGAAATATTCGCCTGCCCCTTGATATGGGTTCATTGACTCGCTGTCGTAAGAGAAAGGGCTGTGTGTGGGCTGTGTGAAGGATTTCAGCTCAGAGGACCCAAACTCCAGTGTTTCACTGACACCCTCCCACCATCTGACACGTGGCTGTCCCTTCTGTGGCAGGAAGGCAGCACAATGAACATTTCTCTGCAGCCATCAGAGATTGTCACACACCACTGCTATTTCTCACCTCAGCGTGTGCCTTGAAAATGACCTCTGGGGACAGGCTGGACACGTGATGAGAAGATTGCTGTCCCAGCCAAATAATAGCCCAAAAGCTGTTCCACTGTCACCTCTATCAAACCCTCCCTTCTCTTTGCAATTATAATAGCAGAATCCAGTGCTCTTTTCAATTTCCATTATAGCAGGAATTTCCTTGGCACATTTTCCTCCTCTCTGTGGTACTTTAGATCCGTGTTTCATTAAAAGCTGTTCCTAGCATAACTGGGAGCAATTCACTTGTGAAGAAACTGCTGACAGATGGATCCATTTATCTCTTAGGCATGGTGTGCTGGGCTCCTTACCTTGTCACCTGTGCCTGCTGTTTGAGGATCCATCTTCTGTGTGGGTGGCTCAGAGAGCCCCGGCCTCAGGAGCTGCACCAAGGGTGTCATTCCCAGCTCTGGACAACGGATGGCTGCCAAAGGTTTGGAAAAATCCTCCTGCTTTGCCCTACTCCTCTCATCCATCAGTGCCCAGTGGCACTGGGGTGACATTTTCTGCAGAAATCAGGGGATGTTTGCTTATTGCTTGTCCTCTCTTGTCCTTCATTTCCCTGTTATTCATTTCCTTCTGTTATTTAGCTCAAAAGGGCTGTGGGTACTTTGTGCACATCACTTCTCAGGCCTGGGACAGGAGATTGTGTCCCCTCCAAGGGGTTTAGTGCCTCAGCCCTGGCTCCAGGGCCATCTGTGCATGCCCCTGTGCCAAAGGCATGGAGAAGAGCCCAAGCACAGGGGACAAATGGCTGGCTGCTGTCCCAGGGTGCTGCAGGGGTGCCCAGGTCCTTCCCTGGACCCCACGTGAGAGGTAATGAGTGAGGAGTGCAGGGCAGAGAACCTTTAAAGTGAGGATGAATGAATTTTACCTACTGCAGTAAAGAAGCTGGAGCTGGCAAAGGGAAAAGAGAAGTGAATGGCATGGAAAATGGTGCTGGCAGGACACTGCACCATGAGCAGAGGGAAAGATCACTGATATCAAGGCCTGGATGCAGCAGGTACTGCAAGTGGAGGGCGTGAACCTAAGCCTGACCCTTTCCTCTCTTTACCTCTGGGAAAAGGCTGCATTGTAGGACCATTGTAGGAGAATTCACGTTCAGCCCCAGGAGCAGGTGCCTGGGGCTGAAGGTGCTGTGGGCTGGGGCTGTCCCTGTGCTCCCAGGGTCAGCTGCCATCCCAGGGCCCCGTTTGCCTGGGACCGGTCCCGTGTCTCTCTGGGGTGTGGATGGAGCCCTGGCAGAGGCTGGGGAACTCGTGGCTTTGGAGGCTGCTCGCCCTGGGCAGCACAAGGTGCCAGCCCCAGTCACACACTGTCAAAGAAGAAGTATTGGTTGGAGCTGGAATTGGTCCCACTGGATGTTTTTGATTCCATTTTGCTGCGGAAAGGTTATTGAGAAAGCTGTTCCAGGTACTCGGATCACGCATTCTGACAAGTTTAAAATTTAAACTTGTTCTAAGGGAGGATCACGTGTGTTTCAGGCCTGCATGCATCCCATAGTTTAATATTGCTAAGGCAGCTGTGACCTCAGCACAGAAATGCTGTGAGATGGAATGGCAGAAGCCAGACAGAAGAAGGACAGCTTAAAGCAGCCTCATTAAAATGTATTCTTCTCAGTTTGGAAAAATAATGAGAACCAGCCCTTGATCCATTTTCCTGAAAGCAGGGATGAAATGCTTTAGAGGCCAGTTTCATTCTCATTAATAGTTTTTTCATTAAGAAGGATGAAAACTATCTAATGTGATAACTATGAAGGAATGCAGAGTCATTTTCATTATGAACATGAACATTTGTTTGTGGCATAAAATCACCCTTAGGCAGGAAAGCCCTCTACTATTGCATACATACACTTGGTTCTTTCAGCTGTTGTTTCACACCCTGCTGTAAAGAAATGCCTCCTTTAGGTGCCTCACTAAACAAGTCCAAATGCCACAGACCCAACACGATGGGATCATATTTCTGTCATTGTCCATTGTAAACTCCTTTCATTGGAGACAGCAAATGTGCACTTGAGTCATTCTAAGGAATCCCAGCCCCTCCACCTCCTTAAACTCCATATTAATATCTGCAGAAAGCAATTTAATCCATCTTTCCTTCGCACCCCACACAATGAAAAGACAAAAATCCCAGTTTGAATTGCATTAGCCTTCAGGTCTTCCTAAAGATAAATAATGTTGCCTGCATGTTTACAATAGGGATTAAGTGTCTGCACTCTGAATAACTCTGGCAATAAATTAAAGGAAGGGAGGCACAGCCTTCAGCTCTTTTCTGGGGCATCATTTCACACTGTGATTTTTACACAGCGCTTTTGTTCCACCTATGTTTGAAGACAAAATACAAAATGGTTTCAGAAAATATCTTCCCTTGCTCTTCCCTTTTCCATTTTCTTAATCTAAACATGACCTTTTTTTTTTCCAGCTCCCTCAGAAGGGTGAGGCTGACAAGTGGTATTCCACATGGAGCTGCTGCTTTGTGGCTCTCCTTGGGGCTCCCAGCTCTGCACAGATCCATCCCCTCTGCTGTGGTGAGATCCTGATTTGGGCTGCAGCCAGGATGGTCCCCTCCTACCTCAGGAGAATATCCACAGCTTAATTTTCAGCTCTGTGCTCAAGGTATGAATGTTCCTGTCTGAGGGTAGGGGACTGAAGATCCAACCAACATATTCACATTTTTCTTAAAAAAAATGTTGAATGGATACTGGCAAGAAGAAGCTGTATTTAATTTTAGGACAGTAGTGTGGGTTCTACATTTAAAGCACTTTGGACCAGCAGATCACCATGTGGTCTTCCAGATCTCCAGACTTTCAGTGGAAAAGAAGACACACTGTGAAGCAAGGAAATGTTTCCTTGCACAGTGTTTAACTAGAGCAGGCAGCTGTTTGCTTACACATGGTGCATTTTTACCCTTGTGGTTTTGTGTCCTCTCCTAAAATCAGCAAGGCTGAGGATTGATTCCAAATATTTCACTCCCTGTTGGCTTTGACATGTCTGGTGGTTTTTTTCCTCCCCTCTGACTTTCCTTGAGTTTAGATGTATGATTGGAATGATCCCTGTTTTGCTCCACATTATGACTAAGTACGCTTTTAATATAAACACCTGAGCACAAAAAATTGAGATTAAGAAACTGTTCCGCTTGAATGAAAGCGTTATGGCTCCTGAAATGGGATACCTGAGGTCTGAGATACCTCAGCTGTAGGAATGAGGTTCTGATAATTACAAATCCTGTAGGAAATTTCACAATTAATTGTTGCTTCTCACTGAGGGCTGTGTAGTGTTTGCCTGCCTGTGTCATTGAGCTCAGGCTGCTCCCAGGGCCCATGAGCCATACGAAACAAAGGACAGCAGCTAAAAACCAGTAAAAAAATACTTTGTGGGATTTACCAGCCTACTTGGAAACAGAGAGCAGAATTCTGTTTAGCTTTATGGCAGAGGAAGAGAGTTGGTTTTTGCTCTTTGAAAATATATATGGCTCTGATTTAGCATTCAAGGTAATAAGCAGCCCTGGCTGCTTATTACTTAGAAAAGAGTATTTGTAGGATATCTTTTCCTGGGTGTTTAAAATGGAAACCGAGTCACTACCACTGGAAGACTTTTCCTTACCTAGCCTGCAGCCTTTCCTCTTTCCCTGTTTCAATTTCGGGGCAGGAAGCAGCAGTGCTGCATCCGTGTCTGTGCCAGGAGGGGCTGACAGCAGTCCCTGTTCCCCTGCACGTCTGCAGCTCGAGCCTGGCGCTGTGCGCGCCTCAGGCACGGATCCCTCGGCTCCCACAGGCCGAGCTCCAGCCTCACATTCCTGCCCCAAGAGGTGCCAGCGGATTCCTCCCAGCCAAGCCTTCTCCCAGAGGCACTGGGGCAGATTTCCCTGCGGGAAGGGGACACTGAGGGGCAGCAGGGGCTGGCACAGGGCTCAGCAGAGGCTGCTGCTGGCACTGCTGTGGGGGCATTGCTGCCCAGCAGGGTGTGGGAACAGCTGCTGCTGCGGCTCCCTGGGTGTCTCAGTGCATTCCTGACAGTGCCATGGGCATGGAAAAGGGACTGTTCTGGGGGCTCAGAAGGAGCATCCCCTCAGACTCATGCCTTCAGGTTTGACAGTGACAGCTGCTAAGGGAGAACAGAAGGACTGAATAATGCAGAAATCACTTTGGCACATCTGGGAAAAAAGCCTCTGTGCTTCTTTCCCTAAATGCTGCAAACATCTGGGAACTGCAGCTGTCTGAAAAACTTCATCTGATTTCTATAAAGAATTTTGGTTGTTTTTTTTAGATAATTCCCAAAGTGAGATTTTTCAGTTTTGAGGTGGTTCTGATTTGCAAAAAATGCTATTTAAAAGTCAGAGAGACGGACACTGTAAAGGGTAAAAAACTCCATGCAAGCAGAGTTTGCTGAAAAATGCCCAGAATTAAGGAGGGACAACACCCTGACAGAGAGTGCCTTGCAGCAGCACTTTCCAACACCTCCCTTGGCCAATGTGCCCCAGGAGCTGGAAGCCATCACACCCAGTGAGACTTGCACCCTTCACTTGGAAGGGCACAGTAACTTCAGTGCTCGTGGTTTCATGGGATCAGGAGGGGCACCCCATGGGTGGTGCCTGTCTTGAAGCTACGTGAGGATCTCTGCTCTGTCCTTGTAACCACAAACTGTGGATTCATATTGAGTTGAGTCTTAAAGTTCTTACAGCAGTGCACCCATATAGAGATAAATGGCTTTAAATGCACCCTGAAGCAATTGTGGAAATTTCTATGCCAACAACTTATTTGAATGAAATTGTTATTCATGTGAAATTGTGATAAAGCTCTGAACATAAACTGGAATTCAAAAACCTTGGCTTTTGGCTGCCTTTCAGGAAAGGCATTTTGTTTTCACCCTGCCCTTGGTAACCCAGAATGAAAATCTAAGTGAGATGGAAGGGTAGCTGCCATGTACTACCTTGCATTGGTTGTGGAAGTTATTTTACATAGTTCTGGGAATTCTAGCACAAGTTGCCATCATCTTTTCATGCTCTCATTTATAAAACCTTGCCCAGTAAGGTGGCAGTGGGTAGATCCTGAGAGCAATGCCTGAGGCAGCTTGTTCTGGCAGGAGCACAAGCTGGATGGGCAGGGCTGTTTGCAGAGCTGCTGTCCTCAGTGGGTTCGCCTCTTCTCCCTCAGTTCTGCCTTCATCCCCTCTCCTTGAACTGTCTGACCTTGGGAAGTCTGTGCTGTGCTGCCTGTCCAAAGAGCAGGTTGCTAACTGACAGGGAGAAACAAACACCACTGGGTATCAATGGCTCAGTCAGTCCTTGGCCTTAGGGCTGGCTCTGTAGCCTTGTGCCCCAGCCAGCCCCGCAGCTGGCACTGGAAATGATTCCCTGTGAGCCTGCAGGGAGGTGCCATGCATGGGCCATGCCCTAAGCATGGCTGTCTCTGTGCTGTGCCCACTGGCAATTAAAACTGACATTAAAATCAGGGATAAACAAAGTGCACAGAGGTGCTGGGGGAAAACCTCCCCTTTTCACCTTCCTGTGGTGTGCAAGTGAGTTTTTGTCTTTGAGCTTTTGGGCTAAGGATAAATGGATGATTCTCTCCCTTCCTTGCTTTTCCTCCAAACAAGGACAAAAAATTGCTCCCTTGAATTCCAGTTCAAATTAATGGAAGTCTAGGGGAGAGGAAACAGACAAACCAACAAGGAAGTGTTTTATATTTGGGGTTTTCTTTGCATCTCGTGGCAGGTGGGTTTGGTGTGTTTCACAGCTGCCTTCTGAAATGAGTCTGTTACTTTGCCATTCCTTTTTAAGAGAGCAGCAGTGCTGAATCTTTATCATATTGATCATTCCCCAGGCTTTCATCTGGGGCCTGGGATAATACACAGTGTTGTTATTGCCTTGTTATTTTTCATTTGTATCCTATTGATTTGCTGCCAGGAACTCACAGGTCAATTTCCAAAAAGATAGGCTATGATGTATTTTATCTAGAAGATGATGCCACGATGGGAATGCTTTTCCAAGGCTGGCAGGGCTTCAGGTTTGCTTTGTCTCCTATCAGGAGTGCAGCACATTCCCAGATGGGCAGGATCCCACCTGGATTCCCACCCGGAGTTTCCGTGACTCTCATGGAGCTCACGGGGGTGAGTGGTTGGACAGGAGCCCATCCTTCAACTGGAACTGCACTCCCAGGGAATGGCTCTTCCCTCACTGCTCTCTGTGCAGCTCAGAGATCACAGAGTCAGTGCAGCTGCACTGATGTCAGAGGGAGGGAGGGAGACACTTTCTGTGTCTGACCACAAGGAGCCACCGAGGTTGGGCACCCCCGGGTGGCAGGTGCTAAAAACAGACATGGAAAGTTATTTCTGGAGGATATTTTTGTTTGCTCTGCTAACATCAGCTCACTACCAAGGAGTAGCAGCCCCGTTCCCAACAACTGTGCACAGGAAGCCCACCTTGGAAACAAGACAAGGACTCAAATTCTCCTCATCTTCATGTGACTTAGTGCTGTCAGATTGTAGCTACTGGGAAAGCAAGGATTATAAAAGTGTCTGAAACTGCACTTTAATTCCTGCAGTACAAAACTCCTGCTGCATAATTTACAAGGGGTTGGTTTTTAATTACTCCACACAAGATGTGCTAAGCACAGCAGGCTGATGTATTCATACACCGTGTTGTGTTCTATTATTTTTCCCTGGAACCCATCCAGGTAAATCAAACCCGCAGTGAGGGACTCCCAGTCCATGTTCTGTTTACACTGCATTGAAATTTCATGTCATCCTTTCAGCAGGAGCCATTTGACAAGGGAATTTTTTTATAGCACAGAACACCTTTTCCTGCCAGTGGAGATTTTCAGTTTTGGGACTGGGGTGATGTGTCCTCCTGGTTTGTGGCAGGGAATTGGATGCTGATGTTAAACCATCCTCTCACCAGCACAGGTCACTTCCCAGTCTGGGAAGTTTTGTTCTAAATTGCAGGTCATCCAGGGAGCTCCAGGTGAGACACAGCCCAAACAAATCCCTCGCTCACAACGTCTCCCATGGCAAGGCAATTATCAGGCAGCTGAACTGCTGCCCTTATCCTACAGGGCTATTTCAAAGAATGTCTTTGTTTGTCTTCCTCTCCTACTTGTCCAAGTTTTCCTTCACATTTTGACACCTTTAGGATATAACTGTGTTAGACAGGAGTGAGGTCAAATGAGATTTCCTGCTTTGAGTGGAGGTGTGAGGTCACAAAATGTGCTGTGGCTGGCTGCTGAATGCCTGTTAAATCTGGCACAGCAGCACACACACACACACACACATACAAATCTATATACACTTATAAACACTTCAGTATGTATTTATCTTAATATCTGAGGAAAAAAGATTACCATGTTCCAAGACTGCTGGAAACTCTTAAGCACTGTTGTGCACTGAAGTGCTATTGACAGACACTAGAAAACATTCCTTCTGCAGAGAATTCATGACTGGTTGAGTTGAGATTTTTTTTTTTTCATTGGAGAATTAATGAAAAATGCCAAATCCTTTCAGTAGTTACTGATGGATCTTTGAATTTTACGCGTTTTTATATAAAAATGTTCCTGAATATTAGATCTAAGTAGAACATCTAAATTGTCATTTCAAGATCTGTTCTCCTTTAGAAGCATCAAAGGTGTTACAAAATGGTCAAAATCTTCTGTTTCAGTAGAACTCAGTCAGAATTTTTCCATCTGACAGCTTAACAAACACAAGGAGTTTCATGTTCTGCTTTAATATTAAATGTTGCTTTGTAAATCACAGTAACTGCTTCCCACCAAACCTGACTTGTGCTTTATTTCAGAGACCTGCCAAAGGAAAGCCTTGTACCTGTCAATGACTTGCGAAGAGCCATTCCTCATTTCTGAGGTCCCTGCCAGGAATGGGAGAGTTTCCAAGAGTTTCTAAGTTCCTCAGACAATCAGAAAATGCCCCAAGCCCCTTCTGCAATCGTGAGTATGGATATTTATTTCTCAGCTTGGATTTACTGACTGACTGAGACATTCTGGCTGCTGCAGTGGCACTTTGAGAAGCTGGGGTGTTTGTAGGGAACCAGTGAGCAGAACCCTGAAGTGAGCTCAGAGCCAGTGCACAGCCTGCAGGCTGTGAGCAAACCCGTGCACAGACCCAGCATTTCAGGGCTTCTCTTCACATCTGGTAGCCAAGCCAGATTTAGATTTGCCTCACCCCTTGTGGAAAAGGAAAAAAGCAGTGAAACGTGAGTTAGGTTAGTGTCTGTCTGTACAAATTCTTCCTGGGTGATAAATGATGGATTGCATTAATGGCTGTTTGCTCCCAGCACTGTTCCCCAGTGCCCTGGTCTGTAAAGCCCTCCTTTCTTTTTGCACTGGTGGAAGTACAACCCAGAGCTCTGGCAAGCCCCACCTTTGGCAGCTCCAGAAGAGCTGCCCCAGCAAATCCAGCTCCTGTGTGTCACTGGGGACGCGGGCTGGGCTCTCAGCAACAGCAAACTCAAGCTCATGTTACAGCAGCCTCATCTCACCCGAGGTGCTGCTGCACAACAGGGTAACACCTGCGCCTGCCAAGGGCTTTGCTGCTGCACAGAGGCCAGAATTCCACACTAGATCAAATCAGGTGGATTAATGTCAACAGCCATAACCTTCAAGTGGGACTTGGAAATGCAGTCACTGGATTCTGCTGGACCAATCTAATTCTTCATCAATCTCTTCTCTGTCTTTTGATATCAGTAATGAATGTGTAGGATAATAAATTATTGTGCGATAATACAAATATTTTAAAAATATCCCAAATTAATATAACCCCTATTAGGAAGCAAGTGCTTCCTTAATATGAAAATCTGCTTTCACAACCTAGAAGTGAAGAATGGATGCATTCCTGAGAGGAGGAATTAAGAAGGCAAGTCCTGACTGTTGGGTTGGGTTTGAGTTGACAGTGTGTCATGGTTTAGCCCTGGCACAATGCCAGTGCCCCCATGAGAATACTTTCTCTCTGGTGTTTGCTGTGAGATGTGACTAGGAATAAGCAAAGCAGGCTCTAGCTTAGAAATAAAGAAAACTTCATTAACTAAACTACAAGAAAAGAAGAAAAAAAACTATAAGGGAAAAAAAAGGAAAACTTTACAAAAAGCACTTTCCTCCTCCCCCCCACCAAAATTTCCCAATGCAATACATTCCCCCCAAATCACCAACTCTCAGTCTGGCACCACCCTTTAGAATACTCAATCTTCAGTTCATGAAGAGGAGAGGAGTCCTTCTTGCACTATAGGCTTCCCTGGAAACACGCTGAAACCTCGTGTGTTTCCATGTCACTCAGCAATGCCCGGAAAGTCCTTTGCCATCGTGACACCTTCCTTCCATGCCCAGTGCTCTCACCACTGTGCATGGACCAGAGCTGCTTCTAGGGTTCTCTTTCAAGGATGCCTTGTCTCACTCCAACAAAGGCACAGCCTCTGCTTTGGGACATCTGTCCCCCCCAGTTTTTCACCCTCTCGGGCGGAGGGGTACTCACACTGAACCCTCCTGGTTCTGAGGCACTACCTCCCCCTAAATGCAGTCTCTGTGTCACAGGAAAAAAACTGGTTTAGTCTATGGCCACACAAGAAAAGTCCAGCCAAAAGGCCACTCTGTCATCTCTCCCCCCACTCAGTCAGTCTTCTCTACTTCTTTCAGGCCTATCTTTTGTTATCTCATCTATTATCTCTCTTCTTATTCAGCTCCAAAAAGATCAGCATTTTTGCAAAGTCTCAATCATGCAAGAAAAGGGTTAAAAATTTCAGTCTCTGCCTGTCCCAGAGCTCCGGCACTCCCACACTGCCCCACTCCCCCCCATTCTCCTCCTGGGCCAGTGCCGCTATCGAATTGAGACGCCTATCGAATTGAGACGCCGGCTCTCTGTCTGTCTCTCTCTCTTCCCTGAAGAAGGGCTGCCTGATGTCTCTTGGTCTCTTCCACCCTTCCATCCTTGAGCTAAGCCTACCTCATGGCAGCGTGGCTTTATCCCCTCCCCCTGCCCAGCCAGCAGCTAAGACACAGAGAGAGATCCGAAGCCTTTCTGACAGAAGTCCTAAGAGAGCCTCCCAGAGCTGCAGCTCTGGTTTTTAACCCCTGTGTGTTCTCAGAAGTGTGTCCAAACTTCACTGGCCATATCAGGTGCCAATATCAAAACCTGAGCACCTATTAGTTTGACCACAGCATCCCAGAATTCCTGTTTCCTAGTTCTAGTCAAACCAGCACACAGTGACATTCAGCAGCATGGGGGCACCTGCACTGGGCCATGCCCAGGCTGTGCAGTCTCTCAGGGCAGCAGGCTGCTGTGCAAATTGCTCTCTCTTGGTGCTTCAGGTTCCAAAGCTGTTTCTCTTCTGTGTTGGTCTGAAATAGGTTTACAAAATCCGCGTATAATGTACTTGCAGGGCATATTGCACGCTCTGGGGGTTTGTCCTTAGCAAAACACAAACTCTGTCAGAAGTCTGTGGGAAGAGATTTTTCCTGCACAGTAGATTTTATCCAGCAAATTCAACTGCTGCAGTTGCAGTGGAACTTGGTGGCCAAGTCTGTTCTGACAGTGTCTGGCCTGGAATGCTCAATCTCTTCTCTTTCCCCCCCCAGAACATTCCCTACTCTCTTGGTATTTCTCCTTTTATATGATCATGCTTTTGTTAAAACTTAGAGTAGCCATTCAGAAAAATCCCTTTTCCTTTTCCCTCTCTTTGGGCAGGATGTCCTCCCAAGGATGATGGGTCACCACCTGAAGACTGATCTCAGGAAGGACAAATCAATTCTGCAGTGAGTCCTGGTGCTCCTTTTAGCAATCAGCATTCCTGGTTCCCAGGGCTTTTCCTTTTCAGTAAGGCCTAAACACCTCAAGTCGTTCCTGCATATTCCCTGGAGTATTTCACTGTCTCAAGACAGACAAAAGGATCTTCAAAACTTTCTGAATTGATTCAGCATGAGGTAACAATGCCCATTTTATCCCCAAAACACCATTCTAAAGGCAGTGTCTGATTGCCCATTTCTGAGGGACTCCAGGGCCACAGGGTGGGGTCACTGCCCATGTGTTGTACAGGGGCTGAGTCTGAACCATCTGATGATCCTGGGCCCAGAAAATCTCTTACTCTGCATAAGCCCTGTGACCTTTTCCTGTGCCACCCATCTGCTTGCACTCACAAGGGGCTGGCACCTGGCTGATTTTATGGAGGGTGTGCTGCATGTCCTGGGATCAGCCCTAACGTGCTGTGATTCCTTCTGCAGTGGTTACAGCCCTGTCAGAGAGCTCAGTGCTGGGCCTGACTCAGCCATGGCAGGGCTTTTCCAGAGGCCATTGCCCCGTTGCTCTGTCTGGAGCTGCTCAGCAAGCACGAGGCAGCAATTACAGACAGGGCTGCTGGGCACCAGCCTGGGCACAGGGAGGTGGGAGAGATCCCAGAGACACCCTTCACCATCCACAGAGCACAGTAAAACACCTTCTTTATTTCCCTTTTTATTGGCTCTGTCTGCTCTCATCTGCTGCCTGAGCATTTTATCTGTTCACGCTGCTTTTTTCTATGCAATAAAAAGAGCAGACAGGCTTTTGCCCTGTATTTAAAATATTTTGCCACATTTAGAGGTAAATCACAGCCATTTTTCTGGGCTGAATATTTCAGACTCATCGGAGATGGAAACGTTTTGATAGCAAGCGCTCTCACAGGGTCCAGCCACGGTCAGACAGGAAAAGTCTCCTCCTCCCACCTTACTTCTCTTTGCTCTGATATAAACCTGTCCCTCTGTCCCCATCTCTGGGAGTCAGCACCCACATTCCTACTTGCACAGTGAAGGAAAAAGGAGAGGAAGGTCTGGCTCCCAGTCCTTCCACAGGCAGAGTTTGAGTTCTTTACATGAGGAATTCGGGGAGCAGAGATCTTCACTTTCATCAGATCTGTCCTGTCAGGAACAAGCTGACACCCTGGGCACCAAAACAGATCACATGAGCTACAACAAAAAGCAGAGCTCTGCCAGAGCTGCAGGCAGGAGTCTGTCAGGGAGAGTGATGGAGGAGAGTGATGGAGCAGGAAGAGTGATGTTCTAGCAGACACAGGAGGAAGGAAGGAAGGAAGGAAGGAAGGAAGGAAGGAAGGAAGGAAGGAAGGAAGGAAGGAAGGAAGGAAGGAAGGAAGGAAGGAAGGAAGGAAGGAAGGAAGGAAGGAAGGAAGGAAGGAAGGAAGGAAGGAAGGAAGGAAGGAAGGAAGGAAGGAAGGAAGGAAGGAAGGAAGGAAGGAAGGAAGGAAGGAAGGAAGGAAGGAAGGAAGGAAGGAAGGAAGGAAGGAAGGAAGGAAGGAAGGAAGGAAGGAAGGAAGGAAGGAAGGAAGGAAGGAAGGAAGGAAGGAAGGAAGGAAGGAAGGAAGGAAGGAAGGAAGGAAGGAAGGAAGGAAGGAAGGAAGGAAGGAAGGAAGGAAGGAAGGAAGGAAGGAAGGAAGGAAGGAAGGAAGGAAGGAAGGAAGGAAGGAAGGAAGGAAGGAAGGAAGGAAGGAAGGAAGGAAGGAAGGAAGGAAGGAAGGAAGGAAGGAAGGAAGGAAGGGTGAAAAGTGTAAGAAACTGGAAGAGACTTCAAGGGACACAACGCTGTTTAATGGGGCAGAAGCTGAGAGACAAGTGAGCTGCAGTGCAGGGTGATTTGCATTCTTCCAAGATGATTTGTAAAGGGGGAGAGGTTGTAGATGAAATGTTTTGATTCGCCTCTATGTCACTCTGCCTGAGCACTTGTGTCATTCATTTCATGTAGTAACCTCTACTAAACTGTCAGAGGCTGCGGCATAATTTGGTTGACCCTAAATTTAGGCAAAAAGCTGCAGTTCTGGAATTTGGAGCTCATAGTACCTAATTGGCTGAAGGGCAAAATAAAGAATTAAAGACCAATGACAGCTTTTCGTGTCATGTGAAAAGTCAAGGCTCATGCATCAGGGAACTTGAAAACAACCAGATTCATGTAAGTTCAGCCTATGTCTCAGTCCTAAAATTGCATTAAAATTAAACTCCCTCTTTCTAATTCTCATTCAGTGGAGCTTAGATGAACCTCCGATTTTTAGTGTTGCCACGATGGAGTTATGGGAATTGATTTTGTTGCAACATGAAGTTCCAAAACTGGGAAATAGTGGCAGGTTTGGGGCTCTTTCTGCTTTCTTTCCTTTCTATTCCTGTCTATCTGACATGGCAAAAATGCAATCTAATTGAGTAGCAGGAAGGCAACCTCCATGAAGTTAGCAAGTGAGGGAAAACAAGTTAATCTTTCAGGCTTTGAAGCAGCTGATACCAGGAGAAAAACTGTGCCTGCAATACAAAGCCAGAAGTTATCAACTATCCCGAGAGATGTTTTCACAAATCAACAAAGAACACAAGCCAGGAAAAAGAAAAGAGCATTGTTTTGCTCTGTGTCCCTAAGATGTGAAACTGAAAAGCTGTGAGCATAGAGCAGGTAGGAGCTGGCTGTCAGAGCAATGGCAGCTTCCAGCAGAACAGGAATAACTCAGGAGTCTCGGGATGAGTCTCTGCTGCCTTGCACACTGTGCAGTGTTTCAGTCAAAGCCCAGAAGGAGCAGAGTTTCCAGGCAGCCACAGAACACCACGTCAGGCTGTGCAGAAAGAGGATTGCAGCAGAAATGGGGCTCCTCCAGATCTACCTAAGACCCAGAACTGACACTAGATGGGGCTCAGCTGGAATAATTGTCTTAGTTCCTTCTTTTGTCCTCTCACCTCAAATATGTTTATCTTGTATTTTACTTCAGCATGCTTCTATAAATCTTCAGAGGATCCATCTGGGAAGCACTTCCCTTTAGATGTTGACAGGTGAGGTGCATATTCTCGTGTTCTGTATTATTGACAGTAATGGCAGTGCTTCCTTTTTTTTCTGTGAACAGTGTAAGTTTTACGTGTTTGTATGACTTCAGTATGTAGTTACCCTCCTACAAAACAGAATTTATATGCCAATGCTGTTATTGCAGGGATGTAGATGCAGTCCCACATCTGGATAAGCACATGACTCCATTTAAGCCAGTGTCTGACCCATCCAAGTCCTCCGCAGCACGAGGCCATGGATGTGCCCACAGAGGCAGGAGCATGGCAGGACTGCTCAGGCAGCTCCTGTCTCCTGTGCTCAGGGTGATTCCTTTTCCAGACCAGCTCTGTGCCAGACCTTGCTCCTGCCGATGTGCCTGGTGCCATCTGATGTGTGTGTGGCAGCTTTTAAGGGCGAGTCTCCACTGATGATGACTGCACAGCCCTGCTACTCATCCCGCTCAGCACCTGGACAAAATGTAGGACTGAACTTCAGAGGTAGGAGCCAGTTCTTTGTTATTTCATTGTCTGAAACTTTTTCCTTGGAGCATGTTTGGGGAAGGATGGGAGATAGACTTTACCTTTCTAGTTTTGTCTCTTTCTGTGGTGCATCATACCCATCCCTTCCATAGCTGAACCGGTGGGTCTGGACTTTCTGACAGGAATTCAACAGAAATCTTTTTCAGTCTTTTGTCCCCCAGTTTTTGGGGCAATCCGTCTGAAAACATTTCTGTAAAATTTCCTTTTAGTTCTTGATGCTGCTCAGACCCATCAGACTGACACAAAACCCTCTCAGTAATGTCCCCAGCCCCGGTGGAATGGCTGAGCTCTCTGAACTCCAGCCTTGCACTGTCACACCATAATTGCATTGCAATTGTAGATGTAATTGTGGCAGGTTCTAGGCCACTGGCTCTGAATCCTCCTGAATCCTCAGGGCTGACCATGGCATTTGTCTGTACTTTCCTGTCACTGGGGCTGATCACTCCGTGCTTCCCAAGGGACCAAGCGCTCGCTCTGCGCAGCTCCTTGGAGCTGAGGGTGCCTGCCCACACTGAGAGATGGCTGAGTGAACGACCCCGTAATGTTCAGGTTGGTTCGGCTTATCTAGTTCGGTTCGGTTTATCTAGTTCGGTTCGGCTTATCTAGTTAGGTTCGGCTGAACGCGGTTCCGTCCCGTTCCGTTCAGTTCGCCTCAGCTAAACTCGGATCGATTCGGCAAATCCCGGCCAGAGTCGGCCCTTCGGGTACGCTCGGCGTTCTCGGCCACACTCGGCTGTTCTCGGCTCCACTCGGCTCCACTCGGCTCCACTCGGCTCTTCGGCCGTCCCTGACTCTGCTCCGCGGTGCAATGGCGGCCGGTGGCGGGGCCCCGCTGCCCGGCCTGAGCCCCGTGAAGGGACAGAGCGCTGGCACAGCCGCCTCAGCCCGGGTCACCCTGGCCCTGCCCGGGCCCGCGTCCCCCGGAGCGCGCCCTGCAGCGCAGAACGCGGCCTCGGAGCCAGGAGCGGCGCCGGGAGGCGGCGGGCGGTGCCCTCAGGTGAGCGGCCGGAGCGGAGGGAGCGGGGCCGGGGGCACCCACAGCGGGCCGGGGGCACCCACAGCGGGCCGGGGGCACCCACAGCGGGCCGGGGCACCCACAGCGGGCCGGGGCACCCACAGCGGGCCGGGGCACCCACAGCGGGCCGGGGCTGCTTCGGGCGCTGCTGCTGCGGGGCACCCGCTGTGGGTGGGACGGGGCTGTCCCGGGCCTTGCGGCTCTCTGGGATCGCGTTCCGTGGAATAAAGCTGGGGCTCGTCCCGGCTGCGGGGGCAGCACTTTGTTGTGTGAGAAACAAAGTTCACTCCTTAGAATTTTTACACGTTTGTTAAGGGATAAAAGCCAGCGCTGGGGTGCTGGGCTGTTTGCCAGGAGCAGCCGGTTACCTTAAACCGTGTTCTCTAGATTCTGTTCCATTGCAGTGGTGTATGCATATTCATTCGAGTTTGTACGTATTCAAATAGTCCTTGGAGTTTAGATGTTCTTTTGCTTGGTTTTAACCTTCGTGCCATCTTGTAGATTAAACCAATATACTTTATTTCTTCCTGTGGTGCCATCCTGTTTTATTTTCACTCCCTCGGTATTTGACAACGAGGATCAATAATTTTTTCCTTTTTTCTCGGTGCTCTGGTTTCTGTTTCTGTTATCTTGTGTTTCAGATAAGATTGTCCCCAAATGTGGGAAATCTCCTAATTATCTTGCACCATGTTCTGAGTTCCTTACATGTAAAAGCATTTTACCATTTCACAGTCTCTATTATGCTACAGTCTAAAATAGTATCCCTTGCACTGCTATTTATTAAAGCTCTGCAGTGCATACATGAACTGACAGATGATGCTTTTATCAAGAGCAGTAGTTACAGGTTGTACTGTCTCAGGAGTTTTGTGGTCAATAACACTGTGCCAGAGCTAATACACGAATGGCAAAGGCAATAACTGCATTTGTTATGTTTCATACTGTGCCAGAGCTAATACACGAATGGCAGAGGCAATAACTGCATTTGTTATGTTTCATTCTGGGCTGGGCTGGGCTCTGTGTCCCGGGAAGCAGCGTGATGGGGGTCCCTGTGCCCACCCCGGGGTCCCAGAGAGAAGCTGCTCCTGTGGCTGCAGCTGGGGGGCGCTGGGAAACCTGAGCGGTCCTGATGGAAACCCAGAGAAAACAAGGTTTTGTTGGGTTTGGGACTTGGCATTTCCCCTGCTCCGTGTGTTCTGCCTTAGGAAACGGGAGCTGGGCCCCGAGACACTTTGTTACCCTAGAAGGGACGAGTTTCTTTGTATTTATTTCCTGAGGCACTGGAACGATTTGGGTCTCAGCTGGCGTAGGTGAGTCTGTTGCAAGGATAGGTACAAGCTGTCCTTATTAAAGATGCACACTGCTGGGTGTTTTGTCAAACCCCTCTGGGGACAGGACGTGTCCCCAAAGCTTCATTAACCCCTTGTTTCCTGCTGCAGGGCAGGGTGTGCCCCAGCCTCGGGGCTGTGTGGCTCCTCCTGCCTGGAGCAGGGACAGCCCTGAGGCTGAGCCACAGAGGTTCAGTTGTTGGAGCAGCTGGGGAGGGATCTCTCTGTGCCTGGGAATTGTTGTTGCTGCCTGCCTGTCACAGCTGCAGAGCTCCCCCAGAGCCTGTGCCTGCAGCAGCACTTGGGGCTCCTGTGCTGGGCAGGAGCAGCTCTGGGCTGGGCTCTCAGTGCCATCAGTGTCCATGGAAATGCAGCGCTGGTTTCACTTCCAGCAGCCTCTGCTGTGCCACCCTCGGTGCCAGGGCACAGAGCTGTGGGGAGGCCCCATCCCGTCTGTGCCAGGGCTGCCAGCAGCAGTGCTGGGCACCAAGGGCTGCCTTTGGAGCCTGGCTTTCACACAGGGTCACACACTCTGCCCCTCAGCATCCAGCTGGATCCTACAGCTGGACAGTTCAGCCAGCAGGGATTGGAGTCAGCTCTGGGGCCCAGAGCAGGTTCTGTCCCACAGAGAGGGACTGAGCTCCCTGGACAGCACAGAGATGTGCTCTGCCCTTTGGGGCTGGCACTGAGTGCTGCAGGTGATTGTGGTGAGGGGAACTGAAGCTTTCCTAGAAAAGCCATCAGCTGTAAGGAGAATCTGTGGGAAACAGGTGCTTGGTGCCCTGGCTGGTAGCAGGTCCTGGGCTTTTCTCTTCTTTCCTTTAACCTGTTCTTAAGAGGAGTCCAAAACTGCAAAATCGAAAGGAAGGGGGATGTGGGGTGAAAGTTACTTTTCATTTTTTGAAGTGTTGCTGTGGATTTTGGTGTGTCAAGTGGCACTACCAAAGCAGCATTGGAATAACCAAACTTTGGGACTCTGCACTTCATTCCCTTAATGTGTTTGTGTGGGTGCAGGAAATGCCAAATCCCAGAGCAATTCCATATCTGTAACTTCAAGTGCAACATCTTTAAAGCCAAGTGCTCAGTGTGGGCTTTCCACGTGGATGCAAATGGTCAAAGGCCTTTCTTGTGTCCCAAAAGCAAAAATCCTTTCTCTGTGAGGTTTTGGAGGGGATTCTCTTTGGGATTTCTTGTGATGCAGCACCCTGAGTGTCCCTGCCTTTGTGCAAAGTCCAGTGGTGAAGGATTGAATGACTGACATGTGGGGTCTGGGATAAAAATGGTTCTGTTCAAATTGGGCAGAGAATGCAATATGAAAAATGAGCTTCCTGTTATTGTCTGAAATAGTCAGGAATAAAAATGCTGGCAAAGGACACGTTTGTGTTTGAATTGGTGCCACCTGTCATGGATAAACCCCATAGGGAGCAATCAGAGCAGAAGTATGAGAGCTGGGATCCTTTGACTTCCACAGTGGACTTAATTTTCTTTTCTCCTTTCTTTCAGGGCAGGAAAAATCATCCAGCTCCTCCCATCTTTGCCAGAAGCTTTGGTGTTTGGGCAGCCAAAGGCAAGAGGCTTCAGCACCAGGCTCTGCCCTGGAGGGCTCTGGTCCTGCCCACGCTGTGGGGTAAGTCACAGGGACACAGGGCTCCTCTTTTCCTCTCTGCTGGCATTGCCTGCCATGGCAATGCCATTTGTGCCAGCCCAGCCCCAGCTGTGCCTGCTGGACAAGGGCAGAGGTGAAGGGACAAATGCCAGAGTTCCCTGGGGATGATGGAGCTGTGGTGTTGGCTGTGCCCTGAGGGGCAGCTTGGGCATTGTCTGTGCCCCCAGGACTGCTCTGGGCTTCAGGAGCTCTCAGTGCATTCCCAGCTCTGCCAGGGGGGGCAGCTGGGGCTGGGCTGGGTGACAGCTCCTGCTGGGGCAGGCCCTGGCCCTGGCACAGATGCAGGGGCAGGGCTGGGAGAGTTTGGCAGCAATGGGAGGAGAATGAGGGATGGTGTGGGCACAGAGCTCAGCCTGTGCTCTGTCAGCACAGCCCTGCAGGGCACTGGGATCTGGGAACAGCTCCAGCTCTCCTGGTGCCCAAGGATGGGCTCTGAGGGACCGGGCTCACCTGTGGCCTCCCAGGTCAGCAGGAACAAGGGCAGTGTGGCCAGAGCTGTGGCCCATCAGGCTCTGTTTCCCTCTGGGAAAGCACAACAGGCTCTGGGCTCAGGTGAGTTTCCTGCAAGTGCTTAAAAGAGCAATCCAGGGAGAAGGGAGTTCAGCAATTGCACCTGCTGCTGGGAGCAATGCCTCAGGCTTGCTCAGCTTGTGTCTGTGAGAAATGGGCTTTGGGCTGGAGAGGGGCTCTTGGGAACAAAAGATGGAGTCAGTCCTCTCCAGGGATGTGCAGGGAAGGACTGAGTGGGAGGGAAGGGGAGTATTTGAAATGATATCAGTATTTCTCCCAAAACTGGGGTGGAGCAGTGATGGGGGTGGTTTGGGTTTGCTCTGGGCCTTGTTATTCCTTGTGCAACTTTTAAATTCTGTTGCATGATTTACTGTCCAGTATCTTTCTAACAAAAACTGACAGAAATTTAGGTTCAGGATTAGAACTTAGGTCCATTCACTGCAGATCTTGCCAAGGCTGAGGTGGTGGCTGCTCTCAGCAAAGGTTACTTATTAGTGCTGTGTCAGATTCCCCTCAGTGCTGGGCAGGAAAGGTGAGGCTTTGGATCAGGAATTCTGCAAACAGGGCCTGTGTGATGGTTGATCTCTTTTGTTTTTCAGTGAGCCAGGGCTGGCACAGGGAATCGTGCAGGTACTGGCCAGAGCTGCTGCCCTTTGGAGCCATTTTAAAGGTGTGATCATGGAACATTTTGGGGGCTGTTTTCAGCAATCTGGGTTTAGAACTCCTGTCCCCAGCCCGTTGCTGACCCTGAGACATCTGCTCTGGTTTCAGGCTGTCCTTGCTGGAGCACCCTGGTCCCTGCCATCCCCAAGCCCTGGGACACGGAGGGAGCCCTGTCCCAAGTGGCTTTGGCACCTTGGCAGGGATGTGGCAGCAGCCCCAGAGCAGCTGGAGGTGAGAGCTGGGTGTGTGAAACTGAGCAGTGCTTACCTGGGGCTGGGGGAAGGGGAGGAGTGTCCATCCCCCTGGAGCTTTCTGCTGGGATGGGGCAGCACAGGGAGCAGCATTAACTGTGCCCCTCCCGTGGGCACTGCTGCCCTTGGTGTCTCTGCTGTGCCACCAGACCGTGGCAGTTTGCTGCTGTCACTGCCACTGCCACCCCACGGGGGCTGTGCCCTCCTGCCAGCCCCCACAGGAGCTCCAGGGGTGCCTGTGTGCTCTGCTGGGAGCGTTTGCTGGGAATGTGCCTCATCCCTGGCAGTGTCCCTTTGTCCCTGGGCTGCCAGCCAGAGCTTGGGGCTGCCCAGGCTCAGGGCTGGATTGCCCAGGGCACTGAGAGGGAGCAGCACCGGGAGGGTGACGGAGAGGGGCTGGCAGAGCCCAGCTGGCAGCCTGTGCTGGTGCTGCAGGTGGGGCTGGGGGCACTGCAGGGAGTGACTGTCCCCTTCCCTAAGCAGCCCTGCAGATCCCAAGGGCTCCTGGAGCAGGATTTTATTCCTTACTTCCCTTTGTGCAAATTCATTCTCCCAATTGCCATGAGCAATCCTTTGATTTCTCTAGGAGAAAACCTCCCAGCAGAGACAGATTGCAGTGGAGGCCAGAGTTGTGTTTGGAGCAGGGAGTGCTGAGAGCTGCATCTGCCTGTGCTGCCACAGCCTGGGAACAGCCTGGGAAAAGGGACTGGGGGATTTCTGGTGCCCCAGTGAGAAGAACACAAACTCAGCCCTTCAGCCTGACAGGCCCCTCCACCCAGAGCTCAGCACACATCCTCAGAGGTAAGTCCAGAAACACAGAAGAAAAAGGTGACTTGTTTTGCTTTAAAGTTATTTCAAGTTGTTATTAAAGCCCAACCAACATTTGCTCTTGAGTTTGGTTGGGTGAGTAACGAGCAGTGGGCACAGATGATGCCATTCATGTAGCTGCAAACCTGGGGCAATCTAGAGGGGATACAAGAACTGTTTGTGTGGGGAAATGCAATGTGAGGGGATGTCAGGGGCAGTGAGGTGGCATTTGTGAGGGAATTGCCGAGGTCATTGAAGGGAGAGCAGCAGACAATTCCCCTGGGAAATCCAAGGGCCCACAGCCAGGGCTCTCCAGGGCTGAGGGGGCAGCCCTGAGACTCACTGTGTGCTCCTTCCTTGGCAGCAGCCAGCAGGGAAGGGACAAGAGGATCCCTGTGGGATGAGACTGGAGAGAGCGAGCAGAGGAGCGGCCTCGGGCTGGAGAAAGGCAAAGGGACCAATGTGGTGTCACCAGGGCACCTGTGAGGAACAGAATGGACACTTGGAGGCCACATGGAGGTGAGGAGTGGATGGTTTGGGGCAAAGTGTGAGTTAATCTGCAGGGAAATAAGCAGGGGATATTTAGGAGGGAAAAGCTGAGGTGATGAGCTCACCCACCCTGGCACAAGGTGTGTTTGCACAGGCTGGGGCCAGAGGTGAAGGTCAATCCAAAGCCAGCCGTGCTCAGCCTCTAAATCCCAGGGTAAGTTGTACAGGCTGCCCACTGAGGGATTAAAAATACATAAAAATGAAACCAAGAGCATTAATGAGATTCCTGGGAATCCCATTAACTTGTTGTCAGAACTCCCAACACAGTTTTGAGCTTTGGTGACAAGAATGCATTTCTTTATTTGGATTATTCACTGTGTGGGATTTGGGGTTTATTTGGATTTTAAAGCTCTCATGGTGGCCCTGACACTGCTCAGGAGCTGGTAGGAAAAGCAGACTCAGAGCTCCTGGCAGGCACAGGGTGTTTCCCCCCATAGTGGATTGTGGAGGAATTGTCTGGGACCTGGATTGTCCCTCTGGGTGATTCCACTTGCTGTGATTTGTGTAATTCCATTTATTCTATTCCCAAAACTTCCCAGCCCAGGGGTTTGAGCTGACGGGGCAGGACAAAGATTGTTCTCTGTGTGGGGCCCAGATTTGGGGTTCAATGTCAGCTGTGCTAATTCTGATGAATTATTCCCAGAGCCCCTGGGAAATTCCCTGCTCCATTCCTGCTGCAGTAACCTCCCAGTGCCCCATGGAGTGTGGGCATTGCCATGCAGAGCTGCTGCCTTGGACAGCAGCTGTGCCAGGAGCCAGCAGAGCTTCCAAGGAAGCTCAGCAGCACAGGGACAAGGACAAGGTTATATTCCATAGAACTGGCTGTTTATAACCCTCACCCCAGTGGTGTCCCTGGGGTCACTGGACAGAGCTGCCTGGAATTGAGCTGATTTCACCCCCCTGAGTGAAATCACCACTCCAGAGTGGAGAACATCCAGTTGGTGTTCAAAGCAGGAGAAGGCAGTGGCCAAATGTGCCCCCAGCCTGTGCTGGGGCAGCCCCTGTACCCAGGGGGAGACATCTCTCCCTGCAGAAGCTCAGCTCCTTTCAGAGCCTCAGCAGTGGCCTCTCCAAATTCTTTTCTCTCAGGAAGGGGATGCACAGCTCTGTCTGCAGCACACCTCCAGTGGGGCCTACCTGTGAAAGCTTTCCTTCACTTGTGCACTTGCTGCTGGATCCCTGAAAAACTCCAAACTCCATCCCACTGATTTTCAGGTATCTCTGAGGGCTACTGCCTGGGATTCAGTATCTGTGGGGGAAGATTGCCTGGGCTTCAATGCTGCTGATGGATGATGGCCTCAGGCTGGGGAGGAGGGAAGGGATTTGGGGTGGCTGGGACATACCTGCAGCTGTGTGGGAGCTCTGAACTGGGAATTGCTGTGTGAGCCCCTCTGCAAACAGCCTGGGCCTCCATTCCCTGGTAATGCCAGCTGCTCCTTGGGGTCCTTCTGGGCTCTTGGTGCTCTCTGTGTGGGCTGGAGCATTTCCACATGCCTGCTCAGAGCGGGCCCAGGAGCCACGGTGCAGGCACAGCTCCTCCTGCAGATCCCACAGACACGAGGGGCTGCTGCCTTCAGGAGCTTTGGCTCCTCCTGCCCTGCGCTCCCAGCCAGCTGGGACACGCTGGGGGAACACCAGGGAGCACGGCTGGCAGCGAGCAGGAGACACCGAGGCCTCTGGGCCAGAAACAGCCCCGGCCTCAGCAGCCGCCATCGCTTTGGCCTGGCGGCGCTCACCTGCAGGAAAGGCCGCCTGCCACTCTCCAGAGGAACTTTGGCCACGGAGCAAGGTCACCCTCAGGACTTGTCTTGTTCACTTCTTCTGGGGAAGCAGAGGGACATTGTGTGAGCACGTTTCCAGCTGCTGGGTAAATCCTGGAAAGGGCAGAAAAATCAGGGTCATGGGGAAGGGTTTGGTGCTGACATGTTGAGTGCCAGCCAGTTGTGCCCTACGGCCATTGCAGGGGCTGGTGTGTAAAGCAGCATTAGCAGAAGGGAAGGAGCTGCATTTGCAGAGGAGTTCTCTTACTGGCAGCAGTCATTCCCATCCCACACAGGGCCTTTGGAACAGCCCTGGGATTGGCCCAGGTGTTTGGAGCAGGGTGCTGAGATGACTGAAATTCTGTGTTCAATGTGCAGCTGGGCCAGTCAGTTCTCAGCGTTTGACTGCTCTGGAAATAAAGAACAAACAGTTTTCACTGGTTTTTTAACACTGGGGGTTTTTCCCTTGTGTTTCCCTGGGGCTCCAGTCCCACGCAGGCACAACTGGAGCAGGAGCAGCAACGCCTCGGCCCCAGCGGCCGTCCTAGGCACGGGGCTCGTAGGGGAGCACGGGGCTCGTGGGGTTACCGGGCCGGGGAGGGCGTCTGTGTCCCCCCGGGGTTACCGGGCCGGGGGGGCGTCTGTGTCCCCCCGGGGTTACCGGGCCGGGGGGGCGTCTGTGTCCCCTCGGGGCTACCAGGCCAGGGGCAGCGGTGGCGCTGAGCAAGCGGCTATACCGATGGGGTCCCAGGGCCGGTACGGGCGGTCTCCGTGTCCTTCCCGCTTCCAGCCGTGATCCCGAGGCTGCTCCCGGCAAGCAGCATCGTCCCGGCAGTGGCACAGCACCGGCTCCCTGCCGCCGCAGCTGGAGCAGGCCTGGAGCCCCGGCGGGACCCAGCCCTGCGCCGGCCGCAGCTGGAGCAACAGCGCCTGTCCCGGAGCGGGTCTTCCCGCCTGCGGTGATGCCGGTCCCGATCCAGCCCCGATCCCACCTCGATCCTCCAGCCCCAGCACCCACACCCTGACCACCGAGGAAGAAGCGGCTCGGCCCGGCTCCCACAGGAAACACCGGCAGGGTCCGGACCCGGATTCCTGGGCCCAGATCCCGACTCCTGAGCGTCTTGAACTCTGCGCAGCACCAGCACCAACAACACCCGATCCGGATCGCCGCACAGCGCTCCGACCGACGCTCCCACCCATCCCGAGCTGAGCATCCCCCGCCGAAAGCGGGACAGGCGCGGATGCGCCGGGATTTATGGGCGGGGGGGAGGCGGGGCCCCGAGGGCGGGGCCGGTACAGGTGTGAGGGACCCCAGTGCGGCTGCGCGGAGCGGGGCCTTAAGGCGCGGGGAGGCCCCAGCGAAACCATCTGCACCTCGGTGTTCGGTGGGGGGGAGGGGGGGTTGCTGCTGCCAGGGGCTCTGTATCTCTTTTCTCTCCTCCTACGTTTCTTTTCTGTTGTGTTTCTTTATCTCTCTACCTCTCCCTTCCGCCCTCCCCTACACCCTCGCCCCCCTAAATCCTCGCCCCCCTAAATCCCCACCCTCCCTCTCCCTCCCTCCCCCGCTACGGCTGCCCCCCGCCCCCTCTCCCTATTCCCCTACCCTGTCCTACCCCTCTATCCTCTTCCTTCCCTCCCCAACCGGGTTCCCCCCGCCCCCTCTCCCTGCTCCACTTCCCCCACCCCTAGTCGCTCCCCATCTGCCCTCAGTCCTGCTCCTTCCTCCACCCTGCCTTCCCCCCAGCCCTCTCCCCTGCTGCCCTGCACACCTCGACCTCTCCCCATCTTTCCACGCCTCCTCCTCCGCTCCTCTATTGTCGTTCTCCATTCCCCGCTCTCCTCCTTCCCTCGCAGCCGCGGGGCTCGGGGTGCCGGGCATTAATAAAGCCCTGAGGGCCGGAGGCCGGCGCCCCCGCCCTCGCTGGGGTCCCCACACGGGGCCGGAGCCGCTCTGCGGGTCCCCCCATTGCAGTGCAACACAGCGCCCCGCACCGCCGGGGCTCCGGCTGTCCCAGCATCACACTGGGGGGGTCCGAGTTACAGGGGCCCCCTCGCTAGGGGGGAGGATGGGGTTAGGAGGGGCCCCCTCCGCAGGAGGGTGTCCCTGGTGGGGGGGTAACTCCTCCTCCAGGCCCCGCCCCTCTCCGGGATCCTCTCCGCCGGACGGGGTCCTGGCCCTGCCCCCTCCCGGGGACCCCTCCTCCGGACCGGGGCCCGGGGGGGAGGGAGGAGAGGGCGGGGGCTGGACTATGAGGGACGGTCGTGTGTCTGACAATTCTTTTTTTTTTTATTATGTCTGTCTGTTTGCGCTGCAGAGTGACGCGCGCCCCCCTCTGCTCCTCCGTCCGGAGGATCCGGGGAGAAGGGCGGGGCCTGGGGAAGGAGTTACCCCCCCAGGCCCCACCCCCCCACCCGGACCCCACCCCCAAGGATCCCCCTCCCACCCTCCCCAACCCCCGGGCCGCCTCTGGAGGAAGGGGACCCCCACCCCAGAATCCCCCAGTGTGATGTTGGGACAGCCGGAGCCCCGGCGGTGCGGGGCGCTGTGTTGCACTGCAATGGGGGGACCCGCACAGCGGCTCCGGCCCCGTGTGGGGACCCCAGCGAGGGCGGGGGCGCCGGCCTCCGGCCCTCAGGGCTTTATTAATGCCCGGCACCCCGAGCCCCGCGGCTGCGAGGGAAGGAGGAGAGGGGAGACAGGAGAGATGGGGGTGGTGAGGACGGGGAGGGAGAGGGGTCGGAGTGAGGAGGGAAGCGGGAGAGGAAGGGAAAGGCCGAGGGGAAGAAGAGGGACGGTGGAGAGAGGAGGAATAGAAGGGAGAAGCGAAGGGACAGGACGGGAAGGAGTGAGGGGGATCAGGTTTGAGAGGAAAGGAGCGTTTCAGGGCGAGGAAGAAAGGGAATACGCAGAGAAGGAAGGACGAGTAGAAGGAGGGGCAGAAGGGGAGGCCAAAACCTACGCGCCTCACCTGTGGAGCCCGCACAGTGGGCTCCTGTGCGCACCGTGCTCTGAATGAGCAAATGGCGATCGAGGCGATTTCCGAGGTCTAAATCAACTCGACCCTGCCCCGCGCAGCATACCTGGGGCCCCGCACACCTGAGCTCTGCCCGCCCTGCACACCTGAGCTCTGGCCCCGCCCCTGGCTCCGCCCTCTGTTCTTTCAGGCCCCGCCCCCCTCACCACGCGGGCGTGCCGCGCTCGCACCGCGCTCCGTGTCCGCCAGAGGGCGCCCTGCGACGTCCCGGCCCCACACGGCGGCTCCGCGCCCGCACCGGGGAACGGCCGCGATCCCGCACCCGGCAGCGACCCGTGCCCGCGGCCGTCCCGGGCCCGAAACCGATCCCGGGCCCGGTGCCACCTCCATCCTCCCGACGGGGGAGAGGCGGCACCGCCCGGGACCCCCGGCACACCCCAGCGGCGCTCTGCCCCCCACCCCGGCCACGGTGGCCGTGGCCCCGCCGCAGCGCCCCCTGTCCGCGCTCCGTGGCCCCGCCCCCCTGCCCCCGCCGGTCCCGGGGCCTTCGCTCGGGAGCCTCGCTCGGTGCCGTGCGAGCCCCGCCCGACGGCTGCTCCCGCCGAGGACCGCTCGGAGCCCGGGGCGCTGCGGCGGGGCCGTGACCGTGGCCCGGGGTGCGGGGGCCGAGCGCTGCCTGGGTCTGCCGGGGGTCCCGGGCGGTGCCGCCTCTCCCCCGTCGGCATCGGGACCGGGATCGGTATGGGACGGGAGGAGCCTGGCTCTCCTGAGCCCGCAGAGCCCCGTCCCGGTGTCACCCTCCGTGTCCCCGTGTCACCCTCCGTGTCCCGGCGCCGCGGGCGAGAGAGGCGGGCAGGGAGCGGGAACCGCCGGCCCCGCGTTCCCGGCCCGCTCCGTCGGGCCCAGGGTCGCCGTGCCCGCACCAGGGTCCCCGAGCACCGGCCGGGACCCGCCCAGGCCCGGGGACACCGCGGCTCCCGTCCCGCCTCCTGCCCCCGGCACCTGCCCGCCCGCCCGGGAACGGCCCCGGGGCCTCCGGCACGCGAGAGCTCGGCGGGGGCTGGGCCCGAGCCCCGAACGCCGGCCCCACGGGCCCCGCAACGCCGCGCTCCCGGCTCGTCACCCGCCGCCCATCGGCACCGGGGAGAGGCCCCGAGAGTGTCCCGGCTCCGGGAACAGCCTGGGCCGGAGCTCGGGCTCCGCTGCGGAGCCCCACGAGGAAGCGCCTGAGCGCTCCTCTCAGCCCCGAAGCCGCTCCCGTGAGGCCGGGCCCGGGCCCGGACAGCGCCGGGCCGGGGCTCCGCGTTCCGAGCACTCACAGGATTTGGGCTCTGTCCCCGGGGCCCAAAATGCAGCACTTGGCCTCTGTGCTCAGGCCTGAGCGAGCCTCGTTCTGCACTCCCCAAACACAGGGCTCGAGTTGTTTTGCGGAGAAAATTAGAAACCTCACAACTTTTTAAAAGTTGTAGAGCCCGGTATGTTTATTTACGACGCGCGCTGGACGCAAGTCCCCCAACAAGGCATGCGTACTTCTGAAGACCTCGGGTCTTCTTTTATCCCCCTTCCAAATGCATATGCATACAGTTTCACAATAAGTTCATACATATTCATTCCGTGTGACATTTAGCACCAGTTCTTCTTTATCAAAGGAATTTCTAAGTCGGGGGCAAATCGACCTTGTGGTCTTTTCTGTTTTTCTTTCTCTGTCTCCTTGCTGTCTCGGCATGCGAGTTCTTCCTTCAGCTTTGGCCTCACAGACTTTTCACCTCTCTTAGACACTTCACCTAATTCAGAATGGATCTTTACTCTGTCTCATTCCCCCCTTTCCTAGGAAATAAGTAAATTCTTTTACTTAATGAAAACCTTCACAACAGTAAGTGTCTTTTAGTGCTTCACCATGTGCTTTTGACAAAGATGTTAGTACAGCTATTCATTGTAGCATTCTCCAGTTCCAAATTAACAATATAATAGATAATCCTAAGTTTACCCCAACTAATAGTAGTAAAACTACAATGGGGTGGCACAACTTATTAAAGATTCCATTCGCAGTTGGTGACCACCCAAAGATCACATCCAATAATCTTAACAAAATTACATATACAGAGATTAGAATGGTTTCTACTAGACAGAATAACATCATTGCTATCAATTTGTACAGCAGCACAAGCAGTTCTCAAGCATACACCCTTTTCCAGTATATACAAGCACAGTTTTCTGGTCAGTGACTGGATGAATTTCGAAGTGACAAATACTCTGCTCAGTGTCCAAACACACATCCTGAGCATTAATAGTATTGCTTTCACAAATGAATCCCATCTGTTCTCTAGCAGTGCAGGATTCTAAGTTTGCTGTCTGCCACTTCCCATTCATCTTTCGTGCCCACACTCCATGTTCTGAAGGATAGAGTATTGTTTTTTCATGGTTTGATCCTAGAGCAACGATGGGATGGATAACATAAACAGTGGCATTATGTATGGTAAGCACAAAGGCAGTTGCCACATTAGAAACAGGATCACAGGTTCACCATAGTCTGCCAGGATTGAAAGTTCCTTTCAAAATCAATTGCCTTATCCCACACAATTTCTTGAATTTCAGCTGGAAAATTACCTTCACCCCTTTCCCATATGATCAGAGCTGCTGTTGCTTGTATCCATAACTGTGCTTGTATACAACTGAAAGGTAAAGACACATTATCTTGTACTATACTTAGTGCTTCTACTATCAGCTTGTGGTCTTGGTCCCCGGCCTTTTCATACTTCCTTACTTTGGCAGTACTTTTGAAATCTGTCACTGGCTAGTTCCTAATGCCAATAGAGATTACTATAAAGGCTGCTTCAATTTTGTTAGGCTACCTGCTGCAGTGGCCAGTTTATTCACCAGTATTTCTGAATCAATTCCATTTAAAACTCCTAATCCTGTCCCTAATATGCCAGTTAGATGTTTGTTATGGGGAACAGGAATTGCTTTCTGTCCATGACCATCCCTCCCTGCCAGAGGGATGTGCTGGGCTCACACTGCAAATTCAGACACACTTCACAAGTGTATCTGACAGAGGTTTAGGTCATATTTGAGGCAGATGTTTGTTCTGAAATGTAGAGACCTCAGGAATCTCCTTCCCCCTCCAGAGCACCTGATTTCCCAGATGTGAGGCAAGCAGGAATGTCTCTCCTGGTCTACGAAACCTCACCCACCTTGCCCTTAGCTTCAGGTCCAAGCCTCAAGTAAATAATGAAGGGGAAGTCTGAGAGAAGAGCCTAAATTCATTGCAGTGCCTCAGAAGAAACTGGGATCAGGTTTCTGCTACTTGAAACACTCAGCACAAAAGTGATGCTCAAAATCCTACAGCCTGCTGCTGAGCTCTGAGGGGGGTCTCTCTCTACCTCTTTTAAGCAGAATCTAACTGCCTCAGACTGGGACAATCACTGATCCAAATCTCAGTAGGAAAAGGGATAGCTTTAAATAAAGAAAATCACCTTTCTTGCTTGGGTTAATTTACCACCTGCAGTTCAGCACCCTTTACCAGCCATTGCCTGAGTGTTCAGCCCACCAGCTTGGAAAATGACCTAAGGAGCTGTTGTTCACATTCTTTACTATGTTAGGTTCAAGTTTGGAGTTTGGGTAGAGTCTGAACTAGTATGGGGTGTATAAGGCCCTACTGTGGTAAAAAGTGCAGTGTCCACTTTGAATTCAAATGAAAGTCTGATAGTAATTCGAGCTCAAAGGCAGGTCACTTCTACAGGCTGTATCAAGGTGAAATTACACCAACAGTCTGATTCACTTAGGTTATCACAGACTTCCTGGTGTTCATATACACCGGGGGAGGTTCAGACACTGGTTTCTCATAAGCTACCCTATTGATGACCTGGCACCCTACTTTGATTTCTTCTCCTCTGATTCCTTGAAGTGTCCACAGTTCCTGTTCTTGCCATTCTTGCTCCTCACATACCTGATTCTCGTGGATTACTACAGTAGATATGTTTAAATCTTTTATCTCAGAAGGTTTTCCTATGGATCCAGTATACTGATTAAATGCCAGGGACCAAGGCCATTTAGCATTACTTTGAACAGAGGTACTCTCAAGTTCTGAAACTTCAGTTATGATTACACACAATACAATTCTACAAACTAAAATATGAGCTACTCCCGACCGCAATATACTCATTTTGCCCGAGTAAGTTTTAATCTCAGTTCATTGTCTCCTGGTGTCACTCCTTAAGGGGTTTCTGGGCCTTCTTCACCCGAGAGTGATGAATCCAGGCGTCCTGCTCCTTGATTTTGATTGCAGTGAAGGTGGTGAGAAGTACTCGCAGTGGTCTGTCCCACTGTGGTTCCGAAGTCTTCTCTGTAAGAGACTTAACATATACATCATCCCCAGGCTATCTAACTCCCTGCTCCGAGTTCCAGCCACATGTTTCTCAATTACTCTGAGCTGTTTGCTTAATGCCACCATGTAGGTGGACATTCTGGACATTCCCTTTGCATTCTATATGGTCTTCTATAAGGCATTCCAAAAGGACTCAGCATTCCTTTAGCTCAAGGTTTAGTTTGAATTTGCAATATTGCTAGTGGAAGAGCTTGGGCTAGGGTAGATTAACTTCTTGCCCCAGTCTTATTCATTCTCTCCACCTGGCCACTTGATTGGGGGTGATATGGGGTGTGAAGTTCCTAATCTGTGCCCAGATGGCTACTAATCTGTTGCACTATTTTGGAAATGAAATGTGATTCTTTATCTGAGGATATTGTGGCTGGAACTCTGAAGCGTGGTATTATTTCTTGTAAAAATAATCTGGTCACCTCTTGAGCTTTGACAGTTCTGGTGGGGAATGTTTCTGGCCACTCTGAAAATGTATCTATCAATACCAGTAAATACTGATACCCCCCTTTCGTTGGGAGTTCTGAAAAGTTAATTTGCCACTGCTGTACAGGCCCATGGCCTCTCCCAGTCTGACCGAGTTTTGGCTGGGGCATATTTTGGGGTTAGTCTGGAGGCAAGGATCACATTGTCGGCTTACCTGAGTGATAGTGGCATATAAATTCCTGACAATGATACAACGATTGTTTCAATCAGATGTGTGTTCTAGAAAGCCTGTGGAAATTACTGCTTCAAAGTCAACACTTCATTTCAATGTACTCTGTATCACTCGCAGCCTTGGTCATTTTGAGAAAGGAGCCACACTCTATAAAAGGCTTTTAAGTAGTTAGGCCCTAGTGTGTTTTCTAGTGCCCTTCCTTCACTAGTAACCACGAAAATGGGAGCTAGCTCTCTTTCAATGGTAGCCCACCCCTTGCAGTTGTACGTCTCTTTTGGTTAGTATTATTGTATTATGGCTTACCTTCGAGAAAAATCTGTACCTCACCCTTTGCTGCTTTCTTTGCCTCTCCATCCGCCAGCTCATTTCTTTCCTCCAATTTTAAGCTCACTCTCTAGTGTGCCTTAATATGCCTTTTCAGGTAGCTGAACCGCTTCCAGCAGCTGGATTGTCTCTTCTTTCCCTGTGAGGTCAGCAGTCCCCTCTCTTTCCAGATGGCTCCATGTGCATGTATGACTCCAAATGCATTCCTTGGGTCTGTGTAGATGGTTATTCTCCTCCCTTTTGCCCTTTCCAGGGCATGGGCAGGGCAATTATCTCAGCTTTCTGCGCAGAGGTACCTGTTGGTAAGGGTCCAGACTCGATTACCTCTCTGCAGGTAGTCACCATGAACTTTGCAATGTCGCTTTCCTGTCAGTGAACCAGGTCTCTGCATCGTCCGGAGGAGCGTCCCTTAA